>NC_089587.1:156988294-157359389 GCF_019320115.1 Miscanthus floridulus
AAAAGCTAGATGGCTACCTCGAGAGACAACATGGATGAAGAAATGATGAATATTATCAACACCGGCACTCAATTTGTCGATGGTGACCAGCAGGATGTAGATGATGGGAGTCAATACCTGGCTCTTGAAGAAAACCAAGAAAATATTGTGCAAGAAAATACTGGCGAGGTATATATATATATTTGAATATTGTATATATATTTGAATATCTATCATCTATTATGTGTACATATGATATTTATTTATTCTTTTTTTTATACGTAGCCCTCTGGATCGATGACCACAACGACGAAAAGCAAAAATATTCGAGGCCCGAAAAAGCCATTGGAGGGGCGCTACATAATATCAGAATTCAATATCGAGACAGGCGAACCACTTGGTCCACATGCAAGGAAATTCATGCAACACTGTAGGTACCTTGTAAGGGACAGAGTTCCGATCAGTGCCCATGAATGGAAGTAAAAGATCAATGAGCCTCATGTTAGTTTTGTCTCTGATCTTGATAAAATTTATTTTGGGATGATATCCTTCAACATTTTACGTTGCAAGCGGATGATTATGATGATATCAATGATCGTGAATTGAAGGAGCTAGTTCGAAAGTGGGCTATGAAGAAGATGGCCACACAATTCCAGACTTGGAAGAAATCCCTATACACAAAATATGTTAAGAAGAACCTAACGCCCAATTTCAATACTAGTGGCCCACTCGTGAAGTTGAGGCCCTACTGGAATGATTTTGTACAGTACAAGACATCGGAAGAGGGTGAGGAACGGGTCAGAAGGAACCAAGAGAATGCCCGACAGAAGGTATACCACCATGGCATGGGATCTGGTGGCTACGCGACTGCCATTCCCAAGTGGAAAAAATAGAAGCAGACATTCTTGCCAAGGGTATCACACCAGAATCACTCAATTGGCCCAAACGCATGAAGAATTGGTTTTTCGCTCATGGAGGAAGACTGGACCTAGAGACCAGGAAGCTGGTTCATGGCCCAAAACTCAAAAGAGCAACACGAAGATTATCTTATGCTCTACAAGCTAAAGCAATTGGTGCGTTTAGGCCCAATAGAGAGAAGGATGAACTAATGTATGCCATCGGTACTGCTAAACATAGTGGCCGAACAAGAGGTTTAGGACGAAACATTTCTTAGGAGCATGGTTTCCCTAACGACAGAGATACCTATAGAAGCCGATAGAGAAGGAAGGATGAGGAAGCACCGCGGATCAGCAGGTTGGAGGAATATGTTCGTGAGTCATGGGAGGTGTTGCTTCAAGCATAAGAGCGCGAAAAAAATATGCAAGCTAGAATGCAAGATGAAATCATAAAGCAAGTGCAAATAGCAATGAGTGCCCAAAGGCAGGCATCAGATGCAGGAATCAACATTAATATTAGCCCCCCCCCCCCGATCAGTTGAAAAGCAGCTGCGCTTCCATGGAGTTGCCAAATCAAGATGACGCAATGCTACGTTTCCCTATGGATAACATCACTGCACCATTTACATCATGTGAGCTACATATTCTAAAAGAGAATACCACAATCATGGTGGCTCTCGGTGTTTTTTCTCCTCCAGATCCTACCAAGACACCAAGAATCTATGGGGCAATAATACCACCTGGATATGTTAGCGTCTCAGTGGATAGAGTTAACAAAGGTTTTAGTGATCTGGCTCTTGACATTTCAGGAGGTGATGGGGAGAAGATTGTAGGAGAAGCAGAGAAGACATTCATACTATGGCGCAAGCGCTACATCATTATTCCTAAGGTCTCTAGTCCACCGCCGCTTCCTCAATTGCCAGACAATAGGTGCGGACATAAGTGAACAAAAAAAAATTTCACTAATTTTCTATTGACATGCATGATTAAAAATAACAATTTCTTATACCTAATTATTCTTTTTTATACTCACACAGCAGGGTCTCCGCCAACCTAAGTCCAATTATCCAATCTCCAGATCATCATAGTGCTCTAAGAAATCAGGTGGCAACACCGTCACCGCCGCTACCTCCAAGGAGGTCTCCAACGCCTCCAAAGAGGTCTCCAACGGCTTCCCCGCCTCCCTTGATGACTAAGAAGAAGCCAGCTCCTAAGAGGTCCACCCCGCAAACGAAGCCGTTGGCCCACTAGCCAGCAAAGAAGAAAGCCACATCTAATCCAATTATTCCCCAAAAACTATCTTATGAGAAAAGTGAAAAGGAATTAAATGCTACAGTACAAAAAGATGTGGACAGTTTCTTCGAAAAAGTGAAAAAGCAACGAGAAGCGAGGGAGAACCCGGAGAAACCGTACTTCTACCTACCTCTAGATCTTCTAAGAAAGAAGGTGAACCAGAAAAAACAAGAATATCAAAAGACCCTGCCAAAATCGGACTACGACCGCTCTCTCACCAAGTCATTTGAGGCGGCACAGAAAAAGACTAGACCAGGGAAATGTGTTGCACAACTCGGACAACAATCACAACAATCAGTCCTCCCTCTTGTCGTTCGTAATGAATATGGTTCGAACTTAGACTTAGACGTCGATTTTGAGGAGCTGGCTTGGTTTTATGAGGAAACTGGTTTGGACCTTGTCCAAGTGCTCGCTGAAGGACCATCTGCTCCAAAAGTGGATCCTTGGAAGAAATTTGAACATGAAAAGAGTCTATGCAACCCTGAGGCCTTAGATGATCTGGGTACGCAAATGTACCTGCTAAACAAGTGGTACATGGCGGCGTGTGAACGGGGAGAGGCCTTTGTTCCTGTCAGAGTTAGAAACCAACATTACTTCCGTGGCGATGACGTTATATATGTCAAGTTTGTAGAATTACACCAACTATGCCACCTGGACTCTCTCGACAAAAGTCTCATTAGCTGCTATTGTCTGTAAGTGTGATTATTTTCTACTATTAAAGTGTATATATATAAAGCTACATGTATATATATAAATTATATATCCTCACACTATATTTTTATATATGCAGATATGAGATGATAGAACTCAGAAAGAGAAAGGATAATGATGTTGGTTTCATTGATCCAAATGTCGTATTCAAACACCCTAACCCCCGCCTCAATGGAAAGCTGAACTTAAGAAAAATCTCATGAGATTCTTAGTGAACCAACAAAACAAGAACATACTCTTCCCCTACAACTTCAAGTGAGTGTTAAATAATTAATATCGATCATATGGACATTTGTTCAATTATTTGCTTACTAGATAAGCTATCTCCCATATATATATGTTGACTCTAGTTAATGTCGATCATATTTATGTATAAAAATATATGCAGCAATCACTGGATATTGATGGTCATCGATATGGTCAATAGTCGCTCGAGCATCTTAGACTTGTTAAGAAAAGAGCAAACAGAGTATCAAGACATGATAGATATTATTCAAGGGTAATTTGATCTCTCTAGCAACTATATATACCCCGATCTCTTAACTGCAACAATTATTAAAGGCCAAATTAATTTTTTATTTTATTGGACGCAGTGTTTGGAAAAGTTTTATTGAGGAACACCACATGAAACATTGCAAAGCGCCACTGGATGTAATCGTACACAAAGTAAGTACTAGCTACATATATATATATATATATATATATATATATATATATATAATTCAATTAACACCTTGCATGCTTTCAATTCACCGGATCTTTTTTCTCGTAAAAGTGGGTTCTGAGGCAAGAACAGGGGAACAACCACTGCGGATACTATGTTTGCGAGTTCATCATGGCGTACGCAAAAAGAACTCCTAAAGAGATCCTTAAAGTACGTTATATAAATATATTCATATATTCACAATTTCTTTTGTTGCTCATATATATATATATAAGTAATCACGTAACCAACACACACATGCATATATATATATATATATATATATATATATATATAATACTTTTCCTTTTACTTTTATTGAAGACTCTATGGTTGAAGGAAAAAGTCATACGACGTGACCAACTGAAAGCAATTCAAGAGACCATAGCAGGATTTCATAATGACTAGGTCCTCAACCCCACCGACGAGTTCTACAATGATGTCAACGAAACATGGAAGCCAAACCAGATGAAGTGAATTTGTTATCCCAAGGATATGATAGAATATACAATGCAAGCTTTATTTGTAATATATATATATATATATATATATATATATATATATATATATATATATATATATATATATATTATATGTACATAAAATAACGTACAATATATGTATATGCATGTAATATATACGTTAGTTTCATACTTTAGTTTGTACAAAATGTTCGAACATTATAAACGTGTAGAATACGTGTATTACTAGCAGCATAGAATGCGTATTTGAAAACCTATTCGAAAACCAAAATGAATCGTCAATTGAAAATAGAAACAAAAAGAAAAAAAAGGAAACCTTCAGTCCTGGTTGGTAATACCAACCGGGACTAAAGAGCCGCCCCACGTGGCCAGGCCGGGAGGCCTCTTTAGTCCCGGTTGGTTTTACCAACCGGGACTAAAGGTCCCGGGCGAGAAGCCGGGACTAAAGGATGAACCCTTTAGTCCCGGATTTATGCTTCCGGTTGGAAAACCAGGACTGAAGGGGTTTTTCAACCGAAAGTAAAGCCCGTTTCTGTACTAGTGTAAAAAAAACTGTAACGATTACTCCATCGCGTACGGTGGTACATTGGTACACACTTTTGTTCGTCCTTTTTTTTACCAACATTGGCTCCGTTCGGCTTACCCCATATTCGACTTGTTCAGCTTGTTTTTTAGTCGGAACAGTATTTTTCTCTTACAATAATTCAGTCAAAATAATATTCTTCAATCAGTTTCAGCCAAGATTCGTACAGCTAACGGTCATCGAAATGTTGCTCGTAGTAGTATTTTGGCTCAGTCCACGTAGAGCTGCCGCACAGTTCGTACAGCTAACGGCTGCCTGGACTTGTTGGCTTCTACCAGACTACCCCACGCTTAGCTAGCTAGGCGGTTACAATAAAATACGATTTGCTAATGTCAACACCTCTCTCTGTTTCTTTCTGTACTTATAATCTGATTTCCGTTGGGTTTTTTTTTTTCATAAAGTGTCCATAACGTGTACTCCATGAGTAGTATGTCCAATGTCACCAGCAAACCTTGTAGCCAAATTGACCGATCGAAGAGGTCAATAGTAATTGTAGCTATTGCTCAACGTCCTGTTCGTTTGGCTTATTGACGGCAACCTGGCTTGTTGATGGCTCTCCGTACTACCTAGCCTGGACTTTTTTCCGTGGTGCAGGCGAGGAACCAAACAGCTTCAAATTCAATGGAGGATCGGAGGAGCATCAATTAAGCCGGCCGTCCACACAGAAGCAGCCCACTCCATCTCCCCTGATGCTAAACCAACAACCAACTGATGTGCTCTTGCCATGAGCACTGAACCATATCAGCAGCAGCTGAACTACTTCCCCAATCAGCCAGCCAGCCGCATTACAATTATTTGTGCTAAAATGCTAGCTGGGCGAGGCGATCACTGTTACAGTGCTACTGCTACTCACTCGCTACCACTGCAGATCCATGGACCATGGCCTTCTCCCCCGTACTGTTTGTGCTGCCTGAAACAATTTTTTGCGGGAGTGTTTCGCTGGTTTTATCAGTAAGCTTATTCACTGGCTTATAAGGCATAATACAATATTTATGTTTGATTTGCTTTAAGAAAGCACGCAACCTTAAGAAAGCACGCAACCTTTTTCTTTGTGTGTCATGAGAAAGGGATGTCATGTCATGCTGGGCCATGGGGGGACCAGGTAGCAGGCGTCCCACAGAGAAATTGTCATTGGCGGCTCCATTTCGGGGCATGTTTTTAGTTGCCAGTTCCTGAATTTGGAACTATATTATATAAAAAGAAGATTTCTCATTACATTAAATTTGTGGTACATGCATGGAGTACTAAATGTTGATGAAATCAAAAACTAATTGCACAGTTTGGTTGTACTTTGCGAGACGAATGTTTTGAGTCTAATTAGTCAACGATGGAACAATTAGTACCAAGCAAAAACAAAATGCTACTGTACCTACAGTGCAGCTACAGTGATTTCGTTGGCGCCGAATCGACCGAACTAACCTGGCCTCGGCTGTGTTTAGTTCGCGAAATTTGAGAATTTAGCTACCGTAGCACTTTCGTTTTTATTTGGCAATTAGTGTTCAATCATGGATTAATTAGGCTCAAAACGTTCATCTCGCAATTTCCAACCAAACTGTGCAATTAGTTTTTTTTGTCTATATTTAATACTTCATATATGTATCGCAAGATTCGATGTGATGGCTACTCTAACATTTTTTAAAAAACTTTTTGGGAACTAAACACAGCCTTCTTCTGTTGCAAGCCCAGAAGGAGCCGGCCAGCCCTGCCCTGCCCTGCAACAATGCTCAGTATATATAGACGTATAGGAGTGTACTAGAGAAATATTTTATTCCGTATATAACTGTAGTATGTAGATATTGTACTGGTATAGTAGTATAAAAAAAAAGAGGAATCTGCTTGGAGCTGCAGCGCGCAGGTTGCATAATAATTTCGCCGCCAAATTTGCACATTGCAGTGTGGAGCCCAGAGAAAGGGATCTGACACCACATGTCTCGCGCGCGCGCGCTCTCTCTCTCTCCATCACAGCATCACTGCTGTGCCTGTGCATGAGGGAGAAATCAGCATGGGGCATGCAGGGGGTGGCCCCCGCGCGAACCTATCAGAAAGATGGATGCTGCTGCTGCTATCCACGACCTCGTTGTTGGTGTCGCAGACACCGTCACTCGATCGTCCGGATTTTCTAGCATTATCCCTATCCATCATGTTTGATTGTCATCTTCCAGCCGATTTGGGAGCGTTGGGTTCTTTAGTCGTTTCTAAAATTTATGTCATATTAAATATTTAGATATTAATAAGAAGTATTAAATATAAGTTAATTACAAAACCAATTACATAGATGGAGATTAATTTTTTAAGCCTAATTAATCCGTCATTAGCATATATTTACTGTAGCACCACGTTATCAAATTATAGACTAATTAGGCTTAAAAGATCCGTCTCGTAAATTAGTCGTAAGTTATACAATTAGTTTCGTAATTAGTACATATTTAATATTCTATGCATGTATCAAACATTCGATGCGGTAACAAACAGGACCTTGGACAGACTCTTGCGTTGGACCAACAAGTTGATCCCACAGATGTTTCCCTTCTACTGCTAGTGTGCAAAGAATTTCATCCGGACCTAGTAGTACTAGCTGTCAACGATATATTACTAATTAGCATATGTACTCTAGTCGTAAAAAACAAACAGTCGTTTATTGGTTTCCGTCAGGACTTATCAGTCATGATATAGTGTTTTTCTCTCATAATAAATCAGCATCAGCCAGACTTATCAGCTCAAAAATAAACCAAGGCTGAAAAAAAAGTAAATTGACAGCAGAGGTGACCTTAATTTTTGCTAAACACCGTACAGACGGAGACGCCCATGTGCACTTGCAAGCACACACACTATCATAGAGGCTCACGAAATCATGGCATATTACAGCTTCGCTCCACGTCTGTTATTACCACAGAAACATATCCAGATGGCCAGTAGTGTCGATCAGATCGAGCCTAACCAACGGAGCACACAAAACAAATTAAACCTTTGTTTCGATTACGAGCAGTATATTACACTAGTACGTACATTGCTGCCTTTCACTATGGTTTGCTCCTAGGCCCGCGATGTGAAGAAAGGCATTCCCGGTTGGGACTAAAATATACATACAAAAGAAAAACATCTCGGTTAATCAGAGAGGTTGTCTCCTAAAATTATTTTTTAGTGATATTCTATCTAGATTTTTTCGTTGCCTTCTTCCCTAGTGCCTTGACTTACGGTGTTCTAGATGAATAGAGCCTCGTTAAACATAGAAGCCAGAGTGTAATGCTGATGCCGAATTTAATGATCAATCTGAAACATTGGATATACCGCAAACTAGATTAAAAGGTCTATTTATATTAAACAAAAGCAAACTAGATTAAAAGAAATATTATTGTAAACAAGAGACGAGTTCTCTCTGTGTTTTTTTATGGCTGGTGGATTTGCCGGAGAGGAGGAAGGGGGGAGAGAGAGGGGCTTGAAGGGGGCCAGGCGGCGACAGCAGCTCAGCCTGTTCGCTCGATCGTAAACGATCGTAAATTTTCAGTCAGAATAATGTTTTTCTCTCATACCAAACCAGTCAGCAGTAATAATCCACGATCGTATACGATCGTTTCAGCCTCAGCCGACCAGATCTTTGACATGCATGCATGTCCAAGTAATAAACATTACATCGTCACTAGTTACAAGTACATTGTGGAGACATGCATGTAACATCTGGGAGCACATGCACGTCAGTCGTCAGGTTAGGAGTAGTTGTGACGAACAACATTCCTGCAGGTTTGTTTATGTTTATTATATATATTTGCTGACCTGTTTAACAAGAAAGGATCGCGCGGATAAAAATTAAGGGCGAGAAAAGGACGCCGTGCCCGGCCGGCCTCGCCGTTTCTTTGCTTGAAAATTCTCGTATCCTTCCCGTACCGAGTTGACTTTAGATAGCACTATGTACGTTATTTTAATTCAACTTCAACTACGAATATGAAAATTTTATATGAAAAATTGTAGCCATCATGTTTGTCCGCCTCTGTTAATATAAAAAATTTATTATCAAGTTTGTCTTCACCCTAGTTCATATGAAAATTTTATGAATTATTTTTTGATGCACTTTTTCTAGAGACAGACATATTAGAATGCCCGCCTCCACTACGGGATACACGAGCTTTGCCGAGTGTCAGCCCCAAAAACACTCGGCAAAGGTTTTATCGGCAAAAAACTGTTTGCCGAGTATTAAACGTCGGGCACTCGACAAAGACTATGCCGAGTCCAAAAAAAAAACACACGACAAACATTTTTCGGGAAAAAAAAACAAGTCCCACCGCCGCCACCACCACACGCCCCGCCGCCGCCGCCGCCACCACCACCACCACGCGCCCGCAGCGTTGCCGGATCCACACCTTGGACCCACGCCGGCCGCCGCAACCCCATCATCGCCGGCCGGCCGCCGTTGCGTCGAGCCGCTCCAAAGCACGCAACAGGCCAGGGCGGCCGGAGCTCGCTGCCGCAGGGGAAGCGCCCGTGCCAGGGCAGGGCGCCGCTCGCCTCCGTGTGAAGGGGCCGCGTCGAGGACGCCACCGGATCCCACACCACACAGCTCTTCTTCTTCTTCTTGAATCACCGGTTGTCGGGGATGGGGCAGAGGCTCTGCGCGCCGCCGAGGATGGCCTGCGTGCCCGTCGGGGAAGGAGCTCGCGCCAGCGACGATGGCTTGTGCGCTCACTAGAGAGGAGCTCGCGGCAGCGACCGGCCATGGAGCAGGGGACGAAGCGCCACCGGAGGAAGCCACCGGAGAGGAGCTCGCGCCGGATCCACGCCTTGGACCCACACTCGACGCAAGGGTGGGGCCGCGCTGGAGAGGGAGGGGAGGGGCGCGCTGGAGGAGGGGAGGGAGGGGAGCGGCGTGGGCGGGCGGATCTGGGAGGAGGGAGGGGAGCTGAGGGGAGGGAGGGGGCGGATCTGGGAGGAGGGAGGGGGCGGCGCGGGCGGACGGATCTGGGAGGAGGGAGGGGAGCTGAGGGGAGGGAGGGGAGGAGCGACGACGGTTAATTAAGTGGGTTTTCCCTTTGACGAGTGTCCTATATCTAGGCACTCGACAAAGTTTTTTTTCTTCTTCTTTCCCAGAAAAAGATTTTTTTCCTTTGCCGAGTGTCCTAGATCTGGGCATTCGGCAAAGTTTTTTTTAATTTTTTTTATTCTCCTTCTTTCCCAGAAAAAAGATTTTTTTCCTTTACCGAGTGTCCTAGATCTGGGCACTCGGCAAAGTTTTTTTTTATTTTTTCTTCTCCTTCTTTCACAGAAAAAGATTTTATTTCTTTGTTGAGTGTAAAAAAACACTCGGTAACACAGGGAGTTTGCCGACTGTTTTTTTTTTGACACTCGGCAAACCTCCTCTTTACCGAGTGTTTTTTTTGCTGAGTGTTTTTAGCGCATCACTCGGCAAAAAACTTGTTTGTCGAGTGCCCGAGAAAATACACTCGGCAAACATAAAAACACTCGGCAAATTTTACGTTTTCGGTAGTGCTCTGTTAATATGAAAAATTTATTATCAAGTTTGTCTTCACCCCAATTCATAAGAAAAATTTATGAATTATTTTTGGATGCAACTTTTCTAGAGACGGACATATTAAAATGTCCGCCTTTGTTAATTGATTCCTAGAGACAGACGTTTAGAATGGCCGCCTCCGTTAATATCAATTTTCAGAGATGAGCATCTTAAAATGCTCGTCATTGAAAATTATTTTACAGAGATTAACGTCCTAGGATGCCCGCCTCTGTGATGTATTTGCTTATTGAAGGCTATTAAACCATTTACTGAGGTGGTCTCTAAATGTGTTCGCCTTAATTAATTACAGAGGTTGTCTTATAAAATCATTTTTGTGGTAGTGATATTCTATCTAGATTCTTCCATTGCCTTCTTCTCTAGTGCCTTTACGTGATGCATAAGATGCTCTAGATGAATAAAGCCTGGTTAAAAATAGAAGGCAGAGTGTAATCCTAATGCCGAATTTAATAATCAATTTAAAACATTGGATATACCGCAAGATCCAACGTCCCGGAAGAAGTCCAAAACCTCTGTGATTTTGAGTCAGTTGTAGCCATCACGTACTGATGTCATCATTGTAACAAGCCTCCGACTAAAGTCATCTGATTCTGATGATAGATTTATTTAGATTAAACAAAAGCAAACTAGATTAAAAAGCTGTTGGAAGCAAGAGATGAGGTTCTCTTTCTTTTCTTTCTTTCAATCGCTACTAGGAGAGAGAGGGGGTCGAAGGGGCCAGGAGGCGGCGACAGCTGCTGTATCCGTTGCTGACTCGGTCTAGAGTTTGGCGACCAGGCATCACCGATCTTTGACATGCATGTCCAAGTAAACATTACATTTTGGGCTTGTGGGCTTGTGGCACGTCAGTCGTCAGGTTAGGGGTAGTTGTGACGAACATTCCTGCAGGTTTATATATATATATATATATATATATATATATATATATATATATATATATATATATATATATATATATATATATAGGGAGAGGCTATTCAGCAGCCGGCTACAAAATAAGTTATTCTGTAGCCACCTCTATTTACCATAATTTTATATACTAATTTACCATAATGTCAATACATATTTACGATAGTTGGGTTACTATAACACATGGGAATATTTACCATAACGTTATAGTAAACCACTTAGTAAGGAGTTACTGTAAATCTCGTAAATTAACATAGTAATTATCGTAACTCAAAGTGGCTACAGAATAAGTTATTCTGCAGCCAGCTATAGGATAGTAGTTATATATATATATATATATATATATATATATATATATATATATATATATATATATATATATATATATATATATATATATAGAACTACTATCCTGTAGCTAGCTATAGAATAACTTATTCTGTAGCCATTTTGAGTTACGATAATTACTATGTTATTTTACGAGATTATAGTAACTCCTTACTAAGTGGTTTAATATAACGTTATGGTAAATATCCCTATGTGTTATAGTAACCCAACTATCGTAAATATGTATTTATATTATGGTAAATTAGTATATAAAATTATAGTAAATGGAGGTGGCTACAGAATAACTTATTTTGTAGCCGGCTACTGAATAGTCTCTCCCTATATATATATATATATATATATATATATATATATATATATATATATATATATATATATATATATATATATATATATATAAATATATATAATGCCATGCCCGGCCTCGCCGTTTGCTTGAAAATTCTCGTATCCTTCTTCCGAGTATCGAATCGAATTTAGATAGCACTATTTACGTTATTTTAATTTAACTTCAAATAGAATATTTCTGGTTGACTCCGGAGAGTTGTGATGTGTGAAATACTAGTACTATACCATGGCGGCAGAGTTGGCGTGCGAGGGAAACGCTAGCCTTGGCCCTCTTCTTCTCCTCCTGGTTGCCTTGCATTGGCCGGGTTGATTGCAGCGCGCGTATTCCGCATCCTCTGATTCCGATGCTTCACCTTGGCTACATGCATGATAGATTGAATTTGCATATTATATTGGCGTGTGTCGTCGCCAGCTGCAAGTCTAGCATTTCGTGCGGGGCAATCCAATTCCAGCTGCATGCCAACCCAAGCGAGCCGTGAGCGACTGAGCGCCCAGTAACGTTCATGCGTCGTCGTACGTAGCTGCAAGCGTACGCATCGGCGGGAGGGCGTGGTGCCGTGCATGCGCCCTGTGTGTAGTAGCAGCAGGAGTACCGTGGAGTGTGGTCCATCACCCAAACACCGCCGTTTTTGGGTCCAGCAGCAGCAGCACCACCACCACCACCACCTACAACTAACGCCGCCGTGATCTCTGCTGCCTCTACGTGCTGGCTGGAGTACTGCTGTACGTATCAACAACATATATACACGCACGCCTCGTTCTAGCTGTCTGTACGTGGACTAAAAAAAAACCATGACATGCCTTGTCCGTGCTTCAAACATATGCATGTTTTGTAGCTTTTCTTATTAGCAATTCTTTTAAATAAACTAGCTAGTATACGGTATATCCTAGATGTCATGTACCACTACTACGTGCTAGCAGTCGTTATTGTTCTTTCAAACAAAACTTAAAATGAGTGAAGGACCACCAGAGACGTAAACAAAAATAACCTCAATTTTCTCTTCAGGGCCGGGGAGCGGGGGTACAATATTAGTAAAAATTTTAAATTTTATTTATATATTTTGATTTTTTTCCTTAAACGATGTAAGAGAGTTACGTGACATTTTATACGACAGTACGATGTTGACGACAATCAATCGCCAGAACGTAACGCCAACCACTCGTGATGGGTTTATGTGTGTATATGGTCCCAGCCACAATTAAGAGACGACGACGGTATGTACACGAACGAGATCGAGCTAGCTACTAGCACACGGTGTCAAAATAAAAGCAGACGGCCGGTGCAACGCGACTGTAGCAGAAAAGAGAAAACTGATCGGACTACGACCAACTTTTTACGTGCTCCCCGCTGCTCCGTCGTACGTACGTACGTGAACGTTTCAGGCCTGTACTCCTTCCTACTCACGATGCAGCATGGTCAGTCAAATTGGTCATCTATCTATCCAGAAAAAAAGGTGTACGTATTGTGGGATTAGCTATGGGCACTTGGCACTGCTACGGTGTCATCAGCAGCATCTTCTAAAGTTCGACCTGCAAAATGTCCTCATCAGATGCTAAATTAATGACGTTGACAACAACACCTTATAAAAAATTTGACCTAATAAGTACTGGAGAAAATTCTTAACACGTGCACAATGCTTGTCCATTTCTTCCGCCCAAACCTGCTGTCCACTACAGGCAGACCCCGTTGCCCATCCAAAGTAGTTGATCCGTGGCTTATTAGTCCAAACAAACCATTTATTCCTCTCTTTTGGCATAATTTCTTTGCCACCTTTAGAACCCTGGTAGTACTTTTTATTCAGGCACAACTATAGACTTGTTTGGATCAGTTAGTGCTAGTTATTAGTTAGGGCTTAAAATTAACTTAAATTAAAATTTTAAATGGTTGATTAAAAATTTAATTAACCCACCTATTAGCATCCAGTTTGGATGGGCTACGGCTAAAAAGTTACCTAACAATTAACCCTATGTATCTAAACATGCCTTATTTATAGGTGCTAGTTGTGAAGAGACCGAGAGAGACGATGAGAGAGCAGGAGAAATGAAGCAATGCGATCAAGAAAGAGAGTAGGAGAAATGATGCAATCCTATTTGTCTCTAGTCAAACTATCTGAACTGTGATCGACTTCAGTTCATACAAAAGGGTATCGATACTTATGACATCATAGGTGTATTATGAAAACATATTCTATGATGATGATAATACTTATATGATATTATAAATATGATTTTTTTTGTAAATGTAGTCAAATCAAGATAGTTTAACTCAGTACAATGCTAAAGTTGCATTCTTTTTCTCACGGAAGGAGTAGAGTACCTAACAAAATAGTTCTAGTCCATTAATTGGACAAACTTTTAGGGCCCGTTTGGTAGAGCTTCGGCTCCAGCTAAAACAACTTTAGCTGTGGCTTTGTCTGTGGAGCAGATTCACTCGAGGAGCTGAATCTGTTTTTATGTATCGTTTGACAAAATAGCTTCTCTAAGTAGTCAAAAAGGTTAAAATACCCAAAGTGCTTTTTTTTCTTTTTTTCTTTTCTTTTCTTATTTCCTTGCCTTATCCCTTCGCTCACGGAGGTCGCGGCCTTATCCATTCGCTCGTGGAGGTCGTGGCCAACCGCACGCGAGTTCGCTCGCCTGAAGCAACAGCACGCGTCGGGCTCTCCTCCTCCTCCCCTGCACGGCCACGCGGCCCGAGCTACGCCGCCGCCCTTCCTCCTCCCTGGTCGCGCGTTGGGCCCTCCTCTCTTGCACGGCCACGTCGCTCGCGCTCTACCCTTCGTCCTCCTGCCCGGTCCCGCGGAGTACCCAGCCGCCTCCGCCCTTCGTCCTCCACCCTGATGGCGCGCCGGGGCCCTCCTCGCCGGCGCATCCACCCTCCACTTCCACCACGCCGTAGTGCTCACGCGCTCGAAGCTCCGGCGAGCCGCGATAGGCCGCCCGCCGCCGCCCTTCGTCCTCCTCGCCGACGCATCCGCCCTCCACCACCCCGGTTACTACACGCGGGGGCAGAGAAGACCATGGCCGCTATGGGGCCCGCCACCGCCAGACGAAGCCGGGAGAAGCCACATATTTCAGCTCCTTCCCTCTCTCCTCCCTTGTCTCAGCGCAAATTCCGGGGCTTCTACCTGGGAGCCAATCAGTCCGGAGGTCTTTGGCAACGGGAGCTGAAAACGGCTCCGGGAGCCGCGGCGGAATCCCAAGCAAACGGGTCCTTAGTTGGGAGTCCACAACTAATTATAGTTGGGGATCTAAATACACTGTATCTACTTATTTAACCCGCTAAATTTTAACCAACTAATTTTTAGTTTAAACTAACACCTATTTCTATTTCATCCAAACGGTCCCTCGTTTGCATTGTCGAAAGCCTGAGGGCCTGTTTGGTTTCAAATAAGTCACCTACTTGTAAGTTAAAAAGTGAAATAAGTGACTGATTTTGCCAAACACCACTAACTTATAAGTCACCCCTACTTATAAGTTTTAAGCTAGTTCACCCCTGCTTAAAACTTATAAGCCACCCTTTTCCGCGTGGGGTCCACACATTTCACTTAACAGGTATGAGCTTATAAGTCATCTACAACCAAACATGCATGACTTATAAGTCACTGGTTTTCAGTCACCTGACTTAATAAGTCACCTGACTTAGGACCTGTTTGGTTTTCATAAGTCAGGTGACTTATTAAGTCAGGTGACTGAAAACCAGTGACTTATAAGTCATGCCTGTTTGGTTATAGATGACTTATAAGCTGTGGGCTCCACGCAGAAAAGGGTGACTTATAAGTTTTAAGCAGGGGTGAACCAACTTAAAACTTATAAGCAGGGGTGACTTATAAGTTGGTGGTGTTTGACAAAATAAGTCACTTATTTTACTTTTTAACTTATAAGTAGGTGACTTATTTGGAACCAAACAGGCCCTAAGTCATTTGACTTAGAGCAATGCTAATAATATAGCCGGCTTGCTGGTTGTAAAGTTCTTTACAGCATTCTCTCAGCCCACTCATATAGTAGTTAGCTCTTTACAGTTAATACATGACCCACTTATCTCTCTCACAGACTTTCTTGGTTCTTGTGTCCAAGCCGGCTGTAAGCTTACAGCCTGCTTCTCCTCTCTCTCCTCCCCTCTCTCCTCTACCTCAGCATTTAGTCGGCTTACCGCCTGCTATTATACTTGCTCTTAGGGAAACCAAACAGGGCCTGAATGATTTGCCTAATTATTGCTAGATATTCCGTGTACTCTAGCTGCCAGGGATACACGACAGTTCATTCCAGCATTATTGGTTGATTTGCCATCCCAGCTGATTAACAACGCAAAAGCGCGTCCGTCCGTGCTATCCATAGCCATAAATGCCGTGACGTATCCTACACTACACCGCACCGCACATGTCCAACAAACGCTAAATTATCTTAGATTTAAGTAGACTCTGTAAAAAATAGTACAAATAATTATGACTTATGACACGAAATTCAATCTATCATCAAATATTTGATCGGTGTATTTTTTAATTGAATTTGGATAGTTTGATTTAGGACAAGTTTAAAAGTTGATTTATTTTGGGACTTATTTTGGAACAATAAGAGTATTCCTGATTGAGCGGAGATCTATAAAATTTCAATATCTACTGGGCAAATTGAACCTAAAGATCGGTTTGGAAGAACTAATAGAAGAGATAATATGCTAATTGGGTGTTGGTTAAAATTAGCCATAAGCCTATCCAAACATTTGTGACTAAAGTAGATTAAAATTTTACCCACACAATATTCTAGCCATTTTTTTTGACTGCAAAATACCGTGGGGGATCCCCACAGTGAGGACTTTTCATTTAGGGCCTGTTCGGCAGGACTGAAAAATAAGTAAAAATACTATTCCGGCTGATTGTTGTGAGAGAAAAATACTGTTCTATCTGGACGTGAACAATGTTTCTGTGAGTGAGCTGGCCAGCCAGGCTCCGCCTAGCCAGCCAGCCGAACGAAGCCTTAATTTTAAAAGGAGGGTACAAGATACTTACAAAGGGAATTAACTAAAAGCGTCTAGCCAAACACAAAATGATGACCACAAGTCATCTCTAAATCTAATAGATTGAAGGTAACATTGATTTTTAAAATTTGACAACCAGGTAGTTGGGCTTGGCTCGTGTCTTTAAAAAACCTAGTCATTGCGCTTCTTCCATAAGTCCCATGCTTGCCTTAGTGAAGAAAGGAATGTTGTGTGTCGTCCTTGCTTGCATCAATCTGTCAAGCAGTTGCAGAGAATCATCCTACGCTATGCTGAACAAGAGGGTGTTTGGCTAGACCGAAAAGTTACTGTTCGTGCTGAAAACACTGTTTATACTGGAACGTTGTGAGAGAAAAACACGGCTCCGGCTGAAAAAATAAGCCGAACAAGCCGGAACTCAGTCCAGCCGAACACTCCCAATATTCTAGCCATTAGCCCACTAGCTGATCAAAAGAGTCCTAATTACTGTGTTAGCGTCACAGTAAACATTTTACCGCGTGAGACGATCCCATACTTATCAGTGTTCCACTGTCGCTGTGGGACTTGCCATCTCTCATCGCCTTTTGCTCTCGTCTGCATCCACTTTGAGACGAACAAGGATGATTGCGCTCGGCAGCAGACCAGATTTTAAACCATAATTATGGGTCTGGGAGCACAGCGTGCCTCTGATGATCTGCCGTATGGGGAATCAGTGGACAATGGACTGGGCCAAATAGCAATAAACAAGCTTGAATCATTGGGAATATAAGTGGCATCTCAACTGACCAGACATCTCATTCTGCCATGAGGACAGGTGTGTGTCTAACTGTCTGGCATACGATTAAGGGCGCGTTTAGATGCATTTTTTTTGTTTTGGTTACTGTAGCACATGCGTTTGTATTTGCTAATTAGTGTCTAATTATGGACTAATTAGGTTTGAAAGTTTCGTCTCACGATTTCTCGCACAATTATGCAATTAGTTTTTTTTCATCTACATTTAGTACTCCATACATGTGCCGTAAGATTCGATGTGATAGATACTGCGCAAAATTTTTTGGAACCAAACATGCCCTAATCGTTTCTCTTGTGTCCCAGGAGTATTCATGTTCTCTCTCTCCCATCATTGAGTACTATACTTGTATAATTGGATCGTTTTCAGTTTTTCATAGCGGGGGCAACAGCTGGAAAAAGCAAAACCCGAAACAATTCCTGTGCAGTAGCTTACTTTTATGGTTTCGTTTGAAAATCAAATCTGAATTTGTTACAATAATTGAGTTTTTTTCACAAGTCGGCGGGTATGAGTGTTTTCTTTCCTTTTGCCCAATCCCAAGTCAATCATTTGAAACCTAAATAACATGTTAATCTTATATATTTGGATTTTGGATATTGGAAAACTAATATTACTAATTATAGGCCTCCAGTTAAGCTTTCACATTAATCCTCATGAGACATTTGAAAAAAAGATGAATTCTAAAAAATTTCACAAAAATCGTAAACATCTAGTTTTTAATTTGATAAACTGTGATTATCATCACCAATAATAGCTAATGAATCAAATCATTTTTTAAAATGCCTCTGCTAATATAAAAAGATACACATGAAGTAACCCCTAAATTTATATCTAATTATCCACCTCTGCATTATGAAAATACTTTAAAATAACCCCTAAATTATTTCCATCTAAATTCCCACATTTATTATTACGAAAGATATTTTAAAATAACCCCATAAATACCTTTTGCTCCAAGATCGATGATATCTCATGATGGGGATTTTACATCATGGATAATGTGGGCTCCATGGCCAGCTAAGCATCTACGCATGGTATGTACATCGAGATCACGGGGCTAACAGGCAAATGGGTGTAACACCCTAGTGTTAAGCATGGCATTTGGCACTTGCATTTCATGAGCACAAGCATCATCCAAGCATTCATGAACATGAGCATATGAAATTTCATCTCATTCTTATACATTATCGCATGAAATGTTGATTATATATATATATATACTTATGCTTATAATCATGTATGACCAATGCATGAAATGGTTGTAAGGTCACAACAATACCTTAGATACATCTAGAATGATAAATGGAACAACTTTTGTATTCATGACATGAACCAATTTTGCTTCCAAGTGTTGGGTTACCTTGGAATGCCATTTTCATGATGCTAGTTTGACCAAAGTTGAACAATAGCTTAGAATGTTTGCATGGCTGTGTGACCTAAATAAAAGTTGTAGTTCACATCAAGGGTAACAAACTTTATTTAAGGGTCATGAGCTAAATTAGTGCCTAACATGGTCAAATAGAGCTCACAAGTTTCAACTAAATGTTGTTTGTAACTTAGAATTTTTTCCGTCTTGAAGCTATTTTCAGTTTTAATGTAGCCTATTTTGGAGCCTTATAGTTTGAAAACCATTACGATTTAGACAAAACTCCTTGAAGCAATCTTGTAATACTCATGTAGCTCTACACTTTGTATTAATGAAGCTTTCACTGATTCGCCACGGTTTGGGAGATTTGGAGGTCTAAAAATCAACTATCAGACGGACTGAATCAGCCCTTGCCGATTCAAATCGCCGGCCGTCATGGCCGCTCGCGCCGCGTGGCGGCAGTCCACCGGTCCGCCCTGCCACGCCAAAAGGGAGAGCCCTTAGCTCTCCACTCACCCACACGCTCACTCTCACTCTCGCTTTCTCTCTCGCCCGCGTGCCTCTCTAGAGTGGAGCAGCACCGCAGTAGCATCGCCGCCATGCCTCCACCGTGCTCGAGTGCCGCCACCGTAGCACCACCGCTCAATCACTCATGCCCATAGCTCCGCCATCACCTCCTCCACCTCGCTGACCGCCATTGCCTTAACTCGAACCAAGGTAAAGTCCTACGAGCCATCAGGGTCACCGCCATAGCCGCTGTGCGCCGCTGAGCTCCAAGCTCGCCCGTGGCCAGCCCTATCCACCGCAGCTCCTACCTTCTTCTTTGTTGGTCCATCGTCGCCTTAGGTCATAGGTTCTCACGTCGTAGCCTAGTTCACCATTACCGCTGCCATCTCACAGGAACGTGCGACTGCACTATGCGCAACCATCATGGTCGCGAGCTCTAGCTCACCGTAGCGGACCTTAGCTAGACCCCGTCGTTCCCCTCTAGCACGTGTTTCCATATCTCCACTAACCCTAGCACCATCAACGAAGATGGAGACTCATCACCCATCACTGGCTCACCAAAATGGCGACACCACCACCATGCTCTGTGCGCCACCGTGTCGCCATGCACGCGGCCAAGCTTCACTGCCACTCCATCGTTGCCCTAACCAAACCCTAGAGCTCCGCTAGGACCTGATGATGTTGTAGCCGCGCTACCTGGACATGCCGTCACCGGAGACAATGAGTCCGCCACCACGCGCCACCGCCAAGCCACCATGCTTGCCGGCAAGGTCGCTCCATTGATCCATCGAGCCAGCCAAGGGTACCAATGGGTGCGCAAGGGTGTCGGGAGCTCAACGCCGGTGACCTCGCCGTCGGTCAACCACGCGCTCTGCTCTAGTTCCACTAACGAGTGAGACTGACTTGACTGCGGGGACCTGAAGGGTCAAGATGGCGGACTAGAGGGGGGGGGGGTGAATAGTCTTTTCTAAAATTAATTGCGTCGGCTAACCGAAACAAGTGTGGAATTATAACTATCGATCTAGCCAAGACTACACCCCTCTATCTATGTTCTCTAGCACCTTCCAAAGATACTAATCAAGCAACAAAGGTGTCATGCTAGCTAAAGCTCACCTAACCAATTCTAAGAGCAAGGTCACACAAACCTATGCCACTAGTACTTTAAGAAACAAGGGAGCTCCTACACATGCTAGTAAGCAAAAGCACAAAGCCAACTAAGCTCACTAGCAATGCTCAATAACAAGGCAACCAATGCCAAATTAGAGAGCGCAATTACTTAGCTACACAAACTAAGTAATGTGACTAACAAGGTTATACAAACCAAATTAGCCACGCAAGGGAGCTACTTCTATGCTACACAAGCAAGAAGGTAATTAGCAAGCTACACAAGCTATCTAATTACAAGAACAACTACACAAGCTTAATATATATGAAAGTAATTGCAAGCTTGTGTGACGGGGATGCAAACCAACGGGAAGAATAAGGTTGACATGATGTTTTTTCTCCCGAGGTTCACGTGTTTGCCAACACGCTAGTCCCTGTTGTGTCGACCGCTCACTTGGTGGTTCGACGGCTAATTAGCATCACCCACTAAGCCTACACGTCGGGCGCCGCAAGAACCTACCCCGGAAGTGAGGGTAGCTCAATGGCATGCTTTACTAAAGTTGCTCTTCGTGGCTCCCGTGGGGCGAGCACAATGCCCCTCACAAAGCACTTCTTCGGAGCGCCGCACAAGCTTCTTGCGGGCTTCGACGGAGACCACCACCAAGCCGTCTAGGAGGTGGCAACCTCCAAGAGTAACAAGCACCACTGGCTTGCAACTCGATCACCTAGTGCCACTCGATGCAACCTCACAATGCAATCGCACTAGAATTGCTCACTCACATAATCGGATGATCACTATCAAGTATATGTGAGATGGAGGGCTCCTAAGCACTCTCAAGCATGGACACAAAGTCCCCCAAGGTGCTCAGCACCAGCCATGGCCGAAGGCCACTTCTATTTATAGCCCCAAGGGCTAAACTAGCCGTTACCCCTTCATTAGGCAACGGTCGGGTCGACCGGATGCTCCAGTCATGTTGACCGGACGCTGGACCTCAACGTCTGGTCGCCCGATGACAGCCACGTGTCACCTGCGTTCAAGGGCATTCTCCCAATCTCAACGGTCATCTTCTGACCGGATGTAGCAGCTTCAACTGATTGAATGCTGGACCCTCAACGTCCGGTCGTTTATAGTAAGGTATTGACGTTGATCAGACGCGTCCGGTCGCACGTGATTGGACGCAGCCCAGCATCCGGTCATACTCCAGCTCCCATGTCACCATGTGTCTGCCTGACCAGACATGCCCTGCCAGCATCCAGTCACTTCTAGTGCCAGCGTCTGGTGCACACAGTGAGACCCTGTCTTTTCTATGTAGGGCGCTGGTGGCACCGTCGGACTGTCCGCACTCTACGGACGGACACTCCGCTGGTGGAGTTTCTTCACCAAGTTGATCCACATCAACTCCAACTCCATCTCCTCTGTAAATGTGCCAACACCACCATGTGTATGTGTGTTAGCTTTTCACAATCATTTCCCAAAGGATATTAGCCACTCAATCTTGCCACGCCACTCGATCCTAGCGACGATGCAAAGTTAGATCACTCGAGTGGCACTAGATGACCGATATGCAAACAAGTTTGCCCCTCTTGATAGTACGGCCATCTATCCTAAACCCAGTCATAAACTTCTCTACACACCTATGACCAGTGAAATGAAATGCCCTAGGTTATACCTTTGCCTTGCGCATTCCATTCCATCTCCTCCAACGTCGATGCAACACATGCACCAACATGATCAACAATGATATGATTCACTTCATATCATCACGTGATCATATTGGTTCATCGATCTTGACTTTACTTGCTCTTCACCGTTGCCCTCGTCCATCAGCGCCAAGTCTTGCTCAAGCTTCACCGCCACGCGGTCCATCACTCCAAAGCCTTCGACTTACCCTTCACACTTGCAAATGGTCCATCAAGCCAAGTCTTGTCTTGATCTTCTCCACCTTGATCATATGACTCAATGTCATGTCTCATGTGCATTTATGCTCCTTCATCATCACATGTTGTGAGCTTTGCAACATCTCCAAGCCATTTTCACCTTCATGACATATGTTGCTCACACACACACGTACCTGTGGACTAATCACCTGTGTATCTCACATAAACACAATTAGTCCACCTAGGTTGTCACTCAATTACCAAAACCAAACAAGGACCTTTCAATCTCCCCCTTTTTGGTAATTGATGACAACTCTACAAAGATATGGAAATTAAGCTCTCTTGGGTTCATGTTGCTTGCCCAAGCAATTTTACCATATGAAAATGATTTTGGACAAGTACCACAAACCCGAAATGGTAGTATTAGCTCCCCCTACATATGTGCTAGAGTATTTAATTTGAAGCTTGCACATATGTATAGATTGAAATTGTGGGAGAGTAATTACTACAGAATGATGCTAAGTTGTATAGAATAAACCTTTGAAGCGTGTACCAATCGGAGTTGCATCTTTAAGTTCATCCTTTGCACCATGGTTAGCTAGATATCACTTGGAAATAAAAGCACTAGATACCTTGTAAGATCAACATTAAAAGCAAGGTACTAGCATTACTTGAGAAGCATACCAAGTGTCTAGCTATCATCCTATGCATGCTAGTTATCAAATCATCATTCAAGTTCTACAACTAGCATACACCACACAAGCATGCATATTGAATTTTAAAGCTTATGCAATGCATGCAAGCAAGCACATGAATATGCACATATCAAATGCAATCAATCAAAGTTCATGAGCTTGCTCCCCCTACTTGTGTGTTTCTCTTATCCAAGAATTTTGATCCATCTCTTTTCTCCAATGTTGCTCCCTCTTTGTCCATGTCCATGTCCAACCTCTTAAGCTTTCATATCTTATCTCTCCCCTTATACAATTTATCTCTCCCCCTTATAAAGACTTTTCATATCTTTGTACAATCTCTCCCCCTTTGTCATCCATTTCCATAAAAGGTGAGTTTCTCATCGATGCAAGGGTATGCATTTAGGGTAGATGGTTGAGGCTTGAGTCTTGTATTTTTGATGGACATCTCTTTGTTTGTTGGAATGACACCACTTGTATATACCACTTGTAACTTGTGTAGGGCTTCTTGAGATACCACACATAAGATTTTTGATCTTGTGATCAATTTGTGTGACACCTCCCCCTATGTGATAGCATGGGTCATCCATTTGATACACTTGAGCTCTCGTAGTTGAGGGATGCATTCTTCATTTGATGATCACTTAAAGTTGAGGATTACTTGTGGAACCATCATCTTGCATGATTGATACTATGTATAGATACCGCTTGTAGGAAGTGAATACCATTTGAAAGAATCTTCTAGTATGGAACCACTTGTTTGATTTATCAATAAAGACCATTTCTTGAACTTTTGCTATCTTTATGAGTACCACTTGTAGGATATCACTTGTGAGTTGATCTAGACATCACTTATGAAATCTTGATGAAATACTTGAGTCTAGATACCATTTGAAATATACAAACTAGATATCCATTTGCATTATGGTCTTGTGCTTGTACTCTTGTTACTATCATGAGCTTCTATGATTGACTTGAACTAAATTGATTTGCCTAAGCTTCCAAGTCTGGTTTGAACCAATGACAAGCTTCTTCACACCTCTTGCAAGGGTTATCTTGCCAATGTTGTACTTGTCACTTGTTAGCAATCCAAATTAGATCAAGTACTTGTGATCACTAGCTCATGAACCAATTCATACACTAACCACTAGATCAAGTAATCATTCAAACAATAGTGGTAGGCTATGAATTCAAACATTTCATTTGTTATGCATGATCCTATGAAGCATGTACTATATGCATTAACCGCATACTAGTAAGGGATGAAATGATCATGCACATTACAATGATACCTTTGTTATATTGGAGTAGAGGATAGTCACATAGATTCCAATTCATTACTCCAATAGCATTATGAAGTCCAATTATAAGCTTGGTGAAGACCAATAGATACCATGTTGAATTTTATTCTTCACCCATATAAGATGAATACCACTTATGATCAAGTGCACTTTCTTGTTGTGGTTGACTTGCTTTATCTTTTGATCTTTACTTGCCTAAGAGCATCAATTTGAGAATACCACTAGAAATATCATGACTAGCTCTCTTTTGGGTGTTGTTTGCTTTTCTTGATCAATCCTTTTGATTGCTTCAACTAAGCATCTCAAATGTTCCTCGGATCACCACTTCCATGTTAGCCTTCCAAGTACCACACTTGGTTCACCTACACATAGGTGGCAAGCCCCTACACTAGGGAGAAGTGACCTCTCTCCAAGAACCATTCTTGATACTCACTTGAAATAACTTGATTGATTGATCCAAGTGATGGACTTAACTTGATGAGTATCCTTGATTCCTTCTTTAAGTCCTTTTCTTTCTTCTTGTTTAAGTTCTTTTCTTTCTACTTGTTTAAGTTCTTTTCTTTTTACCAAATGATTTCCAATAGTCACTAGAACTTAAACTTAAACTTCAACTTCATCTTGAGTTTGATCTTGATTTTCATCTTGAGTACCAAAGGTGTGCAAAGTACACTCCACAATCAAATGGCCTTGTACTCATATCTTGTCATGCTTTTAGATCATCTCAAAACCAAACTTAGGTACCTCAAACACTTGTAAACATATTTCCAACTTGAGGACCTTTCAATCAAAGTGACTCTAGATCAATCCAACATTTGTCACTTTTCTGACAGATTTTGTACCCTTCAAAGAAATAAGCATATCTCCCAAAGTACAAATCCAAAAACCACGAAATTTGGTGGAGATGTTCTTTACTAAGTTATCTAGCAGCTGTAAAAATTTGAGCTTCATTGGACTTCTAGATTGCTGCCATATATCAATTCTTCCACCACTGCTACATGCTGAAAACTGCTGCATTATAGCTGACAAGAACTACTCCAAAACCGAAGCATTTCTTATCCAATTTTCATGAAATTTCTATAGAATCTTATACCATAAGTCTAGAGCATGTATACCAATTTTCATGCCAATCCAATAAGTTTTGATCACTTAAACATGGCTAAGATCATAGCTAGCTCAGATTCTCAATTATAGAACAGATTTCAACACTTGATCTATCCTTCATCAAATATGAATCAAACTTGAAACTAACTTGTTTGAATACTTCCATAAGACATATATCCATTCAAATCACTTACTAAAAGTCATCTCATGAACTTATCCAACACAAATCAATCCAAACTTGACTACTAATCAATTATCCATTCAATCATCTCAAAGCAAGCAATATTACATATTTATCCAATTCAATCAACTCATATGCACCCAAATGAAATGATCAACAAGAGATATACTTTGGTTAGCTCATGATCATCCAACTAGCAAGCTTCAACTCAATTATTTGTAAGTCATCAAATATATCCAATGAATCACCAAGAACTTGAAATTGACACTTATATGTTGTAGCACATTTGGACTTTACTCAATTTTCTCTTGGCATTGGGTTTGGATGTGCACTAAGCTTCATAACTTGATTCAACATGTGATGAACAATGTGAGATCAATTGAATCAAGTCTCCAATGCCGATGGTATCTATAATCAATCATCCACTTTTTGATGGTACCCAAACAAGTTTGGGTCCTCTCAAGTTAGGAGCAACATTCTTAGGCGTAGCCTTAGTATGAATAGCGAGATGTTTTGCAATTGCAACCAATGAGATACCATTGCCATCCTTCCTAAGCATAGAATTATTATCAATTGAAATAGGCTTAGGAGTGTTACCTAGGGGACATGAATGTGCCATGTGTCCCCTTTCTCGGCATGAGTAGCACTTTCTCTTTGATTGAGCCTTTTCTTCCTTGCTCATGTGGTGCTTCTCATTGCCTTGCCTCTTATGGATTGCTTGAGCCTTCTTCTCAAGTTTGGTAGGACACTTAGAGGCAAAGTGTCCCATACTTCCACATTTGAAGCACTTGATGTGAGCATAATCTTTCTTCTCATCTTCATTCTTGCTCATCATCTTGGCATTTTGAGTTTGCATTGGATGCCTTGCCTTTCCACCCCTTCTTGTTTTCTTCTTCTTTATCATCAAATCACCACCATCTTCATGGTTGATCTTGATTTGAACTTGGGGTGCCTTCTCTTGCTCAACTTGTGGCGTTGGTTGAGGCTTCACTTGTTGCTTCACCAATTTCTTAGTTGGGCACATTGAGGTAAGATGACCCCAAGTGTGGCACTTGAAGCACTTGACATGCTTTAGCCTCTCTTCTTCTTTTATACTCTTGAGCTTCTCAATGTTAGGGCAATCATTTGCAAGGTGTCCCACTTTATGACACCAGTAGCACATGGTATGAGAGAGCTTTCTTTGTTGTAGCTTCTTTATCTTTTCTCTCTTTCTTTCGCCCTTTGTCATCTTCTTCTTGAAGCCAAGGCCACACTTGTCACCATAGTTTCTTTGAGTCTTCAATATGTGCTCAAAGGTGACTTTAGAGTTGTAGCACCTCTCTAACTTGTTGCTCAATTTCTTCACTTGATTTTTGAGCTCATTGTTCTCCTTCAAAAGGTTAGTCTCACAAGACATAGAAGTAGAACAAGCATCTATATGTGAAGAGCATGGCATATCTAATAAACCATCACAAGAGGTGGATACATGCTTCTTGCCTACATCACAAGGGTTAGCAACATTTTGTAATTTATCATTTGATCCATGTGATGAGCTCTCATTATTTTTAAGTTTCTTTGTAAACACTTTAATGAGAGAAGCATGTTGTTCTAATAATTCATCATGAGATGCAAGTAGTGTCTCATGATTCAATTTAAGCTCATCAAGTGAAGATTTATAAGCATTATGTAATTTCATATGTTCTTCACAAGAGTTCTTTAGAAATGAGTTTTTGTTTTCTAATTTCAATGTTTTAGCTTTCTCATTTTCTAAAGACATGGTCATGCTAGCAAGTCTACTAATTAGCTCATCATATGAATCAACATGATCAACCACATTATCATTTGATACCTTAGTGTCACCTTGTGACATGAGACAATGTGGTGTGGTAGTTGGAGAGCTTGTAGTAGCATCTTTATCATGGCTTGAGCATGAACCATCATCACCATCAAGTGTGCATGGGGTAGCATCATCACTTGCAACACTTGTGGCACCATCTTCAAACTTGTCAAGTGAACTTGTAGTAGATCGATCATCATCATCATCACTTGACCATGAGGTGGAGCAATCTTCCACAATCACCAAATTGTGGTTATGCTCAACACACTCATGCACCTCCTTTTTGGGCTCATCTTCCTTCTTGAATTTGCCATCATCCCATGTGGAGGAATCGCCGAAGGTTTCCTTAATGGACTCCCATATCTCATGAGCGGTCCCCTTGTAGTTTACTTGCTTCATCAAATCAAAATGTAAAGCATCCAATAGAAAACAACAAGCATGTGCATCGAATTCATAGAGGACTCTTTGAGATTTGGTTAGAGTTCTATGATCCAAGACATGGGTGAGACCACTAGTGACAACCCACCAAAATTTAGATCCCTTTGCATGAAAATGATCAAGCATGTGATTTTTCCAAAGTGCAAAGTTTGTGCCATAAAAAATGTGAGCCTCACAAACATCTAGCCCATTAGACGCCATCCTCTCAGGTCAGTGAAGACCACAAATGAGAGACCAGGCTCTGATACCACTTGAAGGGTCGAGATGGCGGACTAGAGGGGGGGTGAATAGTCTTTTCTAAAATTAATTGCATCGGCTAACCGAAACAAGTGCGGAATTATAACTATCGGTCTAGCCAAGACTACACTCCTCTATCTATGTTCTCTAGCACCTTCCAAAGATACTAATCAAGCAACAAAGGTGTCGTGCTAGCTAAAGCTCACCTAACCAATTCTAGGAGTAAGGTCACACAAACCTATGCCACTAGTACTTTAAGCAACAAGGGAGCTCCTACACATGCTAGTAAGCAAAAGCACAAAGCCAACTAAGCTCACTAGCAATGCTCAATAACAAGGCAACTAATGCCAAATTAGAGAGCGCAATTACTTAGCTACACAAACTAAGCAATGTGACTAACAAGGTTATACAAATCAAATTAGCCACGCAAGGGAGCTACTTCTATGCTACACAAGCAAGAAGGTAATTAGCAAGCTACACAAGCTATCTAATTACAAGAGCAACTACACAAGCTTAATATATATGAAAGTAATTGCAAGCTTGTGTGATGGGGATGCAAACCAACGGGAAGAACAAGGTTGACATGATGATTTTTCTCTCGAGGTTCACGTGTTTGCCAACACGCTAGTCCCCGTTGTGTCGACCGCTCACTTGGTGGTTCGGTGGCTAATTAGCATCACCCACTAAGCCTGCATGTCGGGCGCCGTAAGAACCTACCCCAGAAGTGAGGGTAGCTCAATGACACGCTTTACTAAAGTTGCTCTTCACGGCTCCCGTGGGGCGAGCACAATGCCCCTCACAAAGCACTTCTCCAGAGTGCCGCACAAGCTTCTTGCGGGCTTCGACGGAGACCACCACCAAGCCATCTAGGAGGTGGCAACCTCCAAGAGTAACAAGCACCACCGGCTTGCAACTCGATCACCTAGTGCCACTCAATGCAACCTCACGATGCAATCGCACTAGAATCGCTCACTCACACAATCGGATGATCACTATCAAGTATGTGTGAGATGGAGGGCTCCTAAGCACTCTCAAGCATGGACACAAAGTCCCCCAAGGTGCTCAGCACCAGCCATGGCCGAAGGCCACTTCTATTTATAGCCCTAAGGGCTAAACTAGCCATTACCCCTTCACTGGGCAACGGTCGGGTCGACCGGACGCTCCGGTCATGTTGACCGGACGCTGGACCTTAGCGTCCGGTCGCCCGATGACAGCCACGTGTCACCTGCATTCAACGGCATTCCCCGATCTCAACGGTCATCTTCTGATTGGATGCAGTAGCTTCAACTGATTGGACGCTGGACCCTCAGCATCTGGTCGTTTACAGTAAGGTACTGACCTTGACCGGACGCGTCTAGTCGCACGTGATCGGACGCAGCCCAGCGTCCAGTCATACTCTAGCTCCTATGTCACCATGCGTCAGCTAGACCGGACGCACCCTGCCAGTGTCCGGTCACTTCTAGTGCCAGCGTCTGGTGCACACAGTGAGACCCTGTCTTTTCTATGTAGGGCGCCGGTGGCACCGTCGAACTGTCCGCACTCTACGGGCGGACACTCTACCGATGGAGTTTCTTCACCAAGTTGATCCACATCAACTCTAACTCCATCTCCTCTGTAAATGTGCCAACACCACCATGTGTATGTGTGTTAGCTTTTCACAATCATTTCCCAAAAGATGTTAGCCACTCAATCTTGCCACGCCACTTGATCCTAGCGACGATGCAAAGTTAGATCACTTGAATGGCACTAGATGACCGATATGCAAACAAGTTAGCCCCTCTTGATAGTACGGCCATCTATCCTAAACTCGGTCATAAACTTCTCTACACACCTATGACCAGTGAAATGAAATGCCCTAGGTTATACCTTTGCCTTGCGCATTCCATTCTATCTCCTCCAACGTCGATGCAACACATGCACCAACATGATCAACAATGATATGATTCACTTCATATCATCACGTGATCATATTAGTTCATTGATCTTGACTTTACTTGCTCTTCACCATTGCCATCGTCCATCGGTGCTAAGTCTTGCTTAAGCTTCACTTCCACGCGGTCCATCACTCCAAAGCCTTCGACTTACCCTTCACGCTTGCAAATGGTCCATCAAGCCAAGTCTTGTCTTGCTCTTCTCCACCTTGATCACATGACTCAATGTCTTGTCTCATGTGCATTTAAGCTCCTTCATCATCACATGTTGTGAGCTTTGCAACATCTCCAAGCCATTTTCACCTTCATGGCATATATTGCTCACACACACGTACCTATAGACTAATCACCTGTATATCTCACATAACCACAATTAGCCCACCTAGGTTGTCACTCAATTACCAAAACCAAACAAAGACCTTTCAAGACCCACTTGTCAGCGCCTGAGGGTGTATAGATCGGGTGTACCTAGCATTTAGGGTTTAGTTGGTTTTTGAATTATTTTCATAGATTTGAATACAAACTTCAAAAATTCATATCTGGAGCTAGGAGTATCCAAATGGGGTGAACTAAATTTTGTTGGATTTATCTTAAAGTGTACTATTTGAAAAAAATATGAAATATACTGTTTTGGGTATTTTTCTAGGATAATTAAATTGAGCAAGATTAGTGCTTTTAAATTAGGTTATATCTTGTAAAATGCATAACTTGAGCTAGGAAGATGATAAAATTGTGATTCCAATTTTGCTGGTCTTGTGTTGACATGCTATAGGTAGGAAAAATACTAAACCTATAGTGGGCATACTTGAAATATGGTCTTCATATTTAAACCTAATTAATTGCTAGTTTCTAGGAAAATTAAATGGGGTAAAAATAAATAACATATGATCATGCACATTTTTATACAATATTGTTGTGCTAGGAGGAAAGTAAGAAAAATATTAAATCTATTTTTTGACACTTTTCACTATGCTAAACTAAGCATATGTAGCTTGTCATTTTTGTAGAGATGGCTATACTTATCCAAATGGCAAAAAAATTATACAGTAGACTATTAGCGTCATTTGTAGGCTACTGTAATTTTCTTAGAATTTATTGGGTACTAGAAATATTTATCCATTAAATCACCTTATTATATAAGGAATTTGATAAATGAATATAAATAAATTAGTTAGGCATAACCATGATATTTTCTATGATGCATATGATCTGTTGGTGCTATTAGTTAGGCCTAGAAGTAATTGGTTATAGACAACTAGTTAATTATTGCTTTATAATTCAACTAGATGGCTGCATGTATAGTTTCTGTTATGGTGGTAAATTTATGATGATAATGATCTTTTGTGTGAAACTTGTTAATAAAAAAGTTGTATATAACTTACTTATCTACCTTGTGTTAAATTTTCATAGTCATAGGCCTTATGGTTTGAGAATTATAGCTGTTAGAAGTCTGCTATTAGAAATAGTTATTCTCTAGATAGATCTGAAAGATGGAATTGTTTGTTTTAGATAACTACTGAATCACCTTAAGATGATTAAAATAAAGTTGTAGGTAATTTCTTAAGATTTCAAAAAAGTCTACAACCATATTATTTAGATGTGTATAACTCTAGTTATGGTCAAAATAAGTGGCTATTGTCTTACAGTCCAGAAAATTGCTTAGATAAGAATTTATTTAATTACTATAGAAGAGATATACACCTACTCCATAAAAGAAAATTTATCTTGTTATCACCTTAATGCAATGCTGTTGAGAACACTTATGAGGATGCATTTCATCACACCATATCATATCATGCATGTCAGTATATATGCATTCATGATATCTTATTTCATGCTCATGCATATAGGATCGTCCGAGGGGATCACTCTATTGGAATTCAACGAAGAAGAAGAGAAACATCAGGAGGCACCTTAGCCCATAGCTCTAGAAGGTGAGGAGCAAGCTCTTGAGGATCTACCCAAGTGCCTGGATCATCGGCCAACTTCTTTTCTCAAAGGCAAGCCCTGGAGCATTTTAAGCCTCCCATGTTTTACAAAATATCACTTGAGTCCTTTATGTTTGATGCATTAGGTTATAAGAGTTGAATTGGAAACACTTGATGCATAGAACTATCTTGTCTAGATAAATATACCTTTAACCCTATGTAGGTCTAGAATCAAATATATGCTTAGCCATGCTTAGACCGGTAGAAGTCGGATGATTTCCTATCATCTACGAGATATAGGTGGATACCGGAGCACTGTTAGCTATATTTGCTATCATGGAAAAGAACCATAGGGTAATGTAACTAGAGATCAGACGGAGTCTATGCGTAGGTTGGTTCATATGATTCTGTCTGTGCCGATTAAGGACCGTACCATTGTTGGAACTTCTATTGAGATTGAACGCACGCCTCTCACTCTGGCCGAATAACTCATTCCGATCATGAAGCCGAGTAGCTCAACTCAGGTGGGCCCCATTCTATTAGAGTGCGCACTCTGGATGGTAGTAAGGATGTGCGGGGAGCCAGATGTAAGCCCGAGGGCAGGGTAGTCCTGATCGTCCTAGCAGTTGGTTGTCCCTAGTTGTGCGGTGTTGATCAAACCCGCAAAATGTGTACCTGAGTTGTACCAAAGGTGACCTAAGGTGACCATTGATCTGGTCTACCTGGATTTGTGTTAGGAATAAATTCCCAGCTAGTTGAAATCGATTTGAATCGCCGTCTCTCTCGGACAGTGAGAAACTTGGCTAGCTCCAACATCATAGTAACTGGATTATGGAATGATGGTTATGGTGAACTTGGAACTTTTACACTGGCTATTGTTACTACTGTATGCTACTAAATGATATACCACATGTTTGGCACATGTTCGTTGCTAATCTAGAGATGAATAGTTATAATTAACTTGATGACCGAATTATAAATGTATAACTAAATTAGTAGCTTTTCATGCAAAATGTTGTCAAGCCAGCTCTACTTATAAAGCCTTACATGATCCTTGAAGTCACTTTCTTTTTGGTTTATGGTGGGTAAGTCTAGCTAAGTACCTTCTCGTACTCAGGGTTTATTTTCCACTTATTGCAGATGGTACAGTCTATCATGGCTACTGTAAGAACTGCTTCTGTCCCGCCATAGACAAAGAGTGGGGCCCTAGGCAAGGCATCTCTTGTTAATTCCCTCTATCATGCTTTTGTGGTTGTGATCATGGATTGGCACTGTATTGGAACAATGATGTGAGGTGTTGGTTTTCAAACTTAATTGCTTCTACAACTATTTTATTTGAACATGGTTTGTAATAACTCTTAATCATACTCTGATGTATGACATTGTATTTGTGAACTAAAGTAACATGTGACATGTCTATTGAATCATGTATGATCTTGGTTGTATGTTGATGGTTAATCGAGACCCTTCGTGGTACTCGACGGACTACCGGGTTTATATGGGCTCAAGTATGATAGTGTGACCGCTTGCGGGCTGCCATTGTACTCGTGCTCTTATAAATTGGACGGTTTTGCTACAATGAGCTTTCCTTTGAGCAAGCCAAGGCGCAAAAATAAGGGAGCCTAACATAAGGAGATTATTGTAGACAAAGAGAGAATATAGGGCCATGCTAGAGATCAAGTCCCAATTGGTTGTGAGATATGGAAAACCTTTGCCAGGGCAACTCTTCGGGCGTGTATTTTGATACCCCAAAATGGCCAATGAGGATCTAGGGAGGGTTTCCAGCAGTAGGCGCAATATCGGATTGAGAGCAACTTTAAGATTAACAAGGTATTTTGAATTTTTTTTAATTTTAATAGGGGTGAATTTTAGGTTTGCTGCAATTAAACTTAGGTCAAACCAAATACATATCAAAGACCCATGTAGGTGCAATGCAAAGGGTAATACCACATATATTAATCTTATCTTCAATGGATCCTCAACAATAATCCTCACCAGATGTGTTAGTTAAAAAAGTAAGGTCATGTTTGGTTGATGTCTAGCTTTGCACAACTAATATTAGGTAATGAGGCAGGCAATAAAAGTGTGGCCAGTAAATCGAGCACCACAGTTATGGTAAAGTTTGGCATTAAAATCAACCTATGATATGTGGGATGAATAAAGTTTAGTGCGTCGTAATTGTGCGTGAACCAAACACATGCCTAAGAAATTGTGTCGAGCTTGTGTGGACATCGACCAAACATATCCAAAATACTCAAAATTAAAATAACTAGAAACATCTCACCATTATTTTAGTCAACTCTAATCTTTACTAAGAACTATCCATTGAATGTGTTATGATTTCTAGAAAAAGTTACTCACTTGTGACATTATGAAAAAAACAAAAATAATCCCCTCAATCTACATAAACTAAAGTATCTCTCGAATAGGCATATAAATTACCTATGTTTGCCATTTAAATATCTTTCAAATATACATAAAAACAAAATAATAATAATAACCCCCTCAATCTAAAATACCAATATGTCCCATTGTGAAAGATATGCATATAAATTACTTGTGTTTACCATTATAAAACATAAACTAAAATATGTCTTGAATCTATGCCTAAATTATTAATATAAACTATTATGCAAAAGAAATAAATATCCATAGAGTACACTATATATTGCTTTCTCTGCTAAGTTCAAAGTATACATAAAGCCTATGCATCAGCATGTATACTTTAAATTATTGTTTATTTATCGATTATGAAAAAAATCCCTTAACAAGTTGCATACCTATGACGTTGACCATTACTTTTAAATTATATTTAAACTTTATGATATAAAGTTAGACGTTATTATTTTAGATACATTTATAAATTTTGACTAAAATATTATGACATAGCAATATTAGTAGTTTAATTCTAGGGAGTCTATTTTTTGAAACAATAATATTTGACACCTAATTCCTTGATAGAGTCGGTGTTAGCCTAAACGTTTAAACGGACTAAACGGTCACCTATCGTTTAGCTATTTGTTAGGGCTAAATGACCATGTAATCAGACTAAACAGTGATTAGACGGGATAAATGGCTGATTAAATGGACATGACAAGCCAATGTTGTGGGGGGGGGGGGGGGTATAACCCCAGGTACCCACGACAATAGACATGGACCACACCATCAGGGGAGGTCTAGCCCATAAGATCAAGGCCTATGGTGCTCGGCTCTGGTCGGTGTGCACCACAAGGCAATCAGAAGACATCTTAGCGATGAAGAAAGATATGTTCGGATATGATAGATATCGTAGATATGATAGATATTGTATTCGTTGTAAATACTTACCATATAGCCAAATAGATCTAGGCCTAAACTGACTTGTAACCCTATCTCCCAGACTATATAAGGCGGGTAGGGACCCCTCAAATTCAGCTCATATTCAATACAATCCAACAAAGACACAGGACATAGGGTATTACGTTGATTAGACAGCCCAAACCTGTTTAAATCGCTGTCTTTGCGCCTTGTGTCACCATCCGGTTCCTATTACGTGCACCTCCACAGATCATCTACTACCGTGGGTATACCCCTTGGTAGACTGCCAACCAGATTTTGTCGATAGTGGCATGCTAGGTAGGGGGTGTGCGTGCTAATTCCATAGCCAACCAGATGGTCACTTTCCTGAGCTCCATGGCCTTTCTTGAGCCGAGCCAGATCTTCATGGTTGGATCAATGACTTGGGTCATTGACCCTGATGGCAGCGGGAAATCACGGAGGCGGTGTAGGATCACCCTACACCGATTGTGCCAACATCTATAACAACATCTCCAATCCTGACGCCTCATCGCTGGGTTAAGAGATCCATCAACAACAACGATCTGATCGAAGCTATCGATCGGGTCATGTACCACTTAGCAGAATGTCAGCTCCTCCTGGATTCGGTCTTAGATCGATCTAGAGTGAGCAATGAACCTCCTGCACTCCAAGGTTACCATGCCACTAACACCGTCCGAGGTGGCAAGATGAAGATTTGGTGATCACGGCAACTCCAGAAGGGCATACCGTTCAATGCTGACCACTCCCTGCCCCAACAGAGAGGATGTCGAGGCCCTATCCTTTTGGGTTAGTGGGTGCATATCCGATCTGTTTGGATGCCATGCACCATCTTTTCACCAACCACACCATGCGTAGCCGCGCCAATGACCTTTATTAGATTGAATTCCTTAAGGCCGACCAGCTTGCGCCAATGATAAACAAGGTGCAAATCCAAATAGATCTTCCAGATGACACGCTCCATACAATCCTAGAGGAAAGCCCGAGCCATACTCTGAGGGCTCTACCAACACCTACCCAGCTTTCCCTCTAGGCTTTGGGAGAGAGCTCTTTATGATTAGCCATGATAGCATTGCTATCGATGGAGAGACCAGTGTCCAGCGCCGTGAATGTGAAACCAGGAATGCTGATCGCCAATGGTGTCACAATGAAGAAGATGACGTCCAAGCTGCCAGAGGTAACCCGTTGCCTCTTGCTCATAATCTCTAATAGGAGTTCCTCATGGTGGACAACCAGCAAGTGGAGCAGACACCGAGCGCTAATCTAGCTGTGGCCACCCACGAGTTGGCTAGACTCTCATCAATGCTGGAGGTACTCAAGATTCAAGCACTGCTTAAAGCAGTTTAGGTCCAAGTCAATGACATTCGGAACCTAGCTCTGTCTTATTTGACGGTGATCGCACACAGTCGTAACCCCCATAGTTTTCATCGTGTTGGGGGGAGTCATTACCATAGTGGTTAGATCATCCAAGCAGGGTCTAGGGGCAATGTTGCCATCAATCCTGGATCATAAGGACCATGAAATCAATGACCAGCTCATAACACCAACTAGGAGGTTAATCAACCCATGCACGGTGATGCTCGCCACTACATCAACGCTAATCTCGATGCCCACAATCGCATCGAGAACAGTCATGCCCAATGACATCAGGTAGAACTCCAACACTGATAGGAGTACGACGACCAACACGGTGACCCCATCAGCCTCCGACCACTCCCTGCTATCGAGCCGATGGGACCTCGCCCCTTCACAGCAAGGCTACGAGCTATACAGTGTCCCCACAGGCTTCAAGATCTTCAGGGTCGATGCCTATGACGACAAGGCTAATCTCGAGCAGTGGATGTAGCTCTACAAGATCGCCATACATGCCACTAGGGGAAACAACGATGTAATGGTAAATTATTTGCCTATCATGCTTTCTCAGATAGCCAACAATTGGCTTATGGGCCTAAGGGAGGATTCCATCGAATCTTGGGATGATCTCAAGAAAGTCTTCGTCGAGAATTACATGGCAACCTACCAGTAGCTTGGCATGAAATATGATTTGGAGAAACTCCATCAGACCTCTAGGGAACCTCATCGAAGCTACATCAGGCATTTCTCTGAAACAAGGAACACCATCCCCAAGATCGGGGACAACAAGGCCATCTCCGCTTTCATCAGAGGACTCCATCACCATCAGGAGCTGCACTCCAAACTTTATCGCAAGAGGCCTCAGACCATCGGTGAACTTCTTAAGGTTGCAAACTCATATGCAGATTTAGAAGAAGCTGATCGGCAGTTCAAGGACGATGTTGCTCATGCTTCTCACTTGCATCGCCACCCACATCGTGATGATGATCGCCATGAAGAACGACGTTATGAGGATCGTGATAGGCGTTACGACGATCATGAACGTTGGCATAATGATCGTCTAGAGGGATCGAGGACTGCATAGTCATGTCGCCGCCCACCGAAAAACTTCATCAATAACGTAGAGCAGCCACATGCTAAGCACAATTTTAATGCTGCCTATGAAAAGCTCCTTGATGGTCCATGCCCAATTCACAAGAACAGCAAGCACACCATGCGGTAATGCTATAGCATGGCCAAAGCTTTCCACGATGAATAGCAGAAATGGCAGACGCATAAGGATGACTAGTCCGATGATGGCAAGGAGGAGAAGCATCCTAAGGATGCATGACTTGCTTTCCAAGATGCCAACAAGACGGTCGCCACAATCTTCGGAGGATTCACCGCCTCTAAGAGCAAACGCCAACAGAAGCTCACTGATCGGCAAGTCATGTCGATCACCAAGTACGACACGATCGCTGATCCCAAATATCTAGACTGGTCAGAGCATCCTATTACATTCAGTAGGGCTAAGTAGTGGGCAGATATATCATACCCTGGGCGTTTCCCACTTGTGCTGGATCTAACCATCCGCAACGTGCGGTTCAAGAAGGTCCTCATCAATGGTGAGAGTGCCCTCAATATCCTCTTCGCCAGAGCCCTATCTGAGTTAGGCCTCAGAAAGGACGATCTCATTCCTATTGATTCTCCATTCTAGGGTATTGTACCTGGCAGAGCGTCCCAACCTTTGGGCTAGATCACCTTGCTAGTCTATTTTGGCTGCGACGACCACTTCTGTATTGAGTAAGTGAATTTCTTTGTGGCAGACTTCGACACCGCCTTCCACACCATCTTTGGCCGACCAGCTCTCACCAAGTTCATGGCCATGCCCCATTATGTCTACATGGTGTTGAAGATCCCGATGGAGCAAGGTGTCCTCACCCTCTGCGCCAATGTCTCCACCGCCTACAAATGCGAAAGAAAAGGACTTGCCATCATCGAAGCAATGAACCTCTAATGGACCTCTCGACCAGAATGGAGGCTTGCATCACTAATTCTAAGAAGGTCCATACATATAAAATCTATGACCCGACCAGTGTCATATAGGCTTTGCCATCAAGACAGCGGCGACTCCCCTAATTCATGGCACATTGAACACCTTAGACATTTCTATCCTTGAGATGTTCTACTAAAGATATGTACCTTTTTTTATGTATTTCAATAATAATTATATCTGTGATGTTTTCTTCATTTGTTTTCCATAATTTCTCTCAAGCTACTTATTTCTCCATACTAAACACCTTTAAGATGACATATTCTTTCACCCTTTGATTCGCCGATGTGGCAGAACCGCCTAATCTGACGCCTTCTAGGAGTACTCGTCTTTCATTAAACACTAAGTACTCAAGGGAGAACAATAAATTACGTAGTTCCATCGCACACACCCCAAGGGAGAACTCAAAAATCCACATTTTTTCATTAGGATCACAAATGAGAGAATAAAGCTTACATCATTCTTAACCATTTCTTACATCACTTTTTAATACAACATCAGAGTATAATATTTATTGTTATAAAAATGAAATGTAATAATATTATCAAGGTTATGAACAATTTAATTTAATAGCGAAATATAAACTTGTGATCAGAATTACAGTGAAAATAAATATCTATTCATGACATGATAAACATTGATACATAAACTATGACAGTAGATTATAAAACTTTCATTTATAAAAACATTTGGTGAGAGTTATAAATAAGACTATGATCACAAGGTAAAGGAAATCCTCTCTGAGCCCACTAGGAGGAATCCACACACAAAGGTCAGCTCTAGCCTCCACCTGTCACCCGCAACAGGGGGAAATAAAACCCTGAGTACTCAATTGTACTCAGCAAGACTTACCCGATAGGAGGAAAGAAAAGACTCTAAGGATATGCAAGGCTATCTGACTTGTGGGTTTATTGCGTCTATAGGAAGCATTACTAAGCGCGTGTCCTTATATTTGATTTTTTATTAGCAGTGCATTAGTTTGTTAGCTAACCATTCTATGTAAGCACCTGTGCTACTTTCAAGTAGGTGGTAAGCAATCATATTTCCTTTTACCATCTTTCATCTTCTTGTTCTTACTATGGTGCGGGGCCCTAGACAAGCCGTACCGGATTGCTCGGTGATTCGTGAATCAATGGCCCCAGCTGGGTACCCCGAAAACACAAGCCCTGCTTGTACCCCAGGCACACGCAGGACAACCCACTACCCTCCTATCACTTGGTCTAGGTCCCCATCCAAACTAGGACTCCAAGCCCCCACCCCTATGTCTCGGACTCAGTGCGGTGCAAGGACCTTCGACCCAAAAACCACCCTAACAGTTGGTCCAAAAAGAGCTAGAACCTAAGACAAGAGAGTAACAAGTCTTCCCTGCGCCTATACCCAAGTATGTGCTTGAGGTAATAAGTCTATGACTTTCCTAGAGTCTAATGCAATGGCCGGTCCTTAACCGACACCGATAGGGAAAGCAGTGTAACCAAGCTATGTCCCGTTGGCCGTAGGACAACCTCTTACATCTACCAATACCCAAACCATATCCCTGCCCGGTCACCACTTTTCCTTTCCACCATTTATATTTTCCAAGTTATAATAAAAGAGTAATATATTTCCTATCTCTCGCGAGTGACACGCAATCACTCGACTTCTACTGGAGTCCTGTAGCATAACAATCTACATGATCCTATCATACTAGTTAGACTCATAGGATAAAGATAGATATATGCATGTGGGTTTCATTCAACTCCTTAAAACTTAATGCATAAATATAATTTAAAGTGCAGAAAAGTAGGGGTTATGCACCGAGGCTTGCCTGGTTAAGATTTAATCAGAAGTTAGCTTTCCATCATGGTGACATGATCTCCAAAAGCAACATTTCTCCAGCAACTCCCGATGACTCCGGGATCCATCGGTGTCCCTATTATGATATGCAATGCGATGCAATGCAAAGACATAATTAATCGACTGCAATCGTGACTCGTAAAATACGATTTATGCCACTCAAGCTAATGAGCTAGTTCTAGTGATGACCGTACTTAGCCTATGTATCCATGTTGTCGAATAAGGCGTTATTTCCTGGTAGATGTTTTAGTTATACAATCCCAAGATGTTTGTTTATCGCATTCAATCAATTTAATCTTTATTCGACATGGGGCATCATTACCTATCTAGTAAACTAATTATTCAGGAGTTAGAAAAATTACAATGAGCAGCTAATAATATTAGTAATTTACTAGAAAATTTTTAGAGTCAATACTATCACCGATTTCTCACAAAAAATACCACAAGATCACATTTTAACAATTTTAAACATTCTAAATAATTAGAGCAACCCTAGAAACATTTCAAACTAAGTGAACCAATTACGCTAATAGATAGATCATGATTTTAGGAGCCTAACAAATTTGGTTTCATCATTTTTGGACACCTACAAAATTTTATATTGATTTTACAAGTTTGCTTCTGCATTAAATTAGAAAATACCTCAAAAATGAAACAGGGCTAGCAACAACTAAACTTGCCCAGCAGCCCCACGATAACAATGTGGTAGCCCGGAGCACAGTGCGCACACGCGGCCTAGCATAGGCGGCACCAGTCCGGCCCAAGCAGGCGCGTGGCCGACGGCCTAGGCCGTGGCCCAATGGCGCGGTGAGCGCTGCCCAGCGAGCCGACCCACGCGTGGCGTAGGTGCGGCGGTAGTCCGGCCCAGCGCGGGCGACACAAATCCGGCCCAGGCGGGCAGGTGGCACGGCACAAAAGCGAAATGGCCCCTGTACTTTCCTTAAATTAACCCACGGTACTCTAGACACTATTCAACCCTGTTAACATGAGTCACGTATTTTGCAATGAGAACCCCATATTAGTTTCTATTCACCTTTCTCACCCTTTCTCCTTCCTCAAAACAGAGCTCCGACAGGGGAGGCCATCCACCGGCAAAGGGAGTGGTTCGTCGATGGTGGTGCAGTCACGGGGCGACGTGCGGGACCATCAGTGGCTCTGGCCACACCCAAGGACGATGATAGCACGGCCGAGCAGGGCCGGAGGAGCACCCACCACATGCGCACACGTACAACCATGGGGCGATGGCTGCCTCACCGGCGCTAGGCACCAGGCAATGGCTGGCAAGGGTGGCTCCTCGGCACCTGGCAGGTCCTGCTCGTGCCATGGCAGGGCGTAATGGCCTGGCTGCCCGTGCACAGTGCGACGGTGGCCTAAGCAGGGACTGTGGGCATGGCGGTGGCCATGCTGCACCAGAGGTGGCGCACGACAGCGGAGGCAAAATGGTGTAGGGAGGTGCACGCCCGTGATCGGGCTTGCCTGGTCATGGCACGGACTGAGGTAGAGCAACATGGGGCTTGGGAGGGGCATCACAGTGGGTCTGTAGCTCTAGCACGGGGGTGCTTCATCGGCACGTTTGTGCAGCATGCGCTCATGGTGCGCCTTGGCAGCGGAGGGGGCACCGACGCACAGGGAAGGCGTCATGGTTGCACGGCATGGGTGGACTGGAGCTGGGCGTCTCCTCCACGGTAGTAGAAAAAGAGAGGGCACGAGTGTGCGAGGCAGCAGTGGCGGCAACAGGCCATGATGATGATGAGAGTAGGCATGGGGTAGGGGCACATGTGGCATCACATGGCCGGCAGGGTGTGTCGGTTGGCGCGGACAGCGCCATAATGATGTGCCTACACACGGCCATGTGCAACAGCGACACGGCAGGCAACACGACGACACAACAAATCAGATGACTAATTTAGAGAAGGGTGAACACGCCACCATCATCACACAAGCGCATAGACAGGACGACTCAAACCTGGCAAGATGCTCTCGGTGGTAGCAAAACAGCGGGCATACACCGAGTCATCATGTGGGACCGACACACCACAACACGATGAGAGGAGCAGTAACACGGAATCAACGGTCGTAGCATGACGAGACAGCGAAGGCAGCCAACTTCTCCATGGTCAGGTGGGCCGTGCGATGGGTGAAGCACCATGTCAGCTAGACGGCTGGTAGGCAGCACACGCGGTGACCGTAGGCTGAGCCATACGACGGTAAGTAGCGGTACACATGAATTTTAAAGCCAAGCAAGTGCTGCAATTAATCATGATTGAGGCCCAATCAAGTCCTCAAATCTAAAGCCCACACTACCATCATGACCAAGGAGTAATTAGATCGAGAGGTACAAGGGTTCCAACAAGGGTTCATCATGCTAAACGATGGTTCACGACCAAGCGCTAACGACATAACTAGAATGCGTTTCAATGAAATTTGAAATGTTTTAATATGCCTAAACCAAATTAATTTCAACCACTACACATTTCATACACTAGTCCATACGTCATACTAACTCATAGAAACAAAACATCTAAGAACTAATTAACCCGTTGTTCAATATAATTCACCAAAATGACACTATTAAACATAAGTTAAATTTTAAAATCCAAGAAAATCATTTTGGTAAACCCTCTTAGGTCTAAATCTTTGTGCTAAGCAAGCTCGTAACACCAGAGGTGTTACAACCAACCTCCCTTAAGAAGAATCTCATCCCAAGATTCGAAGCAAGAACCAGAAGAGGGGAAACCTGATTACATTTCGTAGACTAGAAATTACATGACCTCGAATACTACACCACACGGGGATTTAGGGATACATTGCTAAGGGCAACCTAATCCAACCAAAACTTAATCCAGAAGGCGAGATAGACTAGGGCAATGGAGAAACAACAAGATAATGATTATTTAAAATATGGCGTATGAACAACAGATCTAGAAAATGGAGACTGTGAAGTCAAACATCATGAACCCTAAGACCAACTAACCAAAGGGAACTTGAACTTTTTCAAAAACTAGATCCTTTCTTCTTGGATTACACCATCACCTCAGACTGATGAACCTAGCTCCACAATACCGTATGTATCTCGTAGCTCTACGTCGAGTTCGAGGGAATGGGGATGAACAAGAAGAGCAAGGACCAAGGGCATCTTATAGTGGCAAACGGAGGTGGGACACAACACACCAGAAGTTGAGACGGCGTGGACAAGGTACACAGACAAGTCATGCTATGGGGATAAACATGGCCATGGTGCGCTTCCTACACGAGCGACAGAGAGGATAAGGGAGAGGAGAGGAGAGGGTGTCTGCTCGATGAGGTAGGCGTGTGGGCAACCATGTCCCCAAAAGAAGAAAGAAGGGAGGGGGGGTCTGGTATGGAGATGAGGGCGTGGGGGTCGAGAGTTGACTGGATGTCGAGAAAAGGAGAAGCACATAGTGCACAAGATGGCGAGTGCAACACGGTGCCGCAGCCACGCGAGAATGGGGTACTAAAGGGCCCGACACAGACGACATCCACATGGCACACAATGAAATAACCTGGCATGCATAGCACGGTCAACTAAAGACAGGGCTTAGGACATGACGTCCACTCAGGCTTTTCCATGCACTCCTGACTACCCACGGCTAACTTTCCTTACTACTCTTCTTTTGCTTTCCCTTCCTTATCCACCATATGTACCAACCTCTGTATGAACTAAGAGCACGACATACACACTTCCTCCAAAACCACCTCCTCTTGCTTACTTTGAGAGAACACTATTTCATTAACCTGTTGTGGATTTCCCATTTGAACACCTGAACATTTCCAAGGAGAATATTTTGTAGCAAAAGCGGTACGACAGTGTTACTTGGTAAAGGTACTTGGTCAACAACGTTGATACCAGCGTGTGCCGAGCAGCATCACCATGTGGCAGCTGTTCCATAGGGAGGCCTCGATTTCGTCATGACACCATAAGCTATTAACCAGGCAACTATTACCAACTTACACGCCATGAAGGCGGTGAGGTCATAGACCATAGAGTAAGAGGAGTATTGCAAGGGAAGATTCAAACAACAAGGGTTCCTTTCGCAATAAGGGACAAGGAATTCAAATCCAACGACAGATTTATTTTAAAGAGATTCAAGTCTTCTACTAGGACATCCATAATTAGTCGATACAGTGTCCTATGTTATCCAATCACGGCTAGTCTACTGGTATCTAAATGGTAACTTCTCTTGTAACCCATAGAACATCACCATTGAAAACCCTAAGCACGTCTAACGGGACTTAAAGTAGATGGATGCAATAAACACAACGAAATAAACAAAATACATATTCCAAACGGTCTTATACGGGTACAACATATAGGCATTCAGTCTCCCTTTCATGACACATCATTCGCCTTCCCTACTGGTGGATGATCTCAACAACTACGGATGATAACAACGGCAAGAGTACAATACCGGAGGACATCAACGAAAAGCACTACTACTACAAGTACAACATCCTAAGGAAACTAATCTACTCTGGACCACACATCTTCATTCCTGGGCTCAGCGGATTCTTCCACCGCCCTAGCTATGGATTTGCCTCTTCTCTTGGCAATGACTGAGTGGGAGGAATCAAGGGTTCTACTTCAGACACTTCTGAGGGTCAAGGTGCTGGCGGCACTACAACACCGGTTCTCCTTCTTTTAGGCGGGTGGACAGGGATCCCCTCCAAGATCAAGGAATCCCGCCTTTCAGCAGCCAGCGTCCTTCACTTGGCTTGGGTGACAAGATAGGCCTCACCCAGCTGATGGACATGTCGATCTTTAGCCTCCTTTAGAGCTTCTGACATGGCAGTCTCCCAACTTTCTACGGCTATCGCACTAGCCTATGCTTTGGTGAGCTACACCTAGAGCATCCTAGAGAAGATCTCAACTTCCTCAGCTCGATGGAGGCATGTCCTCAGCTCCAATGCTTGCCGATCATACTGCTCATCTAGAGCAAGCAGGTACGTGGTCAAGTGCACCATGGTAGGACTATCCTCTTGCGCATCCCACCCTTGCAAGGCCTCCATGCGAGCCCTCCATGCCCATCGATTCTTTTCCAAAGGTGGAAATAATCTCATGGGTGTACGAGTAATGGGATCTTCATAGATCTGGCAAGGGTACCACAAGGCTTTGCGGGCCACAATCTAGTAGGTGTTGACGAAGCAAAACCCAGTTGCGGTCACATTCTAGGCTTTAGTGAGGTCGTGGAACTCTTCACTCTTCCCAATGTAGATGATGACCTCACACGCTCGGTGCCATGCTTCTCATACTCATGGCCCTCATACTTGGGATGATCTTGGACTCTGAGCTTTTGCAGGGTGGCATGCAGGATTCTAGGAAAACCCTCAACGTTCAGGCAGTAACTACTAACCCAGGCTCCTGCCATTCCTAGCAGTGGTTGCAGGAAAGGACTGAGCAAAAAGCTTGCTCAAAGGAAAAGCTAGACGAGCTAAAGTACACCGAGTGGTGGTACCAAAGGCACGGCCAGGCCCTGCTTATAAATATAGAATGGTCAATGGTCCTGGCATAGTCCACCAGGGTTCATGCGTGGGATCACTATGAATGAACCGACCAAATTTTCATGCTTTCGAGGCGAGCGACGTTCGAGGCCATTACTGAGTAGTATGACTGCAGGGCAAGGGTCCAACAAGAGCATAGAAAAGAGTATGGGGAGACGTGGGTCACGACCGATGTGAACCAAGGGTGAACGCGGAGCATGAAGCCATAGTGAAGAAATAACTCCAAAACTAGAACGAGTCAGCTGTGCACAATATGACACGCGTGACAACTATAGATGGCGTACCTACAAGCAATACGAGTGCTACAATGCACAAATAGGATATGCATGAAAGCACATCTTATACGTCCTCCCACTGTTGCCAACATATAGGGCAACCGTTCTCAAATTTTTGACACATCGTTCTCTCCCTATAGCTAGTTGATACTATCAGACTATGCTCGGGGTTAGTGTACCTGCAGAAAAATTGATTAAGCCTACCTAAGTCAGCAGAGTGCCATCTATCCTGGATACATAACCATAGTAATAGGGCTCCTTATATAACTTCGCATGCAAACGTCCTATTCTTTTGAAAAGAATTTGTTGTCAAATTTTATTTTAGAAAAGGTTTTTGAAGCTTTATTTCCTCATTTATGTTCTGATATCACCTGTGGTAGAACCGCCTAATCTAATGCCTCCCAAGAGTACTCGTCTTCCATTAGACACTAAGTACTCAAGGGAGAACACCAAATTACATAGTTCCGTCGGGCACACCCCAAGGGAGAACCCGAAAATCCACATTTTTCCATCAGGATCACAAATAAGAGAATAAAGCTTACGTCATTCTTAACCATTTCTTATATCACTTTTTAATACAACATCAGAGTATAATATTTATTGTTATAACAACGTAATGTAATCATATTATCAAGGTTATGAACAATTTAATTTAACAGCGGAATATAAACATGTGATCAGAATTACAGCGGAAATAAATATCTATTCATGACATGATGAAGCATTGATACATAAACTATGATAGCAGATTATAAAAATTTCATTTATAAAAACATTTAGTGAGAGTTATAAATAAGACTATGATCGCAATGTAAAGGAAATCCTCTCTGATCCCACCAGGAGGAATCCACACACAAAGGTCAGCTCTAGCCTCCACCTGTCACCTGCAACAGGGGGAAATAAAAACCTGAGTACTCAATTGTACTCAGTAAGACTTACCCGATAGGAGGAAAGAGAAGACTCCAAGGATATGCAAGGCTATCTGGCTTGTGGGTTTATTGCATCTGCAGGAAGCATTACTAAGCGTGCGTCCTTATATTTGATTTTTATTAGCAGTGCATTAGTTTGTTAGCTAACTATTCTATGTAAGCACCTGTGCTACTTTCAAGCAGGTGATAAGCAATCATATTTCCTTTAACCATCTTTCATCTTCTAGTTCTTACTATGGTGCGGGCCGTAGACAAGCCATACCAGATTGGCCGGTGATTCATGAATCAATGCCCCTAGCTAGGTACCCTAAAAACACACGCCCCACTTCTACCCCAGGCACAAGCAGGATAACCCACTACCTCTTGTCACTGGGTCTAGGTTGCCATCCAAACTGGGACTCCAAGCCCCCGCCCCTAAGTCCTGGACTCAGTGCGGTGCAAGGACCTCCTACCCAAAAACCACCCCGATAGTCGGTCCAGAAAGAGTCGGAACCCATGACAAAGAGAGTAACAAGTCTTCCCTATGCCCATACCCAAGTATGTGCTTGGGATAATAAGTCTATGACTTGCCTAGAGTCCAATGCAACGACCGGTGCTTAACCGACACAAACAGGGAAATCAGTGTAACCAAGCTATGTCCCGTTAGCCATAGGACACAACCTCTTACACCCACCAATACCTAAACCATATCCCTGCCCGGTCACCACTTTTCCTTTCCACCATTTATATTTTCCAAGTTATAATAAAACATTAATATATTTCCTATCTCTCGCGAGTGATAGGCAATCACTCGACTTCCACCAGAGTCCTGTAGCATAGCAATCTACATGATCCTGTCATACTAGTAAGTCTCATAGGATAAAGATATATATATGCAAGTGGGTTTCATTCAACTCCTTAAAACTTAATGCACAAATATAATTTAAAGTGTAAAAAAGTAGGGGTTATGCACCAGGGCTTGCCTGGGTAAGATTTAATCAGAAGTTAGCTTTTCATCATGGCAACAGAATCTCCAAAAGCACTATTTCTCTAGCAACTCCTAATGACTCCACGATCCATCGATGTTCCTATTATGATATGCAATGCGATGCAATGCAAAGACGTAATTAATCGACTGCAATCGTGACTCGTAAAATATGATTTACGCCACTCAAGCTAACGAGCTAGTTCTAGCGATGACCATACTTAGGCTACGTATCCATGTTTTCGAATAAGGCATTATTTCCAAATAGATGTTTTAGTTATACAATCCCAAGATGTTTGTTTATCCCATTCTATCAATTTAATCTTTATTCGAAATGGGACATCATTACCTATCTAACAAACTAATTATTCTGGAGTTACAAAAATTATAATGAGCAGCTAATAATATTAGTAATTTACTGTAAAATTTTTAGAGTCAATACTATCACCGATTTCTCACAAAAATTCCCACAAGATCACATTTTAACAATTTTAAACATTCTAAAATAGTTAGAGCAACCCTAGAAACATTTCAAACTAAGTGAACCAATTACGCTAATAGATAGATCATGATTTTAGGAGCCTAACAAAATTGGTTTCACCATTTTTGGACACCTACAAAAATTTATATTGATTTTACAAGTTTGCTTCAACATTAAATTAGAAAATACATCAAAAATGAAAAAGGTGAAAGGTCCTTGTGTGGTTTTGGTAATTGAGTGACAACCTAGGTAGACTAATTGTATTCATGTGAGATACACATGTGATTAGTCCACAGGTACATGTGTGTGAGCAACATATGCCATGAAGGAGAAAATGGCTTGGAGATGTTGCAAAGCTCACACATGTGATGATGAAGGAGCTCATTGCAAATGAGACATGACATTGAGTCAGGTGATCAAGGTGGAGAAGATCAAGACAAGACTTGGCTTGATGGACCGGTTGTAGGCGTGAAGGGCAAGTTGGAGGCTTTGGAGCGATGGACCGCGTGGCAGTGAAGCTTAAGCAAGACTTGGCGCCGATGGACGAAGGCAACGGTGAAAAGCAAGTGAAGTCAAGATCGATGAACCAATATGATCATGTGATGATATGAAGTGGATCATATCATTGTTGATTGTGTTGGTGCATGTGTTGCACCGACATTAGAGGAGATGGAATGGAATGCGCAAGGCAAAGGTATAACCTAGGGCATTTCATTTCACCAGTCATAGGTGTGTAGAGAAGTTGATGACCAGGTTTAGGATAGATGGCCGTACTATCAAGAGGGGCAAACTTGTTTGCATATCGGTCATCTAGTGCCACTCGAGTGATCTAACTTTGCATCATCGCTAGGATTGAATGGCATGGAAAGTTGAGTGGTTAATCCTTTGAAAAATGATTGTAAAAATGCTAACACACATACACATAGTGGTGTACACTTGGTGGTGTTGGCACATTTACAAGGAGATGAAGTTGGAGTTGATGTGGATCAACTCGGCGAAGGAACGGAGGCAAGGGTTCAACCTCCACCGGCAGAGTGTTCGCCCATAGAGGGCAGACAGTCCGACAGTGCCACTGGTGCCCTATACAGAAAAGACATGGTCTCACAGAGTGGACCGGACACTGTCACATGGTGACCAGATGCTGGGGTCCTGCGTCTAGTCAGTGGCAGCAGTGAGCGTGCAGGCGTCGGTCTTTGACCGGACACTGGCACTGAAAGTGACCAGACGTTGGCAGGGTGCATTCGATCAGGCTGACATATGGTGACATAGATGATGAAGAAAAGTTGGAGAAGGACCAGACGCTGATGCTGTGTCCAATCATGACCGACCAGACGAGTCTGGTCGCGACTGGTACCTTACTAGAAATAACTGGACCCTATGGTTGCTGCGTCTGGTTAGTTTGTGTAGCTGTGTCCGGTCATCACTTGACCGTTGAGATCAAGTGACTGAGGTTGAACAGAGGCGACACGTGGTGAGCATCCGTTGACCAAACGCTGAGGTCCTGCGTCCAGTCGATACGACCGGAGCGTCCGGTCGTCTCGAGTTTTGCCTAGTGAAGGGGTAACAGCTAGTTTAGCCCATGGTGCTATAAATAGAAGGTGGCCTCAGCCATGGATGGTGCTAAGCACCTCAGGGGACTTTGTGTCCATGCTTGTGAGTGCTTGGGAGCCCTCCATCTCACATATGCCTGATAGTGATCATCCGATTATGTGAGAGAGCGATTCTAGTGCGATTGCATCATGAGGTTGCATCGAGTGGCACTAGGTGATCGAGTTGCAAGCCAGTGGTGCTTGTTACTCTTGGAGGTTGCCACCTCCTAGATGGCTTGGTGGTGGTCTCCGACGAAGCCCACAAGAAGCTTGTGCGGTGCCCCAGAGAAGAGCTTTGTGAGGGGCATTGTGCTCGCCCCACGGGAGCCGCAAAGAGCAACTCTAGTTGAGCGTGTCATTGAGCTACCCTCACTTTTAGGGTAGATTGTTGCGGTGCCCGACGTGCGGGCTTGGCGGGTGATGCCAATTAGCTACCGAACCACCAAGTGAGCGGTTGACACAATGGGGACTAGCGTGTTGGCAAACACGTGAACCTTGAGAGAAAAATCACCATGTCAACCTTGTTCTTCCCGTTGGTTTGCATCCTCGTTACACAAGCTTGTAATTACTTTTGCATACATTGTGCTTGTGTAGTTGCTTTTGTAATTAGTTAGCTTGTGTAGCTTACTAGTTACCTTCTTGCTTGTGTAGCATAGAAGTAGCTCCCTTCCGTGGCTAATTTGGTTTGTGTGACCTTGTTAGTCACATTGCTTAGTTTATGTAGCTAAGTAATTGCGCTCTCTAATTTGGCATTGGTTGCCTTATTATTGAGCATTGTTAGTGAGCATTTGGTGGCTTTGTGCTTTTGCTTACAAGCATGTGTAGGAGCTCCCCTGTTGCTTAAAGTACTAGTGGCATAGGTTTGTGTGACCTTGCTTCTAGAATTGGTTAGTTGAGCTCTAGCTAGCCCGGCACCTTTGTTGCTTAATTAGTATCTTTGGAAGGTGCTAGAGAACATAGATAGAGGGGTGTAGTCTTGGCTAGGCCGATAGTCTTAATTCCGCACTTGTTTCAGTTAGCCAACGCAATTAATTTTAGAAAGGACTATTCACCCCTCTTTAGTCCACCATCTCAACCTTACAAAAGGGCCAGCGATAACTAAACTGGCCCAGCAGCCCTATTAACATGAGTCACGTATTCAACCTATTAACACGAGTCACATATTTTGCAACCCTATTAACATGAGTCATGTATTTTGCAATGAGAACCCCGTATTAGTTTCTATTCACCGTTCTCACCTTTTCTCCTTCGTCAAAACATAGCATCGGTAGGGGAGGCCATCCGCCGACCAAGGGAGCGGCTTGCCAGTGGTGATGCTGTCGCGGGGCAATGCGCGAGAGCATCAGCGGCTCTGGCCGCCCCCAAGGATGGCGACTGCATGGCCGGGTGGGGCCAGAGGAGCACCAGCCACGCGTGCACACGTACAGCCATGGGGCGATGGTGGCGGCTGCCTCACTGGTGCCAGGTAGCAGGCGGTGGTAGGCGACGGTGGCTCCTCAGCACCTGGCAGACATGGCGCACCCCCAGCTAGGTCCTGCTCATGCCGTGGTAGGGCGCAGCGGCCTGGCCCCCACGCACAGCGTGGTGGTGGCCTGAGGAGGGACCATGGGCATGGCGGTGGCCACGCAATGCCAGAGGTGGCGCACGTCAGTAGAGGCGAAATGGCGCAGGGAGGTGCACGGCCATGACCAGGCTCGCCTAGTCATGGCATGGACCGAGCTAGAGCAACGCAGGGCTCGGGAGGGGTAGCGCAGCGGGTCTGTAGCTCCAGTGCGGGGGCGCTTCACTGGCACAGTTGAGCAGCACATGCTCGCGGTGCGCCTTAGCGGCGGAGGGGGCACCGATGCGCGGGGAAGGCATCATGGTTGTGCGGCATGTGCATACTAGAGCTAGGCGTCTCCTCCACGGCTATAGAAAAACAGAGGGCATGAGTCTATGAGGCAGCAGTGGCGACAGCGGGCCATAGCGATGACTAGAATAGGGCATGGGGTAGGGGCGCATGTGGCACCACGTGGTTGGCAGGGTGCGTCGGTTAGCACAGACATCGCCATAAAGATGTGCCTACACGCGGCCACGTGTGACAACGACGCAGCAGGCAACACGATGACCCAACAAATCAGATGACTGATTCAGAGAAGGGGGAACGCACCACCATCATCACACAAGCGCACAGACAGGATGACTCAAACCTGGCGAGATGCTCTCGGCGGCAGCAAAATAGCGGGCGTACACCGAGTCGCCACGCGGGACCGACGCACCACGATGCGATGAGAGGAGCAGTAACACAAAATCGATGGCCACAGCATGATGGGACAACAAAGGCAACCAACTCCTCCATGGTTAGGTGGGTCATGTGATGGGCAAAGCACCATGTTGGCCAGATGGCTGGCAGGCAGCGCACGCAGCGACCGTAGGTCGAGCCATACGACGGTAAGTAGCGGTACGCATGAATTTTAAAGCCAAGCAAGTGCTGCGATTAATCACAATTGAGGCCCAATCAAGTCCTCAAATCTGAATCTCACACTACCATCATGACCAAGGAGTAACTAGATCGAGAGGTACAAGGGTTCATCACGCTGAACGACGGTTCACGACAAAGCGCCAACGACAACTACAACGCGTTTCAATGAAATTTGAAAATTTTTAATATGTCTAAACCAAATTAATTTCAACCACTACACATTTCATACACTAGTCCTTATGTCATACTAACTCATAGAAACAAAACATCTAAGAACTAATTAACCCGTTGTTCAATATAATTCACCAAAATGACACTGTTAAACATAAGTTCAATTTAAAATCCGAGAAAATCATTTCTATAAACCCTCTTAGGTCTAAATCTCGGTGCTAAGCAAGCTCGTAACACCAGAGGTGTTATAGCCAACCAGCCATGTTTCTCCTTGGTGTTATCCAGAAGAAGTCCTATTCTCGGTCTAGCACCTAAACGTGCAAGGGCAATAGTGCTCTACGTCATGGGCAACCGGTAGTGGCTCCTCGGTGATACCTATATTCCTAAGCACGCATAGGAGCTAAGCTCTTAACGCCATGGGGTGTGGAATAGATGGGGCAGATAACAAGATAAAGGACTTACAATGCATTGTTAATATTAAATATTAACATTTCGTACATCTTAAACATTATGTTTCATACATAGTTGTTTGGCATAACACAGATTGTCGATAGAATATCATCGACAGTACTCCGAGGGGTATCCCACGAAGGTAGATTGATCGGTTGAGAGGCGTGTAATCAAGAACAAGAAGGCAACAGAGACACACGAGTTAGACAGGTTCAGGCCGTCAGTATGACATAATACCCTACTCCTATGGTCGGTTGGATTGTATTGGCTATCATATGATATTGTGTGAGTTTGGAGGGAGCCCCTGCCCGCCTTATATAGTCTAGGGGCAGGGTTAGAAGTCGGTTAGATCTGAGAAATAACCAAAAAGTAATAACAGATTACATGAATCATGGGATCATACGTATCCTAACAGATGTTGTAGTATCTTTAGACTATCTTCCTGGTGTCTTGCGGGAGGCACCAAGCAGAGTCGTGCCCCACAAGACTTTATCTTGTGGGCTGGGCCACCCCTGGGGGCACAACCCATGTGATCTGCCATGGGTATCTGGGATCATACCCCCCATAGCTAATCCCTGAATGCCTTGTACCCATTGTTCAACACTGTCTTGAGCTTGTCCGAGCAGATGCAAACAACGCCGAGCAGTCAAACTCATGGTTTGACCATCGTGATGAGTTGCCGAGCAGTTGTGAGCAGTTGCCGAGCAGCGTGAACCATCGCTGAGCAGCGTGAACCATTGCCGAGCAGCGTGAACCATCATCGAGTAGTGTGAGCCATCGCCGAGCAGTGTGAACCATCGTCGAGCAGTGTAACCCAAGTATGGCTTGCCATAAGGGTGTAAGGAGCTCAAGTTCAGAATAAAAAATTTCTTCGCAGTGGACCAAGTGTGCCCACTTAGAGTCCGAGCATGAGAATGGGAGATGTTCTTCTTTAGCTTCAAGAGGCATGGAGTCTTCCAGATTATAGCAAACACACTCACCGCAAGGTAAAGTGTGCCCACTTAGTCCTCGAGCCTAATAGTAGATGATGTAGTCATGTGGTGCTAGGGTCCAAAGTAGAAGAATAGTAAAAGACTAACCGAGCAGGTAGCCAGTCCCTGGGCGTAGCCCCAAAATGAGAAAATAGCACATTCACCGCAAGGTGAAGTGTGCCCACTTAGTCCCTGAGCCTAACAGTAGGTGACATGGTCATGTGGTGCTAGGGTCAGAAACTGGAGTCATTGAAGAAAAACCCCCAATGCGGTGAGGAACTGAGATGTAATGCTGACGCAGTCTCCGAGCCACAAGAAGAAATCTTGGAGAAAACAAATCGTGGAGAAAATACCAGAGTATAGACTATATAGTAGTAATTACTGAGCCATAATGGTTGGCGGAGAAGTCAGCGAATATTCGGCGAGCCATAATAAATTACGGAGATAAATCGGCGATACGGGCCGCGGTTGCGCGAAAGCCCAGGTAATTGCCCACCATGCTGTTGTGGAGAATTTGGAGAGGCGCATATCGTGGGAACGGTTTCCCAAAAACCCTCAAATGTGAAAAGGTGGGGGAGTGCTTTAGAACTACACCTCCTCACCCTGTGCTCCCACCTTTGCCACTTTGCCATTTCATCTTCTTCCTTAAACCTCGCATTTCTAGATTCACTTCCACGCGTGCTTCCGCTGCCAGTCCCCATCTAGATCTAAGAGATGGCACCGAAGAGGGGAGTTGTGAACCCAAAGAAGGCGAGCCCCAGAGCTAGCCATGACAAAGAGTGGGTGCCATCGTGCATGGGGGAGGTAGAGCTCAACAGATTGGTGGAGCCAGGTGTTCTTCCCGACTGTGTCACCACTAGATGGCGGCCGGCCCTCGGTGAGCCCTTTCCAATGCCTCATACCGACAAAGCAGTAGTGTTTGAGGATTATTTCTAGCAAGGGTTGGGATTTCTTGTTCATCCTTTTTTGAGTGATCCGTTGGAGTTCTGGAGAGTTAGTCTATGCAACCTTGACCCAAACCCATATTGCACATATCTAACTTCATCCATCTCTGTGAGGCATATCTTGGAATCCTTCCCTACTTCAACCTCTTCCGCCACCTGTTTTGGCTAAAGAAGAGAGGCGGTAGTGGTTCCTAGGTGGTCAGTAGAGTGTATCTTCAGCTGTGCGATGCAATGGCGGGCGAGTACCTTACTGTGCCGCTAAACATGTCACTGAAGGGGTGGAACGCCAGGTGGTTCTACATGAAGCAGAGCCACCCTATCATCCACTGCGATGCTGACCACACACCGGAGAGCCAGAAGAGCTGGTCGGAGATGACAAGCAGCGCTGATATGGAGCAAGTGAGGGAACTCCTTTTCTTAATAAAGGGCATGAAGACCAATGGTGGATTGGTGGTGGCGAGATTTATAGTTCGTTACGTCCAGCCCTGCAAGGAGAGGGCTCACGCAGCCTTGGATTTCAAAGGGGAGACCGATGGTACCTGGGAGAGGACGGAGTTGCTGTTAAGGGACGTAGTGCAAGAGTGAGCTACAGAGCCATTCACTCCATTTGCCTCGTTCAACTTGCCAGGGTAGACGAGACCCTTTCACTGCAAAAATCTGCCTCCTCAGGTAAATATCTCAATTGTGTGTTCTTGATGCTTTTTATCTTCTATTGTTTTCGAGCAGTGGACTGATTTAGTTATGCGAAGATCCATTCGCAGGAAAGAGTGGTGTACTTCTTGGGCGTGCCGAGGGGTGATTGGCCGTAGGCAGTAGATGCCTGGCCACCGACATAGCCTGAGGATGGAGCCGTCAGCATCTCGTCGGAGAGTCCATCCTTGGTGTCGTAGAGAATCAAGGGGAAGAGGGCAGCGGCAGACGAGCCAACCTATAAGAAGAGAAAGATGGCAGGTGCTGCTCCCCTCAAACCAGGTGGCATCTCACTTGGTGGTGACTAGACCACTCGAATGCGGAGTACCATGATGTTTGAGTGGTCGGATGACGACGAAGTTCCAGTTGGTCCTCCACCGAGCACAAAGGCGCCTCCGCGCAGCACGCGCACGGAGGAACAATCGAGGGGAGGGGAAGAAATCCCCCAACAGCAGGAGATAGGAGCCCCTGTAACACCCCTGGTGTTACGATCTCGTTTAGCACCGCGATTTAGGCCTAAGTAAAGTTTTCAAAACTAGTTTCTTGTGTTTTTAGTTTAAAATGTATTTGAGGCGATAAGCGAATCCGATGACCCAGTTTTGTGAACTCGAATAAACGCCCAAGTTAAATTACTCAGTGTGTAGAAATATTTAGGAATGTCTAACGATGATTCTAGCAAACGGTTTGTTCGGTTAGATTAAGCATGAAAATCAACTTTTATAAGTAAAATAAAATCCATTAATAAATAGAACGATACATATATATAAACTCACGGGTTTATTTTATTAAGCACAAGCTGACGAGAAAGAGAGCACAACAGCTTCGTTTATTTTTCCGGCGTGCAACGTACTCGCCTGACATTACTTTTGATCACTGTCTCGCTCTCATCGTGGCCCTGCAATTCGCTGCATTGCAAAGTCTCCTCATCCATCCACATCTATGCTCTCTAGCTTTTGCTTTGATTCTCTCTCTAACTTGATTACTTCTATCTACATTTGCCGAGCCACTCCTTGTTTTCCCTCCCTCACTGCCTGTCTCTGTTACTCTGATTGCCTGCTTTGCTTGTCTCTGTGGCCGTGGTCTTGTCGGTGCCAACCGGCACGCCCTACCGGCCACGTTGGGCCTGGCCATTCTGCCGTCGTGTTTAAAAAGTAACTGAGCCCGCACGCGTCTCCTTGCTTGTTCGTCTTGAGCTAGTCTGCGAATGATCTTCTCCTTCTCCCTTCTTAATTTAATTAGCACACATACACTCTTTATTGCTGATCAGCCCCGTTGGCATGACAAAGACACACTCGAGTCCAAGTCCATCATGAATCAACTATAGGATGTGGCCCGTGGCTCAGTATGCCTAAGTGAAGTGCAAAAGTGGAGCTAATAATACGACTTAGCACAAGACTTCCAAAGTCTTGGACGGATGCAAAAAGGAGTTTTGAACAGCTTCAGTTATTTGCTTATTGTCTGTGCGAATGCTGATCAGTGCACTGATGAAAATGATATGCTGGTCAAGTGGCAGTATTTAAGTGTCATGTTTATTTGTCTTTGAAATAAAAAAACGAAGTGTAGTGTTCGTCGAGCGCCCACAAACGCAAGGACAATTCCAGACTCCTCTGATCAACTAGCCCAGTTAACACGTCAAAAGACCAAAGACCACTCAAGTCCATCACCTAAAATCCTCACTGCGTCTTGCACGCCATGCACGGTGGGAACGGTTCAACGCAGAATCACTGTAGCATGAAGAAAACAATGGTCCCCGTGGAAAACACTGTTCATCCAAGCAACACGTCGTGCACAAGCAGCTGCTTTTGACTTGTGTTCTCCTCCTCCATTGATTCTCTGATCTGCAGGAATGAACCAGCACCTTTCCCTCTTATAATCATGGAAAGTCTAGTCCACTCCCCGTCCAGCACGTTATGTGATCAGCACCAGCACTCCCTTCATCACCTCAATTTAATTTTCGGATTCAATTAATAGCCCACCTTGTAAAAGCCATATCTCCCTCGTACGAACTCTGATTCCATTGATTCTTTTTCCTAAATTCATCTAAAATCATGCTCTACCCAGTCCAGGTCCACAGTCTTCTGCACATCAAATTCGTCTATCAACATTGAAGTCTCAAGTACAAGGCACTGCTGCACGCTTCTCTAGTTCATTCATAGTAGTCTGGCCTAACCTTCTCGTCATCCTCCTTTTCCTCCTCTTGCTTAATTCCATCCCCACATCTCCTACCTTTAAAAGGATACGCCGAGCCGTTATGCTCCGCTGCTCACTTGCTTCTCTCAAATCAAGTTTCTCTGTTCTTTCCCATGAAAGCTGCGTCTATTGATCTCCTTCCTCGAGCTGTAATAGACCAAGGTAGATAGTCCCCATACATCCCCTACCTCCCTTCTACCTCCCCATGCCCTTGGATTTGGAAGTCATGGCTAGAATCGCCGTCAGGCGAAAGTCCAGCAGCTGTCCATGGTGGACGAGCTGAGGAGCACAAACGCCCGGTGCTCTCTGTGTCTCTCTCAAAGTGTCCTAGCCGTATACCCGCTCTGCTCTTTGTTTAGTCCACAGCAGCAGCTTGTCCTATGCCATATGCTAGTAGCAAAGCCGAGAACCAACTCAGCTCCTATACACGTAAAGTCAAGAGTCGTGAGCCATTAATCCACTCCACCCATTAATTTATTCCTTTTCCCTTTCTAATAAACCAGCGGCAGCATGTGCCCACTAATCATGTTTCATTTTCTCTCCTCGTGATTAATTAGCGGCCACCTTACACAATTAATATCTCCACTATGCTAACTCTGACTCCATCACTTCTTCTTCCTAAATTCATCTAAAATCGAACCCTACCTATCCATAAAGTTTCATAATATTTGGAACGCATTTGAGTTTATGTGAATATTTATTTGTGTCTGTTTGCCGAGTACCGCGAGTTCGACGTTGACGGAGGGACAACGATGGACCGCGGAGTCATCAGGAGTTGCTGGAGAAATGGTACTTTTGGAAGCGTGATTGGATTTCTAAGAAATTTGGCAGTCGTTGATTATTTACATCTATGCATTTGCATCAATACATATCATAATAGGAATGACGGTGAATCGATGGTATCAACTGGAGTAGCCAAAAAGATGGTGCCAGGGATCATATCACGAAGATGGAATGCTAACTTTTGGTTATATTTTACCCAGGCAAGCCCCGGTGCATAACCCCTACTTTTCTACAATTTAAATTATATTTGTGCATTAAGTTTTAAGGAGTTGAATGAAACCCACTTGCATATATATCTTTATCCTATGAGTCTTACTAGTATGATAGGATCGTGTAGAATGCTATGCTACAGGACTCTGGTAGAAGTCGAGTGATTGCCTGTCACTCGTGAGAGATAGGAAATATATTAATGTTTTATTATAACTTGGAAAATATAAATGGTGGAAAGGAAAAGTGGTGACCGGGCAGGGATATGGTTTAGGTATTGGTGGGTGTAAGAGGTTGTGTCCTATGGCCAACGGGACATAGCTTGGTTACACTGATTTCCCTGTTTGTGTCGGTTAAGCACCAGTCGTTGCATTGGACTCTAGGCAAGTCACAGACTTATTATCCCAAGCACATACTTGGGTATGGGCATAGGGAAGACTTGTTACTCTCTTTGTCATGGGTTCTGACTCTTTCTGGATCGACTATCGGGGTGGTTTTTGGGTAGGAGGTCCTTGCACCGCACTGAGTCCAGGACTTAGGGGCGGGGGCTTGGAGTCCCAGTTTGGATGGCAACCTAGACCCAGTGACAAGAGGTAGTGGGTTATCCTGCTTGTGCCTGGGGTAGAAGTGGGGCATGTGTTTTTAGGGTACCTAGCTAGGGGCATTGATTCATGAATCACCGGCCAATCTGGTATGGCTTGTCTACGGCCCGCACCATAGTAAGAACTGGAAGATGAAAGATGGTAAAAGGAAGTATGATTGCTTATCACCTGCTTGAAAGTAGCACAGGTGCTTACATAGAATAGTTAGCTAACAAACTAATGCACTGCTAATAAAAATCGAATATAAGGACGCACGCTTAGTAATGCTTCCTGCAGATGCAATAAACCCACAAGCCAGATAGCCTTGCATATCCTTGGAGTCTTTTCTTTCCTCCTATCGGGTAAGTCTTACTGAGTACAATTGAGTACTCAGGTTTTTATTTCCCCCTGTTGCAGGTGACAGGTGGAGGCTAGAGCTGACCTTTGTGTGTGGATTCCTCCTGGTGGGATCAGAGAGGATTTCCTTTACATTGCGATCATAGTCTTATTTATAACTCTCACTAAATGTTTTTATAAATGAAATTTTTATAATCTGCTATCATAGTTTATGTATCAATGCTTCATCATGTCATGAATAGATATTTATTTCCGCTGTAATTCTGATCACATGTTTATATTCCGCTGTTAAATTAAATTGTTCATAACCTTGATAATATGATTACATTACGTTGTTATAATAATAAATATTATACTCTGATGTTGTATTAAAAAGTGATATAAGAAATGGTTAAGAATGACGTAAGCTTTATTCTCTTATTTGTGATCCTGATGGAAAAATGTGGATTTTTGGGTTCTCCCTTAGGGTGTGCCCGACAGAACTATGTAATTTGGTGTTCTCCCTTGAGTACTTAGTGTCTAATGGAAGACGAGTACTCTTGGGAGGCATTAGATTAGGCGGTTCTACCACAGGTGATATCAGAACATAAATGAGGAAATCTGGTACGACTCGTCTACGGCCTAGCACCATAGTAAGAACTGAAAGATGAAAAGATGGAAGATGGACAAAGGAAATCTAATTGCTTACCACCTGCTTGAAAGTAGCACATGTGCTTACATAGAATGGTTAGTTAATGAACCAGTACGTCTATTGATAAAAATCGAATATAAGGACACACGCTTAGTAATGCTTTCTGTAAATGCAATAAACCCACAAGCGAAATAGCCTTGCATATCCTTGGAGTCTTTTTTTTTCTCCTGTCGGGTAAGTCTTGCTGAGTACAATTGAGTACGCAGGGTTTTATTCCCTCTGTTGTAGGTTACTGGTGGATGCTAGAGCTGACCCTTGTGTGTGGATACCTCCTGGTGGGCTCAGTGAGGATTCCTTTACGCTGCGATCGTAGTTGTTATTTATAACTCTCACCAAATGCTTTTATAAATGAAAGTTTCATAATCTGTTGTCGTAGTTCATATATCAATACTTTATCATGTCATGAGTAGATATTTATTTTCACTGTAATTCTGATCACATGTTTATATTCTACTGCTAAATTAAATTGTTCATAACTCTGATAATATGAGTACATTCTGCTGTTATAATAATAAAAATTATACTCTGATGTTGTATTAAAAGTGATGTAAGAAATGGTTAAGAATGATGTAAGCTTTATTCTCTCATTTGTGATCCTGATGGCTAAAATGTGGATTTTTGGGTTCTCCCCTAGGGTGTGCCCGACGGAACCAAGTAATTTAGTATTCTCCCTTGAGTGCTTAGTGTCTAATGGAAGGCAAGCACTCCTATGAGGCATTAGATTAGGCGGTTCTGCCATAGGTGGTATTAGAGCGCAAATGAGGAAATAAGACTTCGAAAACCTTTTCTAAACTAAAATTTGACAACAAATTCTTTTCAAAAAGTTAGGGTGTTTGTATGCGAAGTTATATAAGTAGCCCTATTACTATGGTTATGTATTCGGGATAGACGGCACTCTACTGACTTAGATAAACTTAATTAATTTTTCTGTAGGTACACTAACTCGAGCATAGTCCGATAGTATCGACTAGCCACAGGGAGAGAATGATGTGCCAAAACTCTAAGAATGATTGCCCTATATGTTGGCAACAGTGAAAGGACGTATAGGACGTGCATTCATGCATATCCTGGTTGTGCATTGTAGTGCCTTATTACTTGCAGATACGCTACCCATAGGTGTCACGCGTGTCGGATTGATGTCGGATTGTGCACGACTGTCTCGTTCCTATTCCATAGTTAGGTCTGCACTATGGCTTTGTGTTTCACGTTCGCCCATGCTTCACGCCTGTCGTGACCCACGTCTCCCCATACCCCTTTTATGCACTCTTGTCGGACCCTTGCCCTATAGTCATACTAGTCAGTAATGGCCTCAGATGTCGCTCGCCTCGAACACATGGAATTTGGTCGATTCGTCATAGTAATCTCGCACGGGAACCCTGGTGAACCACGCCAGGACCACTGAGCGCTCCGCCTTTATAAGCAGAGCCTGACTTAGCCCTTAGTATCACCACTCGGCGCACTTTAGCTCTCTTAGCTTTTCCTTTGAGCCCACCTTTCTTTTCGCTCAGCCTTCCTTGCAACCACCGCCAGAGATGGCAGGAGCCTGGGTTAGTACCTACTGCCTGAACGATGAGGGTTTTCCCAAAATCTTGCATGCCACCCTACAAAAGCTCAGAGTCAAAGATCGTCCTGAGTATGAGGGCCGTGAGTATGAGGAGCATGGCACCGAGCGGTGCGAGGTTACCGTCTACATTAGGAAGAGTCAGGAGTTCCCCGACCTCACCGAATCCTGGAGTGTGACCGCAACTGGGTTTCGCTTCGTCGACACCTACCAGGTTGTGGCCCGTAAAGCCTTGTGGTACCTCTGCCAGATCTATGAGGAGCCCATTGCCCGTACCCCCATGTGGTTCTTTCCACCTTTGGATAAGAATCAGCGGGCATGGAAGGCTCGCATGGAGGCTCTACAAGGGCAGGATGCGCAAGAGGATAGTCCTACCATGGTGCACTTGACCACATACCTGCTTGCTCTGGATGAGTAGTATGACCGGCAAAGCTTGGAACTAGGGATATGCCTCTAGTGAGCGGAGGAAGCCGAGATCTTCAAATGGATGCTCCAGGTGTAGCTCACCGAAGTGCATGCTAGTACCGTAGCCGCTGAGAGCTAGGAGACTGCCATGTTGGAAGCCCTGAAGGAGGCTAAAGACCGACATGTTCATCAGCTACGTGCGGCCTATCTTGTCACCAGGGCCAAGAGAAGGATGTTGGCTACTGAAAGGTAGGATGCCCCAATCTTGGAAGGGATCCCTATCCACCCGCCAGAAAGAAGAAGAACCAGTGATGCAGCACCGCCAGCATCTCCACCCTCAGAAGTGTTAGAAGTTGAGCCCTTGATTCCTCTCACTCTGCCATCGCCATGAGAAGATGTAGATTAGTTGCCTTAGGATGTTGTACCCGTAGGAGTAGTGTTTTTCGTTGCTGTTCTTCGGTATTGTACTCTTGCCGTAGTTGTTGTCCATAGTTGTTGAGCTTGTTCGACCATAGGGAATGCTGTGTCATGAATGGGAGCCTGAATGCCTGTATGATGTACCCATACAAGGCCGTTGGAACATGCATTTTATTTAGTTCGCTGTGTTTATTGCGTTCATCTACCTTAAGTTTGTTAGATGTGCTTAAGAGTTTCATGGGCGATATCAAGCGGGTTACAAGAAAAGTCAACATTCAGATTCCAGTAGATCAGCCATGAGCATAGGACACTGTATTGAGTAATTGTGGATGTCCCAGCAGAACACTTGAATCTCTTTAAAACAAATCCGTCGTTGGATTTGAATTCCTTGTCCCTTGTTGTGAAGGAAGCTTTTGTTGTTTGAATTTTCCCTTGCAAATACTCCCCTTACTCTATGGTCTATGACCCCACCACCTTCAGGGCGTGTAAGTTGGTAATAGTTGCCTGGTTAAAAGCTTATGGTGCCGTGACGAAACTGAGGGCTCCCTGTGGAATAGCTGCCACATGGTGACGCTGCTCGGCACGCGCTGGTATCGAGGTTGTTGACCAAGTACCTTTACCAAGTTACATCGCCATACCACTTTTGCTATAAATTTTCTCCTTGAAAATATTTAGGTGTTTAAACGGGAAATCCACAATGGGTTGATAAGATAGTGTTCTTTCTAAGTAAACAAGAGGAGATGGTTTTGGAGGAAGAAAGTACCACATGATCTGAGTTTACAGAAAAGACGGATGTGGTCAAGGAAGAAAAGCAAAAGAAGAGTAGTAAGGAAAGTTAGCAGTGGATAGTCGAGAGTAATCGAAAAGCCTGAGTGGACGTTATGTCCCAAGCCCTATGCTTTGTTGACCACGCTATGCATGCTAGGTCATTTGGCTGGGTGCCCTACGAACGTCGCCTGTGTCAGGATCTATAGCACCTCATTTTCGCGTGGCCGTGGCATCATGCAGTGCTCGTCGTCTTTGTGCACTGTGCGTTTCTCCTTTTCATGCAGTGCTCGTCGTCTTTGTGCACTGTGCGTTTCTCCTTTTCCCCAGCATCCGGTCGGCTCTCAACTCTCACGCCTCGTCCCCGTACCGGACCCCCTTCCCTTCCCTCCTCTCTTCTTTTATGAACATGGTCGCCCGCACGCTTGCCTCGTCGAGTGGACTTCCCCTCTCCTCTCCTTTATTTCCCTCTCTACCGCTCGCATAGGAAGCGCACCATGTCCCTGACCTTATCTTCACAGCATGCACCATCTGTGTATCCCATCCCCACCGCATCCGCTTCTGGTGTGCTGCGCCCCACCTCCGTTCGCCTCTATAAAATACCCTTGGTCCTTATTCTTCTTCTTCATCCCCATCCCCCTCGCATTCAGCGCAGAGCTACGAAATCTAGTCGACAGTGTGAAGCTAGGTTCGTGAGTCCGAGGTGATGGTGTAATCTAAGAAGGGATCTGGTTTTCGAAGAAGTTCAAGTCTACCTTTGGATAGCTCGATTTTAGGGTTCGTGATGTTTTACTTCTCAGTCGACTATTTTTGGACCTGTTGGTGCTACGCCATGTTTTGGATAATCATTATCTTGTTGTTTCTCCATTGCCCTCGTCTATCTCGACTTCTGGATTAAGTCTCGGTTGTACCAGTTGCTCTTAACCATGTATCCCTAGATCCCCATGTGGTTTAGTGTTCGAAGTCGTGTAATATTTTATGTAATCCCTGATCTATGGAATGAGATCACGTTTTCCCCTCTTCTGGTTCTTGCTTTGAATCTCGGGACAAGATTCTTTTTAAGGGGGGTTGGTTGTAACACCCCTAGTGTTACGATCTCGTTTAGCACCACGATTTAGGCCTAAGTAAAGTTTTCAAAATGAGTTTCTCGTGTTTTTAGTTTAAAATGTACTTGAGGCGATAAGCGAATCCGGTGACCCAGTTTTGTGAACTCGAATAAACGCCCAAATTAAATTACTCAGTGCGTAGAAATATTTAGGAATGTCCGACGATGATTCTAGCAAACGGTTTGTTCGGTTAGATTAAGCATGAAAATCAACTTTTATAAATAAAATAAAATCCATTAATAAATAGAACGATACATATATATAAACTCACGGGTTTATTTTGTTAAGCATGAGCTGATGAGAAAGAGAGCGCATCAGCTTCGTTTATTTTTTTGGCATGCAACGTACTCGCCTGGCATTACTTTTGATCACTGTCTCGCTCTCATCGTGGCCCTACAATTCGCTGCATTGCAAAGTCTCCTCATCCATCCGCATCTATGCTCTCTGGCTTTTGCTTTGCTTCTCTCTCTGACTTGATTACTTCTGTCTACATTTGCCGAGCCACTCCTTGTTTTCCCTCCCTCACTGCTTGTCTCTGTTTCTCTGATTGCCTGCTTTGCTTGTCTCTGCGGCTGCGGTCTTGTCGGTGCCAACCGGCACGCTCTGCCGGCCACGTTGGGCCTGGCCATTCTGCCGTCGTGTTTAAAAAGTAACCGAGCCCGCACGCATCTCCTTGCTTGTTCATCTTGAGCTAGTCTATGAATGATCTTCTCCTTCTCCCTTCTTAATTTAATTAGCACACATACACTCTTTATTACTGATCAGTCCCATTGGCACGACAAAGACACACTCGAGTCCAAGTCCATCATGAATCAACTATAGGATGTGGCCTGTGGCTCGGTATGCCTAAGTGAAGTGCAACAGTGGAGCTAATAATACGACTCAGCACAAGACTTCCAAAGTATTGGATGGATGCAAATGGAGTTTTGAATAGCTTCAGTTATTTGCTTATTGTCTATGCGAATGCTGATCAATGCACTGATGAAAATGACATGCTGGTCAAGTGGCAGTATTTAAGTGTCGTGTTTATTCGTCTTTGAAATAAAAAAACAAAGTGTAGTGTTCGTCGAGCGCCCACAAACACATGGACAATTCTAGACTCTTCTGATCAACTAGCCCAGTTAACACGTCAAAAGACCAAAGACCACTCAAGTCCATCACTTGAAATCCTCACTGCGTCTTGCATGCCATGCACGGCGGGAACTGTTCAATGCAGGATCTCTATAGCACGAAGAAAACAATGGTCCCCGTGGAAAACACGGTTCACCACAGAAATCACTGTTCATCCGAGCAACACGCCGTGCACAAGCAACTGCTTTTGACCTATGGTCTCCTCCTCCATTGATTCTCTGATCTATAGGAATGAACCAGCACATTTCCCTCTTATAATCATGGAAAGTCTAGTCCACTCCCCGTCTAGCACGTTATGTGATCAGCACCAGCACTCCCTTCATCACCTCAATTTAATTTTCGGATTCAATTAACAGCTCACCTTGTAAAAGCCATATCTCCCTTGTACGGACTCTGATTCCATTGATTATTTTTCCTAAATTCATCTAAAATCATGCTCTACCCAGTCCAGGTCCACGGTATTCTGCACATCAAATTCGTCTATCAACATTGAAGTCTCAAGTACAAGGCACTGCTGCACGCTTCTCCAGTTCATTCAAAGTAGTCAGGCCTAACCTTCTCGTCATCCTCCTTTTCCTCCTCTTGCTTAATTCCGTCCCCGGGTCTCCTGCCTTTAAAAGGATACGCCGAGCCATTCTGCTCCGCTGCTCACTTGCTTCTCTCAAATCAAGTTTCTCTGTTCTTGCCTGTGAAAGCTGCGTCTATTGATCTCCTTCCTCAAGCTACAATAGACCAAGGTAGATAGTCCCCATACATCCCCTACATCCCTTCTACCTCCCCATGCCCTTGGATTTGGAAGTCATGGCCAGAATCGCTGTCAGGCGAAAGTCCAGCACCTGTCCATGGCGGACGAGCTGAGGAGCACAAACGCCCAGTGCTCTCTGTGTCTCTCTCGAAGAGTCCTAGCCGTATACCCGCTCTGCTCTTTGTTTAGTCCACAGCAGCAGCTTGTCCTATGCCATGTGCTAGTAGCAAAGCCAAGAACCAACTCAGCTCCTATACACATAAAGTCAAGAGTCGTGAGCCATTAATCGACTCCACCCATTTCTTTATTCCTTTTCCCTTTCTAATAAACCAGCGGCCGCACGTGGCCACTAATCACATTTCATTTTCTCTCCTCGTGATTAATTAGCGGCCACCTTGCACAATTAATATCTCCACTATGCTAACTCTGACTCCATCACTTCTTCTTCCTAAATTCATCTAAAATCGAACCCTACCTATCCATAAAGTTTCATAATATTTGGAACGCATTTGAATTTATGTGAATATTTATTTGTGTCTGTTTGCCGAGTACCACGAGTTCGACGTTGACGGAGGGACATTGATGGACCGCGGAGTCATCAGGAGTTGCTGGAGAAATGGTACTTTTGGAAGCGTGATTGGATTTCTAAGAAATTTGGCAGTCGTTGATTATTTACATCTATGCATTTGCATCAATACATATCATAATAGGAATGATGGTGAATCGATGGTATCAACTGGAGTAGCCGAAAAGATGGTGCCAGGGATCATATCACGAAGATGGAATGCTAACTTTTGGTTATATTTTACCCAGGCAAGCCCCGGTGCATAACCCCTACTTTTCTACAATTTAAATTATATTTGTGCATTAAGTTTTAAGGAGTTGAATGAAACCCACTTGCATATATATCTTTATCCTATGAGTCTTACTAGTATGATAGGATCGTGTAGAATGCTATGCTATAGGACTCTGGTAGAAGTCGAGTGATTGCCTGTCACTCGCGAGAGATAGGAAATATATTAATGTTTTATTATAACTTGGAAAATATAAATGGTGGAAAGGAAAAGTGGTGACCGGGCAGGGATATGGTTTAGGTATTGGTGGGTGTAAGAGGTTGTGTCCTATGGCCAACGGGACATAGCTTGGTTACACTGATTTTCCTGTTTGTGTCGGTTAAGCACCGGTCGTTGCATTGGACTCTAGGCAAGTCACAGACTTATTATCCCAAGCACATACTTGGGTATGGGCATAGGGAAGACTTGTTACTCTCTTTGTCATAGGTTCCGACTCTTTCTGGACCGACTATCGGGGTGGTTTTTGGGTAGGAGGTCCTTGCACCGCACTGAGTCCAGGACTTAGGGGCGGGGGCTTGGAGTCCGAGTTTGGATGGCAACCTAGACCCAGTGACAAGAGGTAGTGGGTTATCCTGCTTGTGCCTGGGGTAGAAGTGGGGCGTGTGTTTTTAGGGTACCTAGCTAGGGGCATTGATTCATGAATCACCGGCCAATCTGGTATGGCTTGTCTACGGCCCGCACCATAGTAAGAACTGGAAGATGAAAGATGGTAAAAGGAAATATGATTGCTTATCACCTGCTTGAAAGTAGCACAGGTGCTTACATAGAATAGTTAGCTAACAAACTAATGCACTGCTAATAAAAATTGAATATAAGGACGCACGCTTAGTAATGCTTCCTGCAGATGCAATAAACTCACAAGCCAGATAGCCTTGCATATCCTTGGAGTCTTTTCTTTTCTCCTATCGGGTAAGTCTTACTGAGTACAATTGAGTACTCAGGTTTTTATTTCCCCCTGTTGCAGGTGATAGGTGGAGGCTAGAGCTGACCTTTGTGTGTGGATTCCTCCTGGTGGGATCAGAGAGGATTTCCTTTACATTGCGATCATAGTCTTATTTATAACTCTCACTAAATGTTTTTATAAATGAAATTTTTATAATCTGCTATCATAGTTTATGTATCAATGCTTCATCATGTCATGAATAGATATTTATTTCCGCTGTAATTCTGATCACATGTTTATATTCCGCTGTTAAATTAAATTGTTCATAACCTTGATAATATGATTACATTACATTGTTATAACAATAAATATTATACTCTGATGTTGTATTAAAAAGTGATATAAGAAATGGTTAAGAATGATGTAAGCTTTATTCTCTTATTTGTGATCCTGATGAAAAAATGTGGATTAATTAGCGGCCACCTTGCACAATTAATATCTCCACTATGCTAACTCCGACTCCATCACTTCTTCTTCCTAAATTCATCTAAAATCGAACCCTACCTATCCATAAAGTTTCATAATTTTTGGAATGCATTTGAATTTATGTGAATATTTATTTGTGTCTGTTTGCCGAGTACTGCGAGTTCGACGCCGATGGAGGGACATCGATGGACCGTGGAGTCATTGGGAGTTGCTAGAGAAATGGTACTTTTGGAAGCGTGATTGGATTTCTAAGAAATTTGGCTGTCGTTGATTATTTACATCTATGCATTTGCATCAATACATATCATAATAGGAATGACGGTCGATCGATGGTATCAACTGGAGTAGCCGAAAAGATGGTGCCAGGGATCATATCACGAAGATGGAATGCTAACTTTTGGTTATATTTTACCTAGGCAAGCCCCAGTGCATAACCCCTACTTTTCTATAGTTTAAATTATATTTGTGCATTAAGTTTTAAGGAGTTGAATGAAACCCACTTGCATATATATATTTATCCTATGAGTCTTACTAGTATGATAGGATCATGTAGAATGCTATGCTATAGGACTCTGGTAGAAGTCGAGTGATTGCCTGTCACTCGCGAGATATAGGAAATATATTACTGCATTATTATCACTTGGAAAATATAAATGGTGGAAATGATAAATGGTGACTGGGCAGGGATATGGTTTGGGTATTGGTGGGTGTAAGAGGTTGTGTCGCCATGGACACGGGGCATGGCTTGGTTACACTGCTTACCCTATCTGTGTCAATTAAGGACCGGTCGTTGCATAAGGCTCTAGGCAAGTCACAGACTTATTATCTCGAGCACATACTTGGGTATGGGAGCTTGGAAGACTTGTTGCTCTCTTATCGCGGATCCAACTCTTTCTGGATCGACTGTCAGGGTTTTATTTTGGTGGAGGAGGTCCTTGCACCGCACTGAGTCTAGGACTTAGGGGCAGGGGCTTGGAGTCCCAGTTTGGACGGTGACCTGGACACCCGGGACAGGAGAGTGATGGGTTGGTCCTGCTTGTTCCTAGGGTACAAGCGGGGCGTGTGTTTTGGGGTACCCTGCTGGGGGCATTGATTCACGAATCACCGGGAAATCCGGTATGGCTCGTCTGTGGCCTAGCACCGTAGTAAGAACTGAAAGATGAAAAGATGGAAGATGGACAAAGGAAATCTGATTGCTTACCACCTGCTTGAAAGTAGCACATGTGCTTACATAAAATGGTTAGTTAATGAACCAATATGACTATTAATAAAAATTGAATATAAGGATGCACGCTTAGTAATGCTTTCTGCAAATGCAATAAACCCACAAGCCAAATAGCCTTGCATATCCTTGGAGTCTTTTTTTCCTCCTATCGGGTAAGTCTTACTGAGTACAATTGAGTACTCAGGGTTTTATCCCCCTGTTGTAGGTTATAGGTGGATGCTAGAGCTGACCCTTGTGTGTGGATACCTCCTGGTGGGCTCAGCGAGGATTCCTTTACGCTACGATCGTAGTTGTTATTTATAACTCTCACCAAATGCTTTTATAAATGAAAGTTTCATAATCTGTTGTCGTAGTTCATATATCAATACTTTATCATGTCATGAGTAGATATTTATTTCCGCTATAATTCTGAATACATGTTTATATTCTGCTGCTAAATTAAATTGTTCATAACTCTGATAATATAAGTACATTCTGCTGTTATAATAATAAATATTATACTCTGATGTTGTATTAAAAGTGATGTAAGAAATGGTTAAGAATGCTGTAAGCTTTATTCTCTCATTTGTGATCCTGATGGCAAAAATGTGGATTTTTGGGTTCTCCCATGGGGTGTGCCCGATGGAACCAAGTAATTTAGTTTTCTCCCTTGAGTGCTTAGTGTCTAATGGAAGGCAAGCACTCCTGTGAGGCATTAGATTAGGCGGTTCTACCACAGCCCCCGAGCAGCAGGCAAGGGGAGTTCTAGAGCGATAGGCGGATGGAGTCCTTGAGCAGCAGGCGAGTGGAGTCCTGGAGCGGCGGTTGGAGGGTGTCCCTAAGCAGCAGGTGAGGGGAGCCATAGAATGGTGGGTGGAGGAGAGGCCGATGACAGAGACCATGGGACCTCCACCCCAAGACACAGGCATTGACCTTATGAGTGCGGCTGGGGGCTCGGGTAGGCAGCGCTGGTTCAAAAAAATCTACCAAAAAGCCAGTACGTAAGCACCCTTGTCCTGGAGTTATTTGGTTGTCATATCCTTATCCTTTTTTTGGTGATTGACAAGCTAATATGATGTAGAGCGAGGCACACGAAGGAGCTAAACCCACCCATCTAGACTGACAAGCAACCGAAGGCTAGTCCCAGGGCGGAGGAGATGCTGGTAGACCCCCTCCTAGAGTCCCTAGGAGCTCGGCGGCCTACAGAGGAATTGACCACCGCTGCTGGTGGACTTGACAGTGGTGAATAGTTGGCGTCGACGGTGAATGGATCAGCGACGATGCCTGGGGCAACGACGGAGACCGCCAGGTCTTCAGGAGCGAAGGCTGGAGTCACCGAAGCCACGCCAGAGGCCAAAGTGGAGAAACCTGTAGTGCCCAAGGAGCAAACATCACCCCCTGAGGCATTGTAGGGCATGGTTAGATCGACTGTCCAACCATAGAGCCCCTCGATGGTGCCTCCAACCATGATAGAGGAGGACGAGGTGGAAGAGATCGAACGTGAGGAATCTCGTCCCCAAGCAGTCTGAATCCTCCACAGACACAGCGATGAGGTTGTGGTTGTTGAGGAGGACGACACCACCAGGGAGCTGAGAAGACTGGAGTTCACCCTTGCTAGAGTGATGAAACAAATCAAGGTCAGTACTGCATCTATAATGTTCACTTTTGACGTTGGAGATTGTTCTCCTTCATGATCTTGGCATTTATGCAGGGGATAACTCAGACTGCCGAGCAGCGGCGCTAGCTGATAAAGTGGATGGAGCCCCTTGCCGAGGATAATGAAAAGCTCAAGGAGGCGATGAACCTTATGGAGAAGAACATCTAGAGGGCTCAACGCGAGCGAGACCTTGCTGAGTCCAACACACGGGACCTAGAGTACCAGATGGGCGTCCTATCCAAGCAGCTAGCGACCGTGTCCGAGCAGTGGTGTGGCAAGTCTAAGCAACTGGCTACTATCTTCGAGCAGCTGTCGAGTGCTTCCGAGCAGCTGGAGCAGAAGTTCGAGCACCTCAAGATCATATCCAAGTAGAAAGCATGTACGGTGTATCGGTGAATGTGCTTTGTATTGTTGAACAGCCAGATTTTTGGTGATGACTATTGTGCTTGTAGAGCAAGATACAGAGCTCGGCCAGCTACGCCAAACCATCGAGCAACTCCGAGAGGAGAAGGCAAAGGAGTCAGGGTGAGCAGACAAACTGGCCGAGGAGCTAAAAGCTGAGTACTTCCTAGTCATAGTTACTGTTGAAGTAGTTTCATTGCTTGATGCAACCTTGCAATGCTTGCAGACTACTGTCAGAGGGTCAAGGCACAGTTTTATGTGCTGGTGTAGGAGGCTAGGACCCAAAGGGACAAGTTCGACACCGTAGTTGCCAGAGTTAAACCACCACATTTAGACACCATTATCCAGAGGTGCAAGGCAGTGTGGGAGAATTTCAAAGGCTTCAACCGCGATGCTATTGTTACCGCCATTACCCACGCCCTTGAGGTGGTTCATTCCCACTATCCAGCTGCTGACCTCCAGGAGATAGGGGCCAGATTTGGTGAAGGGATGGACAAGGCGGAGCACCAACAGTTGGAGGATGAGGTGGAGGATGTGGCAAAGAAGCTAGCCGGTGACATCGACCTATTCGACAGGATGGACGGCGATGGCGAAGCTCAGTGATCCACTTGGAGCGCATGCTGTAATAACTGAATAGAGTAGTTAAAAGCGCGCAAGGGTGCAAATATACATTTATGTGTATGTATAAATGTTGACATGTGCATGTTTATGCAGTTTGTAATGTTGCGGTGAAGAAATCATTGTAGTATTAACCCTAACGCAATTATACATAGTATAAATAGCATCCTAACAGTTAGTTCGTTATCGAACTCTTTGGGCTTAGCTAGCCCATAGTCATAGTCCATAACGTTAAGCGCGGAGCCCATGCACGTGTAGGAGGAACAAGCATGACCAAGGAACCATAGCCGACCACCCATAACGCAGAGCGCGGAGCCCGTAGCACGTGTAGGGAGAGATCAGAGACTGGGTCTTCTCCATAGAGAACAGAGCGGAACGTGTGCTGCTCAGCGGTTGTCGAAATAACTTTGAAGATAAACATGGTAGAAGTGGCATCCGAGCAGTTAGTTCTTCACTGAGCTCTCGGCCTTGGCTAGCCCATAGTCCATAACGTCGAGTGTAGAGCCTGTGCACGTGTAGGAGGAACAGGCGTGATCAAGGAACCATAGCCAACCACCCATAACATAGAGCATGGAGCCCATAGCACGTGTTGGGAGAGATCAGAGACTGGGTCTTCTCCATAGAGAACAGAACAGAACGTGTGTTGCTCGGTGGTCGGCGAAACATTTTGGAGATATGGAGAAACGTGGTCGGTGATTTGGAGAAACCTGTTCGGTGAAATACATTGGAGATTTGGAGAAACATGGTCGGCGATTTGGAGAAACCTATTCGGCGAAATACGTTGGAGATTTGGAGAAACATGGTCGGTGATTTGGGGAAACCTGTTCGGCGAAATATGTTGGACATTTGGAGAAACACGATCGACGATTTGGAGAAACCTGTTCAGTGAAATACGTTGGAGATTTGGAGAAATGCGATGGAGCAGTTATGGCGATCTCGTACTAGAGTTTGTTAAGGAGTAATGTTGGTGTTTTGGACCGGTGAGCCCTCAACCAACTAGTAAATTTGTACTATGTGTTCCTAATCCTGGATGGTGATGCAAAGAGAGACAAGGTTTATACTAGTTCAGGCAATAGGTGCCCTACATCCAGTCGGAGAGATTGATCTTGTATTCCTTGCACCGAGGTGCTCGTAATAGGGGGTTACAAGCAGGGCGAGAGAGGGAGCTAGTCCTAGGTCTCTGCGTGGAGTGGCGTGGATTGCTTGAGATGTTGATCTCAAGCAGCGAGGAAGCTCGTGTGTTCGTCCGTGTGTTTTTGCGGGAGTTCGTCGTGTGGGTGTTGGCCTAATCGTAAGCATTCGGTCCTTCGTCCCCCTAGAAATGGCCCTGGTCCCTCCCTTTTATAGCTAAAGGGGGACAAGGGTGATACATGCGCTAGCTATACGGCGTCGTGCGAATCGGAGGCAGCATGTCTGAGCCCTGTAGCCTATTACTGTGGCGGCATGGTTGATGGAGTGGTCCCATCCTTGAAGTGCTGGAGCAACGCGCCGGTCACATCCGATCCTGTGTGACGTGGGAGCTCCAGTGATGGCTGGACGTAGGGCCTGGTGAGCGACGCGCTGGTTGCTATGCGCTAACTGCGTGAAGAGCTGAGGCCCAGTTGGTGCCAAGGCCAAGCCGTCGCAGGGGGCTTGGCAGGCACGAATCCCGAGGTTGTCGAGACCTTGAAGTAGACTACCAAGGCATGGAGGGAGCAGTTGTTTCTATACACTGACTTCGAGGCTATAGTAACCTAGACTTGACTCCGCACGCCATGTTGTTTCTGGAGCAGGGGTTAGGTTGCACAGTGCAGCACAGGGCCTGGCGAGCGACGCGCTGGTTGCTGTGTGCTGACTGTGTGAAGAGCTGAGGCCCAGTTGGTGTCGAGGCCGAGCCGTCGTAGGGGGCTCGATAGGTGCGAATCCCGAGGTTGCCGAGACCCTAAAGTAGACTACCAAGGTGTGGAGGGAGCAGTTGGTTCTATACACTGACTTCGAGGCTATAGTAACCTAGACTTGACTCTGCATGCCGTGTTGTTTCTGGAGCAAGGGTTAGGTTGCACAGCGCAGTACAGGCGCCGGTTGTGGGCGTAGTACCGAGCACAGTGGTTGGTAACCCCTGTCCTATCCTATCTCGAGTGGCATGGCTTCGATGTGACTAGTGTCCAGTCGGCCACGCCGTTGTGTCGAGCCGTCGTTCGGCTGATATCACAGGAGAGGTCGAGCGCGCTGGTCAGACGCGATGTCTTGTCCGAGAAGTTGGTCGAGGTGGAGGCGATGGGGTTGTTTTGCTGAGCCGGCCTTGAACAAGGTGGAGAATCGGTGTCTCATCCGAGGCTGTACGCGCGGGACCTCGGGCGAGACGGAGAATTGGCAGGCCGTCGAGGCCTCCTATGCGAGGCCTCGAGCGAGGCGGAGAGCCGGTGGGCTCGGACAAGGCCAGGGGTTAACCAACAGTTTGCCTTTTGGCTTTGTTTTTTTGGGGTCTAAGTGATTCTTTCGGTATACGCTTAGGGTACCCCATTTTATGGTACCCGACAAGTAGCTTAGAGCTCAGTGATAGTAAGTGGAGATTAAATCGTAATGGAGAAAAAATGAAGACAAATTATGGTGACCAAAACTTTATTCATCATGAAGTGGAGAATACATATCTGGAGCGTTTCAAGGATAGAAACATATAAGCTACTCGATGTGCCATGAGTTGGGGACATTGATTCCATCAAAGTCACATAGGCGATAAGACCCTAGTTGGGTAACCTCTTTGATGATGTATGACCCTTCCCAGGGGGAGGAGACCTTGTGCATCCCTTTAGTTTTTTGTTTTCTGCGGAGAACGAGGTCACCGACTGCAAATGAACGACCTTTGATGTTGCGGTTGTAGTACCTCCACAAGCCTTCTAGATATTTGGCTATGCAGACGTAGGTGATCAAGCATTCTTCCTCGGCCTATCGACGTCCTCTGTCCAAACAGCTGGGGCTTGCTCTTCATCTTAATTTTCCACCCTAGGTGCTTGGAAGGCAACATCTGCAGGTAGTATGGCTTCTGAGCCATAGACCAAGAAATACGGAGACACACCGGTGTTGCGACTAGCTTGAATACGTAGTCCCCATACCACAGCTTGTAGCTCTTTGAGCCATCTGCCCGAATGCTTTTCTTCTTTCTGATATAGCCTCTTTGAGGGCATTAAGGATCATGCCGTTTGCCCGTTTGACCTAGCCATTGGCTCTAGGATGGGCAACAGAGATGTATTTGATGGAGATACATTGGTCTTCGCAGAAGTCCCAAAAATGATGACCAGTGAATGTGGTTCCTAGGTCAGTGATAATGCTGTTTGAGAGACCGAATCTATGGATGATATCCTCAAAGAGCTCGACTGCTTTCTTTTGCAATAGCTAAGACAAGCGATTTATACTTGATCCACTTGGAGAACTTGTCGATGGTGACATATACGTACCAAAAACCACCTAGCGCTGGCTTGAAAGGCCCGATCATATATCCAGTCCCCAGCATGTGAAGGGCTAGGAAGCTAGGATGGTTTGTAGTTCTTGTGCCGACAAGTGTATTTGCTTGGTGAAAAATTGGCATCCTTCACAACGTCGGACAAGGTCTTCTACATCGGAGATGGCCATGGGCCAGTAAAAACTAGCTCAGAAAGCTTTGCTGACCAGGTTTCTTGAGGCCGCGTGATTGCCGTAGGAACTAGAGTGAATTTCAAGAAGTAGCTTCACTCCTTCTTGGGTGATGCATTTCTGCAATATCCCTTCCTTGGCACTTTTCCTCATCAAGTTGTCATCCACCAGCACGCAATGCTTACTTCAATAGATTAGGCGTTCGATTTCAATCTTGTCGATAGGTACTTTGGTGCTGGTAAGGTACTTGATGAACAATTCCCTCCAATCGGCGGCCGGTGAAGGTACCGTAAGTACTAGCTGCTCGGTGAGGGGAATTTCTTGAACTTCCTTCTCTTCCTTGATGGATGGCGCCAAAAGATCTTAAACGAAGACCCTCGGTGGAATCGCGGTGCGAGAGGAGCCTAACTTGGATAGGTGGTCGGTGAGCTGATTTTGATCTTGTACCACGTGGTGATACTCGATACCGTAGAACTTCCCTTCAAGTTTCCTGATTTCGGCGTAGTATGCATCCATCTTCTCACTGGATCAGGACCAGTCTTTGTTGAGCTGGTTGATGACCAGCGCGGAGTCCCCGTATACCATGATGCGTTTGACACCGAGCTCAATGACTATATGGAGTCTGTGGAGACATGCTTCATATTTGGTGGCATTGTTGGAGGTCGGAAAATGTATCCTGAAAGCATCTAGGCCCCTAATTGGATTTCGGTGATTAATGTCAACACAAGATTACTATGACTAACATGTGTTTTGCAGAGGCAATTAAGTTAGGTCATGGTAATGAAGATCGATTGGGCAATCGAGGTTGTCATGCCCCTACGATGTAAATTGTTTTGGTTTTCAAAGGATGGACGACAAGGTTAAGGATGACTAGTTCTAAGTGTCAATTGGAGTTGGAGAGACACTTAGAGTAGTTTAGGACTTTGTTTTTCCTTTGGCCGTACTATGAAGGGGGGTATGAACGGGTAGCTTGACCTAGTTAAGTCTAGTGAGTTAGGTGTGGTGCACACTTGTTAAAACAAGCTCTAGGTAGCTTCTATGAATGCCTAAGATCCTTTGGAGCAAACTTCATTCACATATGTTTGAAAGTTGGAAGTGAATGGAGGGTCAAACACTGACCGGACACTGGCTCCGGTGCGACCGGACGCTGGCCGCAGGGTCCGGTCAGTTCATTTGACCGAGGAGAACAAGTCTGGTGTGACCGGACGCTGGAAGGTTGTGTGACCGGACGCTGGCCGCAGACGCTGAGGGCCAGCGTCCGGTCAACTCCAGTAAGGGTCCAGACTTGAGAAAGTGCGACCAGACACGTCCGGTTAGTGGTGACCGGACCCTGAGTATCCAGCGTTCGGTCGTTTACAATAAGCATCCAAGAGCGACCGGACGTGTCCAGTCAGTACTGACCAGACCCTGACAGCGTCTGGTCATCACTTGAAAAAACTGTTCATGGGTTGAACTGACCGGAGCGTCTGATCAAAACGATCGGAGCGTCCGGTCATCCCGCAGAAGCTCATAACAGTTCGTTTTTCAGGCTGCCTTATAAATAGAAGCTCCACTCGTGAGTGGAGTCACTTTTGCTCATTCCAACAGCTGAGAAACACGTTTGTGAGTGCCAAGTAGAGCAAGGTCCTAGTGAGGTGTTTGTGATGTGAGAATCCAAGAGAGTAGCCTCACTAGCAAATCAAGAGTAGCAAAGTGTGCATCCATCTTCTCATTCGGCTTCGCGTGGTCAAGTGAGAGTTCATGCTTGTTACTCTTGGTGATCGCCATCACCTAGATAGCTTGGTGGTGATTGGGAGTTTGGTGTTCACCCGGCAGAGCTTGTGGGTGACCCAACTCAAGTTGTGAGCGGCTTTGGGTGATTCGCCATGATGGAGTGTCGAAGAATCAACCCGTAGAGAGCACTTGATCCTTGCGCGGATCAAGGGGGAGCTACACCCTTGCACAGGTGCTCCAACGAGGACTAGTGGGGAGTGGCGACTCTCTGATACCTCGGCAAAACATCGCCGCGTTCCTTTCTCTCCCTATTTACTTTGAGCACTTACTTTGAGTATTTACTTTGAGCAATTCAATACTTGTTTTACATCCATAGAATTGCTTGCTAGAGTAAGTTTAGAACATAGGTTGCTAGTTCGTTGTGCATTAGTTTGATAGAAACACTTTTCTAGGCACAAGGGGTTAATTGGGCTATCCATAGGATTTGATTATTGCAAGAGAATTTCAAATTAGCCCAATTCACCCCCCCCCCTCTTGGGCATCTTGATCCTTTCAATTGGTATCAGAGCCTCGTGCTCATGTTCTTAAGCTTAATCGCTTAGAGCAAGATGTCTCACGGGGATGGACCACCTCCTATCTTTGAGGGAGATGATTTTCCATATTGGAAAATTCGCATGGAGGCATACCTAGAAGCTCTAGACGTTGGAATACTTAGAGCCGCCTCTCAAGGGTTCCCAACACCTAAGAATGCCGCACAACTTCAAGGTGATGAAGTGAACTATGAAAAATGGAATGCAAAGGCTCGCAACACAATCTTTAGAGGCCTTTGCAAAGATGTGTTCAATCGTGTAAGGAACCACAAAGACGCCCATGCACTATGGTCAGACGTTTGTGCACTCCATGAGGGAACCAAGAGTGAGTGTGAGGAATGCTATCATCTTGTAATTAAAAAGCTAAATTCTTTTGAGATGTTTCCCAAAGAAAGTGCTAATGAGATGTATTCTCGATTAAATGTTCTTGTAGAGGAAGTCAATGGGCTTGGACTTACTCAAATGTCACCATCCGACGTTGTGAGAAAAATCTTGAGTGTCCTCCCCATTGACAAATATGGGCACATTGTGACCGTGCTACATCAAGGTGATCTTTCCACTGCTACACCGACACAAATCTTGGGAAAGAGAAATGCTCATGAGATGTACATGCACATCACACCACAAGATGGCTCATCCTCTACATAGAAGAAAGAGAAGGACTTAGCATTCAAAGCTAGCCAAGACAAGGGCAAAGCAAGACTTGAGTATGAGAGCTCAAGTGATGAAGATGATGAAGAAAGCCTTGCCCTCATGGTGAAGAAGACCACCAAGATGCTAAAAAGGCTAAACAAGAGTGGCATCAAGTTTGATGGCAAGAAGAAGAAGTTCTTCACTAGCTCAAGAAGAAAGCCAATCTCTAAGATGGATTGCTACAATTGTGGCGAACTTGGCCACCTAGCTCATCAATGCACAAAGCCCAAGAAAGACAAGTTCAAGAACAAGGGCAAGAAAGATGATTCAAGCGATGAAGATGAAAAGAAAAAGAACAAGCCATACAAGAAGAGAGATGGCAAAAAGAGGGACTTCTACAAGAAGAAGAAGAGTGGCAAGGCCTATATTGTTGGTGATCGGCTCATGGACATTGATTCATCAAGTGGATCATCCGATGATGATAGTGACAATGAAAAGGTGGCCGCCATTGCTATTGATCTTGCATCTTCACTGCCATCATCGCCATCATCCTCTACACACCTATGCCTTATGGCCAAAGGTGAACGCAAGGTAACTAAGAGTGATGATAGTAGTGATGATGAACATGCTAGTGATGATGATAGCGATAGCGATGATGATGACTCACCTACATATGATGATCTTATCAAAATACTAAGAAAATATACTAAGATCATTAGAAAGAGTAAAGCTACAAATGAAAAACTTGATGCTAAAAATGATTCACTCTTAGCTAAGTGTGATACATTAGAAAAGGCTAATGATGAGCTCAAAGAAACAAATGATTCTATATCATCCAAACTCAAGGAGCTCAAATCTTCTAAGAAAGAGCTTAAAGATAAAAATGATAAACTTGAGTGGGTGCACAATGAGCTTATCACTAGTCACAACAAGCTAAAAGATGAATATACAACTCTAAAGATCAATTATGATACCCTTATTATTGCACAAGAATTCTTACCAAATGAGCCACATGATGCTACTAACCATGTTGTTAAGATTGATATAGCTACCACATGTGATGATTTAATTGATGAAAGCATTGAGCATGGATCTAGTAGCAAAGGCAAGCAAGTGGTTGAGTGCAATGACTATGATGAGTATGTCAAGCTCAAGAGTGACAATGAGAAGCTCATGAATGATCTTGAAGAGATGAAAAGTCACAACACCATTGTGCTAGAAACTCTTGATCATGACAAAGAGGTGATCCTTGAGAATGAGAAGCTAAAAGAAGAAAACAAGAAACTCAAGGAGGAGAAGAACAATGATATTCTCAAGGAAGAGAACAAGAAGCTCAAGATGGAGAAAGAGCATCTCAAGGTGGGATTGAGCAAGTTTGCTAGAGGCAAGCATCTCCAAAGTGAGCTACTCATGAATACCATCATGAAGATGGATAGAAGTGGCATTGGATATATGGCAAGTGTAGAGAAGAAGAAGGCTCAAGCTCAACACCAACAATCAAAGCCAAAGCCAAAGCCAAAGAGATGTTTTGAGTGTGGACAAGAAGGCCACTTTGCTCATGAGTGTCAAACTCCACCACCACAACCCTTGCCCAAGCATGCTAGACCCTTTGCTTTCAATGCCCACTACATGCTTAGAAAAGATTCTAGTGGAAAAATGAAAGTCATGTTCTTAGGACCCCCTAACAAGAGTAGGCCTAAGAAGATTTGGGTGGCTAAGTCACTTGTTGAGAAGGTGAAGGGCCCTCAACAAGTTTGGATCCCTAAAGCTTGAATCTCTTGTGTGTAGGTGAACTACAAGACCGGTGGAAGTCATTGGGTTATCGATAGTGGTTGCACTCAACACATGACTGGTGATCCTCGTATGTTCACCTCACTAGATGAAGAGGTAGATGGACAAGAGAAAATAACATTTGGAGATAATTCAAAGGGCAAGGTTAAAGGATTGGGCAAAGTGGCAATATCAAATGATCATTCCATCTCCAATGTGCTCTATGTTGCTTCATTGAGTTTCAACTTGCTATCCGTTGGGCAATTGTGTGATCTTGGCTTTCAATGCTTATTTACCGAGAAGGAGGTTGTTGTATCCAAGGTAGATGACAATCAAGTGATATTCAATGGATTTAGATACAACAACTTATATCTAGTTGACTTCACCTCTGAAGATGCAAACTTGAAGACTTGCCTATTCACCAAAACAACACTTGGGTGGCTATGGCATAGAAGACTTGCTCATGTTGGGATGAGCTCACTCAAGAAGCTTATGAAGAATGATTTGGTGAGAGGGTTGAAGGATGTGAAGTTTGAGAAGGACAAGCTTTGTAGTGCATGTCAAGCCGGCAAGCAAGTTGCAAACACTCATCCAACCAAAGCTTTCGAGTCAACCACAAGAGTGCTAGAACTCCTACACATGGATTTATTTGGACTAACAACATACAAGAGATTGGGAGGAAATCTCTATTGTCTTGTGATTGTGGATGACTATTCAAGGTATACATGGGTGTTCTTCCTTCATGACAAATCCAAAGTTGCATCTTGTTTCAAGAAGTTTGCCAAGAGAGCTCAAAATGAATTTGAAGTGAAGCTCAAGAAGATAAGAAGTGACAATGGCAAAGAGTATGACAACACAAACATAGAAGCTTATTGTGATGAAGTTGGAATCAAACATGAAGTCTCCGCAACCTATACTCCTCAACAAAATGGTGTAGTTGAGAGGAAGAACCAGACTTTGATCACTCTTGCAAGGACAATGCTAGATGAGTACAACACCCCCGAAGCTCTATGGGCAGAAGCAATCAACACTGCATGTTATGCATCCAACCGCCTATTTCTTCAAAAGTTCCTTGTCAAGACTCCATATGAGTTGCTCAATGGGAAGAAGCCAGATGTCTCCTTCTTTAGGGTGTTTGGTTGCAAGTGCTACATCTAGAAGAAGCGGCAACACCTAAGGAAGTTTCAAAGACGTTGTGATATAGGGTTTCTTGTTGGTTACTCATTGAAGTCCAAAGCATATAGAGTATTTAATCATGTCACCGGCTTGGTTGAAGAAACATATGATGTGGAATTTGATGAATCTAACGGTTCCCAAGGAGCACATGAGAATCTTGATGATGTAGGTGATGAACCATTGAGGGAGGCTATGAAGAATATTCCGGTGGGAGACATTAAGCCAAAAGATGATAAAGATGATGTACAAGTCATTAACCAACCTTCTTCATCAAATGTACCACAAGATGGTGAAAAAGATGGGAGAGTGGAAAATGAAGATACTCATATCTCCCATGAGCAAATGGTGGTACAAGCACAAGATGTTGATGCTCCACAACCTCCTCCTCAAGTGGTCAATAGAAGAAATACACCTCTCCTACAAGATCATCCACAAGATCTCATCATAGGGAGTCCAACAAAGGGTGTGATGACTTGATCTCAAAAACTTACTTCATTTATTGCTCATCACTCTTTTGTCTCTTGCTATGAGCCTACCAAGGTAGAAGAAGCTCTTAAAGATCTGGATTGGATCAATGCCATGCATGAAGAGTTGAACAACTTCACTCGCAATGAAGTTTGGACTCTTGAAGAGCGACCTAAAGGTGCAAGAGTCATTGGAACGAAGTGGGTGTTCTGCAACAAGCAAGACGATCAAGGTGTTGTTGTGAGGAACAAGGCAAGACTAGTTGTAAAGGGGTTCTCTCAAGTTGAAGGTTTGGATTTTGGAGAGACCTTTGCACCGGTTGCAAGATTAGAAGCCATCCGTATCCTTCTTGCATATGCATCACATCATGAAATGAAACTATATCAATGGATGTGAAAAGTGCATTTTTAAATGGCTTTATTAATGAACTAGTCTATATTGATCAACCTCCCGGGTTTGAAGACCCTAGATATCCTAATCATGTTTATAGGTTGTTCAAGGCACTATATGGGCTTAAGCAAGCCCCAAGAGCTTGGTATGAGCGCCTTCGGGACTTCCTCATTGAAAAGGGCTTCACCATTGGGAAGGTCGACACCACACTATTCACCAAGAAGCTTGATGGGCATATCTTTATTTGTCAAGTATATGTTGATGATATTATCTTTGGATCATCAAATGAAGACTCATGCAAAGAATTTGGTGAATTGATGTCTAAGGAGTTCGAGATGTCAATGATTGGTGAGCTTACATTCTTTCTTGGTTTTCAAGTCAAGCAAATGAAAGAAGGCATCTTCATCTCTCAAGAGAAATACACAAAAGATCTTCTCAAGAGATTCAAGATGGATGAATGTAAGCCAATCAAGACCCCAATGCCTACCAATGGACAACTCAACCTAGATGAGGGAGGTAACTCGGTTGATCAAACTCTCTACCGTTCTATGATTGGTAGCTTGTTATATTTAACCGCATCTAGGCCCGACATCATGTTTAGTGTGTGTATATGTGCTAGATTTCAAGCTAGTCCTAAGGAAACACATTTAATTGCCGTAAAAAGAATCCTTAGGTATCTTAAGCACACACCAAGCATTGGCCTTTGGTATCCCAAAGGAGCTTTATTTGAATTAATTGGCTATTCCGATTCGGATTACGCCGGATGCAAAGTTGATAGAAAGAGCACATCCGGAGGGTGCCATTTGCTTGGTAGATCACTTGTGTCTTGGTCCTCCAAGAAACAAAATAGTGTGGCTTTGTCCACCGCCAAAGCGGAATATATTGCCGCGGGTGCTTGTTGTGCACAAATATTATATATGAAACAAACTTTGCTAGACTATGGAGTAGTTCTAAAGAAAGTACCTCTTTTGTGCGATAATGAAAGTGCGATAAAACTTGTAAATAATCTGGTTCAACACTCTCGCACCAAGCATATAGATATCCACCGTCACTTTCTAAGAGATCATGTGGCTAAAAATGATATATCACTAGAAGGTGTAAGATCCAAAGATCAATTAGCGGATATCTTCACTAAACCGCTAGATGAGGCTACTTTTTGTAGATTGCGGAATGAGCTCAATGTACTTGATTTCAGTAACTTCACTAAAAATTGAGCTTGTGGTGTCCCTAGCATTCTTTATAATATACAACATGTTAAACTTGTGGCAATGCATATAGGGCTTGTCTAACATGGTTAAGATAACCACCGAAAAGAGTGTGAAGAAGCTTAACCTTGGATCAAACTTGACAAGCAACTAGATTTACTTACAAGTATTGCATATACATGAATGTTGTTTTGTCATTTTGTTCTATTTGCCCTCTTGTTGCCTATTTTCTTAAAAAGAATTATAGCCTAAGGAAAAATATTTTGAAAAATATGAGGGTTTGAGAGAGGTCACTCACATCAGTCCCAATTAGTGTTTATTTGGATCTTATTCAAGTTGGGACTTGATTGGGAATAGGCAGCGCGAAGGAAGTTTGATGATTTGCTGGAAAAGGTGCACCGGACGCTGCACCGGACGCTGCTGTCCAGCGTCCAGTCAGTTCACAGGAGGTGAACTGCTGCTGAAGGAGTGACCGGACGCTGCGTCTGTGCGTTCGGTCAGGAAGGGTTCAGCGTCCGGTCGATCGAAGGGTGCACAAGTTGTTCTAACCGGACCCTACCTGTGTCCGGTCATGGACCACCGGATGCGTTCGGTCCCGATTCCAGAGGATTTGGACCTCTCTGGAATCAATCGGATGCTGGGTGGTAGCGTCCGGTCGCTACCACCGGAGCATCCGGTCAGTGGATCTCATGTGTTTTCAGGACTCTTTTCCGTTTCCTTCTTTGTTTCACTTCGGATCCTCATATAACAGCGCCTCTGTGTTCCCTTTCCTTGACCTAACCCACGCCACCTAATCCTCGTGACCGAGCCCTTGCCGCCTCCTGCGTCTCCACTGCTCACCAGCCGCGCACCGCCGTGCTACCATCGCGCCGGCCACCTCGCGCCCAAGCTCGCCGCGCCACCGTACCGCGCCAGCGCCACCACGCCAGCATGGCCTGTGCCTCCCTTGCCCATGCTCGCCCAGCCCCCTCGCCAGCTGCGCGCCACCAGAGCTCGCTGCGCCACCGTGCCTCCCCGCGCGCCACCGTGCCTGGAAAGCCTGCTCCACCATAGCTCGCCGGAGTTGCCCTGTCCGCGCCCCTGCTCTGCCTCTTGCCGGAGTCGTCTAGCCCTAACCCTTGGTAAGCCTTTCTTTTCTGCCGATTCATTAGTCTACTTATCTTTTGCGCTGCAACTCGAACTTTGTCATTGTCACTGATCCACATCCAATTCCTCATAGTGCTTCGATTACCCTAACCCTAGCTCGGTTCCGAGGATCCCCCGTGTGACATCTTATCTTTTCTCGGATCGCTGATCGTCAGGTAGAAAGCCATTCGATTCAAGTTCGCATCTACATTGCTTTCTCTATTAGGGTTTCGCATCTATTAGACATATTGTATTTATTTGTATATCCATCTATTCTATCGTGCAGCGAGTCGGTTCCGTTGTGATTCTTCTGGCAGTTGACAGTCAACTCGGAGCCAAGCTCGTGAGTAAGGATCGAGGCCAAGCCTCGAGAGGTTCAGTTTGTCTGTTGATCCTCATCAGCGTCAGTTCATCATCTTGTCAGTTTAGATGGCCCGCACCAAGAATGTTGGTGGTGGCCCAGGTGATGATGATCGGAGGCCCCCGCCTCTCCAGCCAGCCAGATCGAAGGGCAAGTCAACCAAGCATGTGACATCCAAGAAGCGGAAGTACCCCAATGCAGAGACAGCGAGAGCAGCAGCCGTTGCAGAGGCCGTAGAGCGTGCCAAGAGAGGTGGTGCCCGCAGCAGCGTTGGCATTGCAGATCAGCCGGTTTCACCAGCACTGAGAGCTGTGATTGAGGATGTTGAGCGTCATCATGGTAGTCCAGCTGGGACTGCCACATTTGTAGGACGACGGGTTGCCATTGAGGAGGGTTCGTTAGTAGCTCAGGAGCTAGTTCAGCAGACTCAGGAGAGCAAGCAGGCTCAGCAGACCCAGCAGACCGAGGAGACCGAGCCGGCACCTCAGCTATGCCGCTCGAGTTGTACCAGTGCTGTAGTTCCACCGAGGCCAGTTACACAGCGCAGGGGGTCACACCCTCCGCCTAGACCATAGGGTCCACCACCAGTGGTTCACCTCAACTTAAGGGCCGCTACAGCCAGGCAGGTTCAACAGCTGCGTTTTGTTGAGTTTGAGGTTTGGTTTCCTCCGAGGAGGGATGAGAGAGCAGCTGAGGGTTTCTACACACCACTGTAGGAGGATTTCTACAATGCTTATCTCAATAGTGGGGCAGTGTTCAGATCTCAGAGAGTCTGTTAGATAGAGCCTATCATGGCAGCAGCCGGAGAGAGCATTCGGCCATACTTATCATATTTGCCAGGACTGACAGATTTGATTGGACAAACGGGCATATATGTACCATCTTGGGTCCGTCAGTTTTATGCTTCACTCTTCATTGATCCACATCACAGATTCATTCACTTTGCTTTCAGAGGCAAAGACTACAAAGTGATGAGTTGCAGGGCCAGAGAGATACTGAGGCTATAGGAGCAGCCTGTCAAGATGCATGAGGTTTGTTATGGATAGCAGGGGCCTCCCAGGCGTCCTCATGGAGGGCAGGTGCCCCCTACAGATTTAGTGCGCCATTGCTTCAAGGAGCCCTTTGGTGAGGGGTCGAGCAAGAACCCCAGTGACTTGACTCCTATAGCGAGAGTACTAGAGGCCATCATCAGGAGGACACTGCTTCCTAGGTTGGGATACAGAGAGAGCCTGACTCGCTTACAGCTCTGGCTTCTCAATGCCATCATGCAGCAGACAGTATTTGACATCTGGGACCTTCTTCTTTCAGAGATGGAGGATACTATATCTGAGGGATTCAAGGGTCGCAGCCAGCTTCCATATGCTCACTAGATCACGTTCCTCATCTATAGAATAGTGCTTGATAAGCCCCCTGGTATGATGGATGAGTATATAGGTGCCACCATAGAGTTCCTAGCTTACAACCTGTCATAGAGGATCAGACACACCACTCCTCAGGCACCCAGACAGCCTAGCCATCGTCCCGACGTGCCAGAGTCTACAGCTCAGTAGGATGAGATCATCAGAGGGATTGCAGCCACAGAGGAGGAGGAGCTAGAGGCACAGTAGGAGGTGAGCGAGTATAGTGACAGCTCCGACGACGACTACCAGCCTATTCCTCAGATGCCTCCACGCAGACACGATGCAGAGGCCAATAGCTCCAGTTCAGCTCCACCTGCTCCGCAGACAGACCCCGCTCTCATTGCTATTCTTGAGCGGATGCAGCAGGATCAGACATGATAGGCATAGGAGACAGCTGCCAACTTCGCACAGTTTTAGGCTCGTTAGGACGAGTTTCAGCGGTAGTAGCAGCTCCTTCAGCACCAGCAGTTACTTATGCAGCAGCAACTCATGGGATTCATGCAGCATGTAGTGACAGCCATTAGGGTTCCACTGCCATAGCCTTTGCCCTAGATTGCTCCACCTGCTACCACTTCGATGACTCCAGCAGTACAGCCCACTGGGCTTCAGAGTCAGGGATAGCCTCTAGCTCAGTTTACTTCACCTCTTGTATAGGTGTCCCAGTGGTTAGCCTCACCTGGTGTAGCCCTGCAGTTCACTCCTTATCACACGGGTTTCTCACCAGAGCAGTCTCCCTCGCTATTCATGCCTGAAACGTCAGTCTCTAGGAGTCTTGGAGCATCTTTCAGCGAGTTGACCGGCATGCCTACACCGCCTCATATGCATACTATCGGTCCGTCTACAGCAGCTCTAGCTATCATGACTACTCAGAGGCTCCCCTCGTCTATCGCCTCGTCAGATCCTACGATAGACATACTAGTAGCTTCACAAGCAGCACCAGCCCTAGCTCAGACCCATACCGCTTTAGCGACACTTCCTGCCACAGAGGGTCAGTCAGTTCAGAGCTCAGGGTCAGATGATGATGGCGCTTAGTTCCATATTGCTCCACGTACTTCAGCGCCCGACTCGTCCGCTGCAGCCCCACCAACCGACCCTTAGGTTTTGGTGTTTGACGCCAAAGGGGGAGAGGGTTTGAGTATGTAGACTCAGGGGGAGCGAGTTTTAGGGGGAGCTAGTTATCTAGTATTAGCCTATTATATACATTTGGAGTTCTATTTGTGTGATACACTATTACTTATGCATTCGTGTGTTTACTTTCATGCATACTATTATATATATGTGATAGTGCTATCTATGTGATTGTGATATATGACATGTGTGATTTCTACTTTGCATTATCTATATGTCATATCACTTGTGTTATGCTCATTTGCTTTTGCTTCCGCATTTATACTTCGAAGCAAATGAGCTTTGTTATTAGTACTCATGCTTAATTCATATTCTTTGAGTACATTGTGTTGGCTTGGGTCATATAAGCTTGCCTAACTCTTTTGTTCTTATCGACAAATGCTTATATGAATCAAGCCCGTCAAAAACCTCACTCCATAACATACTCGAGGTGGTATTGTCATCAATCACCAAAAAGGAGAAGATTGAAAGCATCTAGGCCCCTAATTGGATTTCGGTGATTAATGTCAATACAAGATTACTATGACTAACGTGTGTTTTGCAGAGGCAATTAAGTTAGGTCATGGTAATGAAGATCGATTGGGCAATCGAGTTTGTCATGCCCCTATGATGGAAATCGTTTCGGTTTTCAAAGGATGGACGACAAGGTTAAGGATGACTAGTTCTAAGTGTTAATTGGAGTTGGAGAGACACTTAGAGTAGTTTAGGACTTTGTTTTTCCTTTGGCCGTACTATGAAGGGGGTATGAACGGGTAGCTTGACCTAGTTAAGTCTAGTGAGTTAGGTGTGGTGCACACTTGTTAAAACTAGCTCTAGGTAGCTCATATGAATGCCTAAGATCCTTTGGAGCAAACTTCATTCACATATGTTCGAAAGTTGGAAGTGAATGGAGGGTCAAACACTGACCGGACACTGGCTCCAGTGCGACCAAACGCTGGCCGCAGGGTCCGGTCAGTTCATTTGACCGAGGAAAACAAGTCTAGTGTGACCGGACGCTGGAAGGTCGTGTGACCGGACACTGAGGGCCATCGTCCGGTCGACTCCAGTAAGGGTCCAGACTTGAGAAAGTGCGACCGGACGCGTCCGGTCAGTGGTGACCGGACCCTGAGTATCCAGCGTCTGGTCGTTTACAGTAAGCATCCAAGAGCGACTGGACGCGTTCGGTCAGTACTGACCGGACCCTGACAACGTCTGGTCATCACTTGAAAAAACTGTTCGCAGGTTGAACTGACCAGAGCGTCCAGTCAAAATGATCAGAGCGTCCGGTCATCCCGTGGAAGCTCATAACTGTTCATTTTTTAGGCTGCCTTATAAATAGAAGCTCCACTCATGAGTGGAGTCACTTTTGCTCATTCCAATAGCTGAGAAACATGTTTGTGAGTGCCAAGTAGAGCAAGGTCCTAGTGAGGTGTTTGTGATTTGAGAATCCAAGAGAGTAGCCTCACTAGCAAATCAAGAGTAGCAAAGTGTGCATCCATCTTCTCATTAGGCTTCGCATGGTCAAGTGAGAGTTCATGCTTGTTACTCTTGGTGATCGCCATCACCTAGATGGCTTGGTGGTGATTGGGAGTTTGGTGTTCACCCGGCGGAGCTTGTGGGTGACCCAACTCAAGTTGTGAGCGGCTTTGGGTGATTCGCCGTGATGGAGTGTCAAAGAATCAACCCGTAGAGAGCACTTGATCCTTGCGCGGATCAAGGGGGAGCTACACCCTTGCGCGGGTGCTCCAACAAGGACTAGTGGGGAGTGGCAACTCTCTGATACCTCGGCAAAACATCACCGCGTTCCTTTCTCTCCCTATTTACTTTGAGCACTTACTTTGAGTATTTACTTTAAGCAATTCAATACTTGTTTTACATCCATAGAATTGCTTGCTAGAGTAAGTGTGGAACATAGGTTGCTAGTTCGTTGTGCATTAGTTTGATAGAAACACTTTTCTAGGCACAAGGGGTTAATTGGGCTATCCGTAGGATTTGATTATTGCAAGAGAATTTTGAATTAGCCCAATTCACCCCCCCTCTTAGGCATCTTGATCCTTTCATATCCGACAAAGGTATTGGAGCTTAACCTTGGTCGGCATAATAAACAGAATGCCCACACCAGCACTGTTGATGTTGAGGGCGCCATTGAAGTACATCACCCAATGCTTAGGACAAGTAGCGGCGATGTGCTCTTGGAACTCGGTCCACTCAGCGATGAAATCAGCGAGCGCCTAAGACTTGATGGTAGGCCTGCTTCTAAATTCGATGGAGTAAATGCCAAGCTCAACAACCCACTTGATGATGCGGCCATTGGCCTCTTTGTTGCAGAGAATGTCCCCCAGAGGGAACTTGGTGACCACGGTGGTCTTGTAATACTCGAAGTAGTGGTGGAGCTTGCGCGACATAATTAGGATGGCGTATAGCAGCTTTTGGACCTAAGGATAACGAGTTTTGGGCTCATTAAGGACCTCGCTGATGAAGTAGACCGGATGTTGCACCTTATAGGTGTGCTCGGCCTCCTCGCGTTCGACCATAATGGCTGTGCTGACGACGTGAGAAGTAGTGGTGATGTAGATCAAGAGAGTTTTGTCTGGCCGTGGCGCCGTCATGATCGGAGGCTTTGTTAGGAACAACTTGAGCTGATAGAAAGCTATGTCTGCCTCCTTCGACCAGGAAAAGCGCTCGAAGGCCTTGATGAGTTTGAAGAACGGTAGTCCCTTTTCACCGAGGCGCGATATGAAGTGGCTTAGAGCTGCCATGCAGCCTATAAGCTTCTGTATGTCCTTGACACATGTTGGCCGTTTCATGTTGGTGATGGTAGAGACCTTGTCGAGGTTGGGTCCGATGTCTCATGCGCTGATGATGTCGCCCAGGAGTATACCAGATGGAACTCCAAAGGTGCACTTTGAAGGGTTCAGCTTCCATCAGTACCTTTTCAGGTTGGTGAACATTTCCTCGAGGTTGGCGATGAAATTGATGGCGGTCTTAGACTTGATGACCATATTGTCGATGTAAGCTTTGACATTGTGGCTAATCTATTGATCAAGGCATATCTAGATGGCCCTTTGATAGGTCACCCTGACATTCTTGAGTCTGAAGGACATGGTGGTGTAGCAATATGCACCGAAGGGCGTGATGAACAACGTCTTGATATGGTCTTCTTCCTTGAGGGAAATCTAGTGATAGCTAGAGTAACAGTTGAGGAAGGAGAATAATTCATAGCCAATGGTGGAGTCTACAACCTCATCTATCTGAGGTAGACTGAAGAGGTCTTTAGGGCAGTGTTTGCTAAGATCAGTGTAATCAACACACATTCTCCATTCTTTATTCTTTTTTTGAATGAGAACAGGGTTTGCTAACCACTCAGGATGATACACTTCTTTTATAAATCCAGCAGCTAGGAGCCATTTTATTTCTACCCTAATAGCCTCCTTCTTGTCTGGTGTGAATCGGCGGAGTTTCTGCTTGATCAGTTTGGCGGTCGGCGACACATTCAAGGAGTGCTTGATCTTCTCCCGTGGTACCCCCGGCATGTCTGTAGGTTTCCAAGCAAACACGTCAGCATTGGCACATAGGAAGGAGATAAGCGCGCTTTCCTATTTGGGGTTGAGGTGAGCCCCCATCTTCATGGTCTTGGAGGGGTCATCGAGGCTGAGGCCAACCTCCTTTGTTTCCTTGGACTTGGTGGAGGCACGAGGAGGATCCAGTGATGGGATCTCCAGGTCATCGGCAGGCACCGTCTTGGTGTCGGTGACCACACTGGCCATCTGGATGGAGAGGTCGGTGGCTTTGGCGAGGGCGAGGCTCTCTATCTTGCAGGCGTAGGTGATGGAGAGGTTGGCCCATAGGGCTAGGGCTCCAATAGGCAATGACATCTTCAACACAAGATAAGCATAGTGCGGTACAACCATGAACTTGGCCTGAGCTGGCTGACCAAGTATGGCGTGGTAGGCAGTGTTGAAATCGGCGATGTAGAAGTTAATGTGCTCGACGCGGTAGTTGCTTGCCGTGCTGAACTATACTGGTAGGGTGATATCTCCAAGCAGTTTGGATGCCCTGCTAGGTACCACACCCCAAAAGGAGGAGTCTGAGTGTGTGAGATCTGTTATCCCATGGCCCAACTCCTTTAGGGCTCCAGCGAAGAGGAGATTCAGAGCGCTCCCACCGTCGACAAGCACTTTTCTAAACAACACTTTCTGGACAGTTGTGTCAAGGACAAGGGGGAAACACCTTGTGTAGGGGATGTCCACCCACTGGTCAGCCCTGCTGAAGTTGATGGGGACTTCAGACCATGGGCGATAGCTAGGGGTGGCGGCGGCGTCTTCCATAGTAACGACGAGCACCCGTCAGGCGGCGAGCTTCCATTCACTTCTGCTCTCGGTGGAGGCAAGGCCCCCGAAGATGGTGGCGACCACCTTGTCATGATCCTAGAAGGCATTGTTATTGCCCCCAGGTGATCGGCGGCCTCCGGCTCTGTCGTTGGTGTCGTCGTCCAACTTTTTGTCCTAGAACTCCTTAGCCAAGCTGAGGCAGTCCTTCATCTTATGCTTGGCATTCTTGTGGAGAGGGCACGGGCCATCGAGGATATTCTTGCACTACTTGTCATAGTTACGCTTGGCGTGAGGTTCATTAATGGTGGCAACGATGTGGTCTGGCCGCCGATGGCAATTTTGACTAGACTTGGATCCTTCTGGCCAATCATGGCCGCTGTCCCAAATTGCGGTCGTCGTAGCGTAGGTCATTATGGCATCGATCGTTGGGGCGGTCGTCATAGCAGTGAGTTGGGCGATGAGTGCCTGCATCCTGGTTGAAGTGCACCTTGTCTTCCTTGGCATCGGCGTACTGGTTGGCGGTCATGATCATCTCGCCAATCCCTATGGGTGTCTTGCGATTGAACTTGGAAAGAAGCTCACGATGATGGAGTCCCCGAATGAAGGCGGTGATGGCCTCAGCTTTAATGATGTTGGGAATAGAATTCCTCATCTCAGAATAGCATCTGATGTAGCAACGGAGGAGCTCGGATGGCTTCTAGTAGATGTGGTTGAGATCATGCTTTGTACTCGGCCGAGTACACATAGCCATATAGTTGTCGGTGAAGACTTTTTTCAGCTCTTCCTAGGATCCAATGGAGTCCAGGGCAAGGCTTGTGAACTAGTTCATGGCGGTCGGCGTGAGCATGATGGGAAGATAGTTCACCATGACACTTGTGTCTCCTCCAGTGGCGCAGACAGCAGTGGCGTAAGCCTGTAGCCACTATGTTGGGTTCATCCTTCCCTCATAGGGATTGACCCCTGACCCTAGTTATTTTGAAACCATGGGGCCACTAAAGTGTTTGTAGCGCCATTGTGAATGCTGAGTGCCCTTCGGGGTTGTCGGTGCCGTCGTCTACAGCGTTGCTGGCATTGAGCAGCTTGAGAGCTGAGTCTGGGTTATCATACTCCTACTCGTACTCCTGGTGGCGGCGTACTTCTTCTTCGTGGTGGCCGAAGCGGCGTTCATCGATATGTCTTCACGCATCTCAGAGATTGTTGAGGTGCACTCGAACGTCCTGGTCGACCTCTTGGTCATGATGGTGGTGATGTTCAATGCGGTTGCCCCTAGCTCTGCCCTGGAGGGGTTGCCTATCATCACGGTGCTGGTCAGTGAAGTGACTTAGGTAGTGATTGGATCTTCGTGCGGCTAATTGGCGAATCGATGTTGTGTAGTATGAAGGTCTCTGATCCTAGCAAATCTTGTTGACCTGATAGTGCACTGCTTTAAGCATGGCGGCGACCTTGGCGACTTCTGGTGTCTTCGGGAGCCGAGCGAGCTCATTGGTGGCCACGGCCAGGTTGGCACTTGGGGTCTTGTAGACATCATGACCATCAACACGGACAAACTCGTCATCAAGATTGCATTGGAGTGGCCTTCCTTGCGAGTCCAGCTGAACCTCGTCCATCGCAAGGGCAACCTCATTTGCTCAGTGCTACACACAGTTGATGTTCTGGTTCTCGCAAGCGGTGCGTTCCTCCTTGGTTTCACCATTTCGAGGAGGGTTGTCGACGCTAACATTGAAGATTGTGCCGCCATGGAAAGGAGGGAGAGGAAGTAGTTTAGTGGTGGTTTTGACGACGGTCTCCATAGAGCCCTAGGACTCGGAGTCCAGATTCTCCTCTATGATGGTTTAGAGGGATGCTACGGGGCGTCGGCCAATGTGCAGCATGTTGATGGCCGGTGGATGCAGGTCGGCGATCTGGTTGGTGAGAGGATGGATAGCTCCAACCTGGTCGGTGAATTTGCCCCTTAGGGCATCTTGGTAAGTGGTGGTGACATTATTGAACCTGAAGGGTAGGGCCATAACCCCTGGAGTTTCCTAAGCAGCCTCCGATAGATCTGGATCGGAGGGTGGTCGGCGCTGAACCAGAGTGTCCAGAGACGATTCAGTGATGGAGAGGCAATCGGTGAGCTTCAGACCAACCTCATCGATGGATGTGATCAGATCATCATTGTTGATCTACCTCCTTTAGTAGTGACGAAGCGAGCGGTGAGTCATCAATGAAGGTGACCTCGGAGGTGGTTCTGAGATCAAATCTGCAGTCATAGGTGTTGGGGTGATCGACGCAGAATCGATCTGCATCGACTCGATGAGCTCTCCGAATCCGTCAGCGTTGATGATCTATGAGATTGATCCGACCGTGAAGATCTGGCCAGGCTGCAGGAGGGATGAAGAGCCTACAGAATGTACCAACTTTTTTGATATAGAAACAGCACACACACCCCTACCTGGCGCACCAACTGTCGATAGAATATTGTCGGTAGTCCTCCGAGGGGTATCCCACAAAGATAGATTGATCGGCAGAGAGGCGTGTAATCAAGAACAAGAAGACAACAAAGACACATGAGTTAGACAAGTTTAGGTCGTCAGTATGACATAATACCCTACTCATATGGTCTGTTGGATTGTATTGGCTATCGTATGATATTGCGTGAGTTTGGAGGGGGCCCCTGCCCGCCTTATATAGTCCCAGGGGCAGGGTTACAAGTCGGTTAGATCTGAGAGATAACCAGAAAGTAATAACGGATTACAAGAATCATGGGATCATACGTATCCTAACAGATCTTGTAGTATCTTTAGGATATCTTCTTAGTGTCTTGCGGGAGGCGCTGAATAGAGTCGTGCCTCACAAGGCTTCATGGTCCACCATGGGTATCCGGGGTCATACCCCCCACACAGATAAATTTGTTACATGTCATCATGGTTGAGGATCAGCATCACTGAATAGATCCAAGTCATCCGCCAGCTTGATTATCGAATCAGACTCCACCTCCTCCAGCGCGGTGATTTGCTCGCCGCTTAGATTTTGGGCAAAGCCTCCATCGATACGTTCGAGCTTCACCGAGGGGTAGAATGACCGGACAACCACTAGTGGATGACCCACAGCAGAACAAGCGATGCCACGAGCATAATGCTTGATGTTCTCCAGCGCCGACCTACACCTCTCCATGATGACATTTGACTGTGGTCGCCTGTCGGGCTCCGACAACTGTGGGTTGATGAGGTCCAACACGGGCTTTATCTCATCGGTCATGGCCTTCATTGTCTCTTTACTGGCCTCCAGCCAGAGCATGAAGTCATGGAACTATGCCTTACTATTGGTTTGGATCATTGTAGACAAGGAGGGCAATCATCTTAAAAAGTTTCTCAAAGCAAGATGATTATTAACATGAAGAATAACTCACGTCGTAGTTCATTGGCGAGTCATTTTTCCACCATCCGAGCTTCATCCCTTTGTTTCTCCACTAGCACTATGGCTTCCCATGCTAGCAAAGCTTGGGTCTCAGCCTTTGCATTGGCATCACATGCCAAACACATTTTGGTTTCTGCCTCCACCTTGGCAACATGCGCCAAACCCGCTTTAGCCTCCGCCTGCCTCATAGCTTCAACAAGCTCTACACCAATAAAATATTTTGGTTAGCATGGGCAAACTAAAGATATGAAAGCAATACACAGAAAGGCCTAAGGCCTTACTTTTTTTCTTGACTTACGCCATCACCTAGCTGATACTTCAGCTCCCAGTTCTCCGCTTCAAGTTGCGTCTTTTCTGCTCGCAGCTTATCCTTGTAGGCGTGTGCTTTAGCCAGCATCTTCTCTAGAGTCTTCATAGACTCACGTAACCTCCAGTTTTTGTCAACTAACGGAGCCACCCATTCTAGCTGGTGTCTATGGCTCTCGGAGATCTTCATTACCTCCCGCGGTGACCAGCAGTTAACAGGCATAATCTGTAATCTCAATTGGTTGCATAGACTTACTTCAATTTGGCTAGACACCAACGCTAGTCTAGCCCTAAGCTTCTTCACCTACTCGCTTGCCGCCTCATCCTCCACCACCTCCATCATATCTCAATGGCATATGAAGGTCCACAAAAGCTGAGGAGGAGGATCCCAGGTATTTGACGCTTCATGCTCAATTTCATCAATCACCTTGGGGGACTCCCTCGCCTGCCTCTGCGCTCGACCGGCTCATGGTCAGACAAAGGGGATAAGTTCCATCCCTTATGTCTAAGCCTATGGACTGGCCCTTGGTTCTTGGTGACTGCTTGGCTCAGCAGCAACATCTTCATTCATTCACTCTAGGTGCTCGGGGTCTTCATCTTAGGGACCAGCATGATCTATAGGTGCCTCTCGTGTTTCTTCTGGCTATCCTGCCTTAGCACCCTGAGTAGCAGATATCATGGCACTTGGCTCAGTAGCCCACCAAGCTGCGCTGATGTCGACTGAGTGAAGCTTCTCGGCTGATGTTTCCCTGCAACATGATGTCTTATCATCGATTCTTCCACACTGGTTTTGCTTGGACTAAGTCTAGAGCAGAAACACTTACTCGCCATTTTTTCCCCTGCCCTCTAGTTGCCGGTACAAATCCTGGGAACACCAGAGGCAGCCGGTTCGCCTGTGGTGCTTCTGTCCTCTCTACGGTGGCCCTCTTGGCCGAAGCCTCTCGTCTAGGCTTGGGGACTTCGCCCTGAGTAGATCTCTGGCTGGCGGCACCTTGGGCTAGCCGATCGAAGGCTCTAGCAGTCGGTGTCGGAGTGGCCATCCGCGCAGCTCACCGCTGTAGCATCTCACCTACATCTTCATCATCATTCGACCAGTCCGTGATGACTTGTCGGCTGGCCGAAGGCTGTCGCATTGAGATTCCACCCTTTGGTGGTGGTGGATTATTCGATTTCTTCTTCTTCTTTGCTGACTCTTCTAGGGCTGGCTCTTTCCCACACGGTGGCTGCTGATGCCTAGGAGGTTTCTCCACCATGTCCTCGGATGAGGATGATGAACTACTCTTCGATGATGGAACGATAGGAGCCTAGGTCGGATGGGCATCTACGCCCTTCGGCCAGGTGCCATCCGGCATGTTGGAGACATACACAGCACGATCCTGCCCACAAGTTTTCAAGAAGACATTTTAACATCATCAAGATTTGACATTATAAGGACTTCAAATAGTACACTCTTACCCGTGGTGGTGGATTCGTGATGTTGTATGCCCTCTGCTGCCCCACATTGTTCAATTGGGTGTTAGTTGAAAAAAGCTCCAGGAGCCGAGCATAGGCGACATCCGAACTTATCCTCTCAGGGGCTTCCCGTGAGGTATCTTCATCACCTGCATATTCTTACGCAGGGTTCACTCTCTCCTTGCTCGGCTAAATCCAGTGGCAGACAAAGTTGATGGCTACACCAACTCCATTAAGATTGTTTCGCATCTGACCTAGAATCTATAGAAGTTCAGCGACCTAGGTCATCTCCTTGCCGTTCGGTCTTGTCGACCAGTTTGCGCGACACTGCTAAGTGGTCTATGTTGGTAGACATGCTTAGTTCAGCATTTCTAATATAAAACCACTTAGCATTCCATCCTTTCAACGACGTGTTCAGAGGCACTTGTATGTATTCTCTAACCATTCCATCCCTCAGCTACAGATAAACACCGCCGACCACTTTGGGGGACCTAGATCCAGAAAAGGGTTTGAGGCAGAAGAAATAGCAAAAAAGATTGAAGTACGGAGCGATTTCGATGAACGCTTTGCACAGATTGATGAAGAGGGAGATATGAAGGATATTGTTGGGTAGTAATCGAGAAGCTTCCACAGGAAAGGATGCGTAGGAATCCCAAACCCACGAACAAAATAAGCCATGAATACAAGTTCGCTGGTATCGGGGGTCAGGAATGGTTCACCTGTAGCGGGGTGCCATCCAGCGGTTGCTTGATCTTGCAGGACGCCTTCGAACTCCATTCCTTCTAGGATTTTCTAGGTGGTCGAAGATTTGACCCACTCCTAGTCGCGGTGGACCTCACCGGTACTCTCCGCTACCTCCCTCCCTTGCTTCTTTGGGATCGAGCGGTTGTGTTTCTTCCCGCCCTTAGCCATGGATCGGATTTGATTCGATTTGGCTATGATTTCGATTGTGGAGATGTTACGGTTGTGGCTATAGCACTGTGTGAGAAGGCGAAACACCGAGTACTCAATAGTTGCGAGGAAGCAGGTGTGCTAATGCGGAATGAGGAGAGTGTGCCGCCGTGGGTGGATTGAAATAGTTCGACCCTGACCCTTTATCTTCAGGGTTTTTGGGAAGCCGTGCTGAACCCGCCGCATTGTTTGCCCCCCTCCGCAATATTTGATCCACCTCCTTCGCGCCCCTCCAACTTCTCCGTCAATTGTTATTGGGCCGACATAATGGGCCACCGGGCATACTGGACGTTTGAGCCTGCTTCGTCGGTTTACATCTCCAAATTTTGCCATAGTCTCCAAATTTCGCCACGGTCTTCAAATTTTGCCACGGTCTCCATATTTCGCCATGGTCTCCAAATTTCGCCACGGTCTCCAAATTTCGCCACGGTCTCCAAATTTCGCCACGGTCTCCATTTTTCGCTACGGTGTCCAAATTTCGCCATGGTCTCCAAATTTCTCCACAATCTCCAAATCTCTCCATTTTATCCAATTTCGCTATGGTATAGTGCTAATTACTCTCCAAAATTTGCCATGGTTAATTGCTAAGTCTTCTCTCCATTTTAAGTGCTCAGCACTCTCTAAATTTTACTCCTATGTCCAGTGCTAAGCATGGAGATTTAGTCCTTTATACAATTATGAATAAACTCTAAATAAACATAAACTGCTCTGTAGGATATAAAATTCACTGTTACATTGCTCCTGATAAATTTCGCTCTGTTTTCTTCATCACCGAGTTCATATATTTTATTTTTAAATCATGTACTACCCGTCCTACATATTTGTATTGCAGGATCATCATATGGGTGATCGCACCATCTGGCCTTCGGATTTCTTCGCTGATCAACTGGTCAGACCACTAGGTTCATGACTTCATCGCCGACTAGTTGGTCGGACCTTTCGGCATTCACTCCTACTCGGCGCTCACTTCACCGCCGACCAGTTGGTTGGGCTGCTCGTTACTTAATTCTTCGCCAACCAACTGGTCGGATTGTCTGTCGTTTCATTGTTAGTTACGCTAGGGGCTTGCCAGCTAAGCTAGGGACTTCGTCTGCCGATTCGCTTGTTGGCTTACTATGTTTTGTCGACGCTGCATGTCATGTGTGATATCAAGGTTTTCCATGGTGTCCAAATTAGGATGCTGATCTTGGGCGGCGTGTCAGGGGCTTTAATAAGTATATCTATCGCAGCAATCTAGTTGTAACGTCCCGCCTCTCCGAGGCCGGGCCCGCTTACATTTGGCAGCTTCTCTAGGATATAGACTGCCCTCACAGACCAACAGAGGTCTTTTCTACGCACTTTGTCCTCACTCGTGCGCACCCGGGAAGAACTTCCCAGTCGGTCACCCATCGCTCCAGGCCAAGCACGCTTAACCTCAGAGTTATTTGCAGATGAGCTTCCGGAAAAGAAGTTGCAACTTATTGGTATGAGTATCCTATTAATCCTGTTAAGCCCTGGGCCGGGATGTTACATCCTCACCCTCTTAAGAGATCGATGTCCTCGTCGATCAATCTCAAGCCAGGAGCGTCCTCTCTTGGCCATGTCCGTGTGTCCAGAGCCAGCGCATGTGCCATGCTATGTGACCACGCCGGATCCACACCAGCCATGCGCACCATGCCTGCGCAACTACGACACACGCGCCCGTGAAACCGCAAGAGTCGGCTCTGATACCATTCTTACAACGTCCCGCCTCTCCGAGGCTGGGCCCGCTTACATCTGGCAGCTTCTCTAGGATATAGACTGTCCTCACAGACTAACAGAGGTCTTTTCTGTGCACTTTGTCCTCACTCGTGCGCACCCGGGAAGAACTTCCCGGTCGGTCACCCATCGCTCTAGGCCAAGCATGCTTAACCTCGGAGTTATTTGTAGATGGGCTTCCAGAAAAGAAGTTGTAACTTATTGGTATGAGTATCCTATTAATCCTGTTAAGCCCTGGGCCGGGATGTTACACCAGTGCTAAGCACTTTCCATTTTCTCCATGTTTTACTGCTCGGTATTATCGAATTTTACTCCACATACCTAGTGCTAAGCACGGGGACGTCGTCCTTTACACTTAATTCTTTGATCCTGCTATAAGATGTTTCTCTATCTTACTGCAGGCTCAGGGGCTAAGTGTGTACACTTCACCTTGCAGTGAATGTACTGTTTTTCTTCTTACTGGTTTTCAGTTAAGCTGGGGACTAGCTGTGCGCTCGGCTAAGCTAGGAGTTGATTACCCTGATTAAGTGATCGTTGTAATTCTTTGATCCTGACACCAGGTACATTCTTCACCTACTGTCAGGCTCGGGACTATATTGTATATATTGCACCTTGTGGCGCATGTATCAATATTAAGATCCTCTTTGACTAAGTCATGGATGTTGATCATCTGACTTCGCCAACGAAGCCTAAGTGTGTACACTTCACCTAAGGTGAAGAATTTTTAAATTTTAAACTTTAGCCCCTTACATCCTTTTGGCAAGCCTTACTTGGCTAAGTCCGAGATCTACGTACCAGTTAAACTGGTCAGCCTTGACTTCCACCGCTCGGATCACCAGTCAAACTGATCGGCACTTCATTTTGTTGATTGGATTACCAGTTAAATTGGTCGGATTGCTAGATTAACTGTCTGACTCCAAGTAAAACTGCTCGGACCTGCTCAAGACGGTGTTGATCAGCAGATACAAGGCGCTCGGGGACTAGGTGTGGGATGTATAGCCCCAGGTACCCACAGCGATAGACATGGGCCGCACCACCAGGGGAGGTCCAGCTCATAAGATCAAGGCCTATGGTGCTCGGCTCTGGTCGGCGTGCACCGCAAGACAATTAGAAGACATCTTGGCGATGAAGAAAGATCTGTTTGGATATGATAGATATCATATTCCTTGTAAATATTTACCATACGGCCAAATAGATCTAGGCCTAAACCGACTTGTAATCCTACCCCAGACTATATAAGGCGGGTAGGGACCCCCTCGAATTCAGCTCATATTCAATGCAATCCAACAAAGACACATGACATAGGTATTACGTCGATCAGACGGTCTGAACCTGTCTAAATCGTTGTCTCTGCGCCTTGTGTCACCATCCGGTTCCTATTACGCGCACCTCCACCGATCATCTACTACCGTAGGTATACCCCTCGGTAGACTGCCGACCAGATTTCGTCGACAAATGTGTAGCGTTTACACAGTGTGTAAACGAGCTAAACAATCGTGCAGAAAATAGTTGATAGAGTAAACTCAACATCTTAAATGCTATGGTGCAATTGTTTATGCCATTGTACTAACTAAGAGCTCTTTTGGATTGCAAGTTTTATGTAGGATTTTTGTTGGAATATTGTTCACAAAGGAATTTTTCCTATCCTATGGTTTGGTTTGTTGGAAACTTGAATAGTGTTCTATGGGAATTAACTCCTTTGCATGCCAATTCCTATGGATTCGTAGCATCCAGTCATACCTCTTGGTAAAATTCCTGTGCACGAAGGACGAGATACCAAGTGGTGTTGCAGCTACATAATGGCGGTTCTTGTATGTAGGAGAAATGTTTTAGCCATGTCTGATCAGCTTACTGAAAATAAAACAACTTCATTATGGCTAAAAATCCTTTAGGATTCCTATGATTTTCCCATGAGCTATCCAAACTCCAGTCCATCAAAATTCCTACAGTTTTCAATCCTCTGTTTTGCATCTGCAATCCTACAATATTCCTACATTATTCCTATTCCCATGTTTTCCTTTCCTGTGTTCTAAAGGAGCCCTGAAAGTTGAGTCTAGAATCTGGTTTCTAATAAATAATTAAATATAAAAACAAATTTTGAGTAAAAGATACATAAGCACTAGAGTCGAAATTCCATATGTGGATAATAAGAAAATACAACAACTATAAAATCAAAACATTGAAATCTAAAGTATAAACAAGAGCTGATATAACTTAAGATGAAGTTTTAACTAAATACCATTAGAAAACCAAAGAGGTTGAATGCAAATGTATAGAATAAACAGCAAATTTAACACAGCCGTATGGAGATTCTAGAGTATCTATATGGTCATCATGTCAGGAAAGGGGGAGGGAGATAGTAAAGTTAAAAATTCTTTTGGTTCTGCATATTAAATTCATCCATGAAACTTTAGTACTTATGTAACATAAGATTTAGGCCCGGCTTGATGAGCTAGTACAGTATAATGAAAATTGACGTTAAAGTTGTGCTTATATGTCGAAAACATGACTTATCTAATCTAAGGTCAGACAGTGTAATTCAGACACAAAGTTGCATAGATTAAACTAAAGAGGGCTGTTAAAAAAAACTTAGGAAGGAAGGGGACAAATCTGATGGCTGCCTTCCACTTAGGAGTCACCCAACATTGGGCATGCCAAGTACTAGCTAGACACATCACAGATCTGACTTGGACTACAATATCAAATTAACATACTCCTACTAGTTCTTACTGACTGAGCAATTGCTCATCGACCTCTGACAAATGGACCCCTTTTAGATTTGCCCTGTGGCCAGCTCACTTAGGGTGATAAACTAAAGTACATGATATGAATAGAGTAAAGTAGAGTAGTATAGTTTAAAGGTGAGAACAGAGGACCATCCTAAAAGTGGTTAATCTAATAGCGAGGCTCAAGGGTGTTTTTTTAATTGTAAAAGAAGACATTGATAGGCTCAAGGGAAAGAGCGCCATCAAGGCATCATAAAAAACTATATATATCGTCATCCATGATATGATTGACCTAATCCTTCTGTATTTTTCTTTGTTCGAGGCCCCTGTAAATAAACAAGCAAGTTGATGATGATCTGAGCAACGGTAGGACGAGACAAGATCTGCTCATCTTTTCAAGATAAAACCCTAACAAACCACGCATGGCAGTGACCGATGACACATCAAAATATTTGGGTAGTACGAACACGGAATGAAGGACCTGCACTATCTGCTGGACTGCCTTTTCTCTCTCTCTCTCTCTCTTTTTCTTAACTATTCCTCGTCCAATCATTGTCCGGTCAGAATCTTACACCTGTGATATAAAAGTAGAATAAAGTTTCCAGAAAATTAATTGATCTGGTGTGAAGTGTTTGTTCTTAAATAAATGACTGGTTTGTTCACTACGTAGAAAAATGTTTTTAGGGGCGGCTGGTAAGTCTATGTAGGGGCGGTTTTGCCGGCCGTCCTTATAAAAGGGTTGCTACAAATCACTGATTTGTAGGGACGGCTCCCAGACCGCCCCTACAAATCAATTTTTAGAAATCATGAAAAAAGGGACAAAAAAAATAGCAATTTTTTTTAATCCAAGGAGGATCCCACCGGCAGCCACACACACCCTTACTCTACGGTTGTAGCATTTTTTTCATGATTTTAGCACACTTTGCGCCGACTAGGTTTTGAACCCGCGACCTCTCGCTTGCGCGTAAACTCCTCTACCACCAAACCTCATGATCACTTGTGTCTATGTTCTATTTTGGTTCCCCACATATTACACAAAACTGAGCATAAATTGATTATTTGAGGCCCTAAACTAATCCAAATGAAAGAGTTTTCAACTACAAAGTTTTATAACTTTTCGAGATCTACAACTTTCATTTTTGTAGTTTCTCCATCCGAGGTCGTTTACAAAATTTAAATTTCAAATTTGAGAAATTCAAACGTAGTTTTCGATGACAAGATGATTTCAAATCAAAAGGTTATCAACTACAAAGTTTCATAACTTTTTGAGATCTACAAATTTTATTTTTGCTGTTTGTCCATCCAAGGTCATTTAAAAATTTCAAATTTCAAATTTTTTGAAATTCAAATGTAGTTTTCCTTGACAAGATGATTTCCAATTAAAAAGTTGTCAACTACAGAGTTTTATAATTTTTCGAGATCTACAACTTCTATTTTGATCATTTATTCATCCGACATAGTGGTAGTAACATTGTTCACAAATGTTACATATCCCTCTTATTGTTTATGAAACTATAAGAGAGATATGTAAACTTTGTGAACAATGTTATTACCACTTTATCGGATGAAGAAATGACCAAAATAAAACTTGTAGATCTTGATAAGTTCTGCAACTTCTATGTTCATGATTTTTTCATCTGAATTCAAATAGTGTTCCAAAATAACATTTGAAGTTATTTTTTTTGAAATTCAAAATTCAAATAGATAAAACACGGTCACATGAAAAGATGGATAAATAATATTGGAAAGAATACAATAAATTGATAGGGCATGATTTTAGAATTTTTTAGAAAAAAAAATCATCAAATTGGAAGTTAGTATGAAGGAGAAAGACTAGTTACAAGTTTTAGCCAGAAATTAAAAAGAGAAATCAGAGTTCTTTAATAATTTTAAATTTTAATTTCAAACAGTATTTTCAAGTAGTAAATGATCTCAACTGAAAAAGTTGTCAAGTACAAAGTTTCATAACTTTTCGAGATCTACAACTTTCATTTTGATTGTTTCTCCATCCGAGATCGTTTACAAAATTTGAATTTTAGTGCTTAATTTTTAATACTCGGCGTCTATTTGTAGAGGCACTTCAATATTGAGCCGTCCTTGTAGGGGCGGTTGGATATAGAGCCACCTCTACAAATCGGGTCATTTGCAGGGGCGGCTCATAACACCGGCCGCCCCTATAAATTTATTTGTAAGGACGGCTCATTTGGCAACCATTTGTAGGGGCGGCTCAATATAGAGCCGTCCCTATAAAAAAAAGTAAGGCGTTGCTATAAATCGTTTTTGTAGTAGTGGTTGTGATGTTACCGTTTGCACATTAAATAAATGACTGGTTAATATCTGGCTGGTGCCTCGTCAATATCTTGGCAGATGGTCGTCGCGGCTGATACCGCAGCTACCGTACTAGATTTATCATTTCCTGCGTTCGTTTGTGTGTGTTTTTATTGACTGGCTGCTGTTTACTTTTTTTTTGAAGATCCTGGCTGCTGTTAATTTTGTTCAGGGTAGGAAAATAAGGTCGCCTTCGGTGCCGCTCCAGCTCTAGTTCTGGCACCACATAAATCGGAACCAGAACAAAAACATCAAATTTGTGACTCCGCATTCTTACGCTGTTTACTATAAAAACTGCTCTAGCTCCTCTAGCATCGCTAGATGCGCTATTTTTCTCGGCTGTTCGGTGCACCTAAGGATCATGCACCAAGCATGTTCTAAGGGTGTGTTGATCCAGTGATTAAAAATTAGGAGGTGTCACATGAGGATGTCGCATTAAATGTTCGGATACTAATAAAAAAATAAATTACAGAATCCGTCCGTACTCCACGAGACGAATTTGTTAAGCCTAATTAAGTCGTCAGTAGCATATGTTTACTGTAGCACTACATTGTCAAATCATGGACTAATTAGGCTTAAAATACTCGTCTCGCAAATTAGTCGCAAACTGTGCAATTAGTTTCGTAATTAGTCTATATTTAATACTCCAGGCATGTATCAAACATCCGATGGGACCACTGTAACAACCCAAAAATCCACACACCAAAAATACCAACTACAAAATTTTTCTCAAAACTTCCATGTGATGGTGAGTGTCATGTAAAGTAACCCAACCTAAGTCAACACAAGCATGGCATATCATCTGTTGATTATGATTATTTAATCTCTAACAAATAAAGTGTTGCATACAATGTTAACTTGAATTGTGAGTTGGATTTTCATTTGTTTTATGTAATGCCTAACAACTCCTTTAAAAGTAATCAACCATCAAATCAAATCAAAGAATAAAGAATTGATACACTTACTTTTGTTATACAAAATGGCTAAATAAATTCCTAATATATATATAAGAATGTTGTGGGTCACATATCTAAAACTCTAATGGATTTGGTGCACCAATTTTTGAATTTAAAAACCAAAACCAAATTTGAATTCAGTGAAAATAGAAAAAGAAAAGGAAAGGAAGAAGTGGGCCTCGCAGCCAGCCGCTCGGCCCAAGCTAGCTAGCCCAGCCAGCACCATCGCGGCCGCCCCCCCCCAGCGCGCGCGGCCCAGCTTGCGGCCCAGCAACGCCCGCGCCTCCTCGGCTCGCTTGCGGTCGCTGCCGCTTGGCCCCGCGCGTCAGCCGCGCGCTGTTCACCCGTGCGCCCCTCTTCCCTTCGCCGCAGTCGCTGCCAGCGGACCCCGCCCGTCAGCCATCCCCTGCTCATCTTCCCCGCGCCGCGCCCAACCGTCAGCCGACCGAAGGCCGACAGTGAGTGCAGAGCGGGCCAGGGAGTCACGCCCAGGCCATGGCCTTGCCCCCCCCTTGGCGCAGCGCCCACGCCAACTCCGTGCCAACCACCCACGCCCCGCGATGCCGCTCGATGCACTCGGCGCAATCCTCAGCCGTCCGCCGTGGAGCTCGAAGCTCCGGCTATAAGAGCCCCAGCCCCGGAGCCCTAGCGATCGTCCATCACCCACCGCCATTTGGTGGCCATACACTGCGCACCAGAACCAAGAGAGAGGAGGGAGAAGGGGAAGGAAGGAGAGGAGGAAAGCACCGAAGCCGTTGCGGAAAAAGCAGATCGCCGGAGCCGAAGGTGACGCCGTCGTCTTCATCTCTGGCGCGGGCAACGTGGCACTGCACGGCCACCGGAACTGCACGGCCTCGAATCGGCACGGCTTCACCACCCACTCTTCCATGCCACCCACGGTGAGCTTTTCCCCTCTTCCGGTCTCTCTCTGCCGCCGGACCTCACCGTCGGCCATGGCGCTCCACACCTGGAGCGCGTAGGCTAGTGCTTTGCCTCCGGCCACTAGGAACACACACACCCTCGCACACGTCAGTAACACACCGTGACCACCTCACCGGAGCCCGTAGCGCACCAGCGTGTACATCGCCATCGACACCGTGTCACCATGGCCGCTGGAGCCCCTAACAGCCACCTGGGAATCCAAAGCCCCGCTTGAGCCCTGGACGCCTTCGTCGTGCACCCACGAAACCACCAGAGCCATCGTCTGCCCAGCCTAGTTACTGGAGAGTCGGCGTGCGCGACTTGGCCACCGACGGGCACCGCCGAGCCGCCAGTCGCCGTGGCCAACGACTTGGAGGACCCCGGCCACCACTAGGGCCCCAGGATCATGATCGCCGTGGCCTAGGGTAGCTTTTCCCCTCACCAGTTGGGCACCAGCCTCGCCACAGAGGCTCACCAGCGAAGCTCGCCACCGATAGGAGCGCCGCCGTGGGAGAAAGACAGGGGAAACACCCCCCCTCGCTGACACCCCTGCATGAACTCGGTGCATATGAGCTGAGCCGAGAGGAACAGACAATGGACTCGATCCACCATAGACCAGTCTGCGGTCCATGGACCGTGAACTTGGGTCCACCGTGAGCCGAGCCCACGCCCGTAAGCCATGGACCACAGCCCAATAAGAGCCCACGGCCGTGACGTGGCAGCGTCATAGCGTGCCACGTGTTTGGCCCGGCCTGGCCCAGACCGGCCCAACCCGAAGCCCAACCGGCCCAGTTCGGACCCGGCCCGTATTGACCGTTGACTGGTCAACGCTGCCCGTTGACTAGGCCCACATGTCAGTGACACGAACACCTTGGACCCACACGTTAGATGCTGACGTCATGATGATGTCACGTGGGACCCACATGTCAGAAGCCAGCACAGCCGAGGTGATGTCATGCTGACGTCATGTTGACGTCACACTGACATCAGCTGCTGACGTCAGTAGCCCAGGCCCACATGTCAGTGACCCTGACCGTTGACCGTTGACCGTTGACTCGACGTTGACATTGACCGGACCCACCTGTCTGTGACCCAATAGCCTTTGGCCCCACCTGTCGGTGCGAACGACGTTGATGATGTCACGCTGACGTCATGCTGATGTCAGCTGGGCCCCACCTATCAGCTCGGCACCGTGATGCTGACATCATGCTGACGTCAGCAAGCCACGTGGACCAACCATAGCATGACACGTGTCAGCCTAGGATTAATTCAGCCATTTTCCATTTTCAGAAATAGATTTAAACTTTGGAAATTCATAACTAATTCATATGACCTCAGAAAAATACGAAACTAGGACCAAAATTCATCTAAAATCAAGCTCTACGCAATGAACCCATGTTTGAGTGCATTTGGCTCTTTTGAATTTTCATTATTCCTTTGTACTACTCTATAGACGTCGCTAACGCGACTATAATACGATCGTTGCAGACTCAGAGGAGAACCAGACGGACAAGGATCGTGAGTATCATGAGGAGTACGGGGACGACTACACTGAAGGTGCCACATCCCACCCAATCTCGTAGAACCTATTATGCATGGCTAATGTAGAACTGCTATTGCTTTACTTTACTGCTACAGTCATATTATAATAGGACTCGCATGGTAGTATGCTTGCTTGAAAGACTTTACCTTGACGCAACCTTACCCCTGCATACCTTGCTAATAGGCTAGACACACACTTACTGCTATATATTTCATTACATATACTTCTACTATGCTTATACTACGTGCGTGGTGGACACTAGTGTTAACTGGACCATGGGGAGAGTGTTGCGTGTGTGACTTGTGTGTGTGGAGGGTGAGGGTTGCGTCGACCAAGTTGGAATACACGATGAGCCTGGGGCAAGTCTTGCCATGTGGTGCTACCTAGGCACCCCTGGAATAGATACCTGTGGTGGGTAAATGGTATATGAGGTGGTCCCAGGTGTGAACCTGTGATGGGAGGAGCCCGGGATGGGGGTGCTGTGGTGGCATGGTAAATGGAAACCCTGATGGAGACATTCTGGCTTGGTCATCATTAAGGACTTACTAGTACTCAGATTCACCGGGAAGCCTTACGTACCACTCGCCCTATATGGTACGGGACGGCTGGACTACTTGGTAGGATATTGCCACTACTGCTAGGTTGATAGCGGACAGTGTAAGGAGGTACGGGGCACGGAGGATTTCCCCCACACCCTTCCAAGACTTCATGGAGACCTTGTGGACCCGGCTCATGACTCACAGTTTCAGCCACCCTAGACTTGACTTGGGGTGAACCAGGGCTAAATGGTAGAGTGCCATTATCCTAGGCTAGCAAGTGGCCGGAATCAGCCTAGTTGATGACGGTCAGCGAGGAAGGCGGATCTTGTGGTTATGTAAAACCTCTGCAGAGTGTATGGTTGATCGATCGATACATGTGCCGACTTGTCGGCTATGGACCTTTCCTGAGTTTTGCTTAAACTAGATATTGAGATGAGTCTTCTCTTATTTCCCCGTGAGAGAGTGTCGGTCGTAGCCAGGGGCTACGGGCCTTGAGACAGTGCCGAGAGGGAGTTGGCCTATCGACTGAGTGATGGTATGGTATGGTATGGTGATGGTATGGAGATGGTGGTATGTCGATCCCAGGATTGAAACCTAGCTCAGAAAAGGGGAATGGAGTGGAGTGTGGGTAGAAATGGTGTTAAAACTTGATAAACTATTACTATTTACTTGATATGCTATTGCACAAGAAACCCTAGCTTTATAGGTTCCTTTGACTATGTCCCACTTGCATCCAGTTTCCATAAAGCAATGCTCATAGGGATGGGAGTGGCCAGTACAAATCGTACTGATAAATTTTGGCACACAGGTTCTGCTGAGGAGTATAGCTCCAAGGAGTTTGATGGATGAGGGATTCGTGCCTACGCTCGAGTTTGGCGATCTTATCTTCAAGCTGTTCTGAATGAATGCTACTTTTGATTCTGCCAATGCAGCGATGTAATAATTTATATAATTCCACACTATTTGTACTCTGATAATATCGTTGTATGGATGTGATATTCGACTAGAATTTGGGTAATATGATCTACCACGGTCTTATTACACTTTAACTCTGTGGATTTCCCTTCGTGGAAATTGGGGTTGTTTCAGTTGGTATCAGAGCCATACTTGACCATAGGACGAAACCCTCAGAAAAGGATGATAGAATAGGACGTGGACAACCCTTCTTTCGGTTATATACCGACTCTGCATTTACTTTTATGCAAGGCTTATCTATTTATTGACCTGCTAACACCTATCCCCTTGAAACATGCAGATGGCGACGAACGTCAACTGGCCGCCTCTAGGACCGCTACCTCTGGACCACGCCAAGCTTACCTTTGACCTATGTGAGCTCGGGGGTTTTGCACAGACCCTCTGCCGAGTTCTCGTCACGTTAGGTGTCCCCGACGAGCTTGTCCAGGTCACCTGCACCGGGAAGCCAGCTAAGGAAGGAGGAATTGAAGGACCAGTCGTCACCTCAGCCGAGTTCCCAGCTAGCACTACCTTACCTTCTGTCCTAGCTTCCACCGAGTTGACTATAGAGGACACAGTCAAGGAGGGACTGCAAGCTATCTCATACAAGGCACTTCGTAGAGTGATGAGGGACCACTATGAGCACCTGAAGACGACAGAGTTCTATCTACTTCCCTAGGCCCTCGACCTCAGCCTTACCCCTAGTGAGCAGAGTTTTGTAGCAGGCAGAGTTATCCTTGCCAAGGAGGATAGATGCCTTCATGTCTCAGCTATTCACGTACTGGAGCAGGACAGGTACGTGACCTAGCTGGAGTAGAGGAGATGTTAGGACCAGGCCCTCTGGTGGGAGTACCAGGAGCGAGACTCACAGGGAGCACAGGAGCGAGCTAGTCTACTGGAGACAGTTGCCAAGCTGTAGGACGAGCTCAACCATCGTGAGGAGGACCACGGGGCCAAGGTCACTGACTTACAGGACAAAGCAGCCGACCTAGGCAACAGGAACTGCTACCTTGACAGCAAGGTCTTGGAGTTGTAGAGAGAGTTGGACGACAAGAAGGCCGAGTTCAACTGCAGAGGAGATAGAGAGAGATCCAAGGGGATTGACATGATGAAGATCCAATCTCGGAACAAGACCCTGACTCAGGAGCTAGAGGAGTTCAGGACGAAGGCCATTCGCAACCAGGGTCACCTAATCGAGGCACTCAGGTAGACCGAGTACCTACAGGACAAGTGTGAGAGGACATGGCAGGCTTGGTAGAAGTCTAACAGGAAGCGCCTTAGGGAGATGAAGGGTATGTGGGATCAGCTACCCAAGGAGGTTCGTAGTAAGACGAAGCCTAGGATAGAGGAGTTTGAGTTAGCCCTGACTTGCCTCAACCTAGACACCTGCCCTACCCTACCTGGAGCCAAGCCTACTGAGGAGCTCGTCGAGGCCTTGAAGTACATGTCCCGACTTCACAAGTCTGACGAGGAGATCAAGATCGAGAACAGTCGTATCCCAGCTGCGGTGTATGAGTTAGAGTAGATGACCCTGTGTGGTCATAAGTCATGTTAGTAGCTTCCATAAGTTGTACCCCATGATGTACCCCTTATGAGATGTACTATGAGACACTATGCGTAGAACGATTCTCGCATGTCTTCAAGTGTAGCTACTGGAGATGATGCTATGTAATAAAACCCATGTAATGAATGTTTCGGATCTTATTGCATCTTTATGAATCTTATTGCTTCTTTGTAATGAGTGTTGGATAGCATAAATGTTTTTCTTTAAATCGTCAAAATCATGTAATCATATGAAATTATAAGCACTAATGGCATAAGCACTAAAATTCTCTATGATCTGTGTTGTAGATGCTGAATCGCCGTTCTAATCGCCTAATGAATCGAGGACGTGCGCCCACCCCTGAACCAATTGAACCCAATGGGGGACGTGGTGGCAACAACCATGGCCGTGGCTGTGGCCATGGACGTGGAGGGATACCCTTCCACCTGGAGAATACTCCACCGACTAAGGAGAACATTCCACCACCACCACCACCGAACCTGGCAGAAGTGATGGCACAACAGACCTAGCTCCTTGTAGCTCTTGTCGAAGGAGCAAACCGTTGCCAGGGAGATCAGCAGAATGACTTCCAAAGGAAGCTAGAGGGATTTCTAAAGCTAAGGCCACCTACCTATGATGGCACCGACCCTGACCCACTTGTAGCCGATGACTGGCTCAAGGAAATGGAGAAGAAGCTTGACCTCACTACTTTCACCGATGATGAGTGTGTTGGAGCTGCCACACACCAGCTCACAGGTGCAACATGCGCCTGGTGGGATAGTTTCAGTGATTCCCATGAGGATCCTGCCAACATCTCGTGGGATGAGTTCGCCGAAGCATTCACTGAGTATCACATTCCCAAGGGTGTCATGGAGGCCAAAGCCGAGGAGTTCCGCAACATCAAGATGGGAAAGGACAGGGTGACCGAGTACACTACTCGTTTCACTAACCTTCTGTGCTATGCGCCTTCCTATGTTGTGAACTCTAAGAAGGAGAAGTTGTACTATTACCACAAGGGACTCAACCCGCATATCAAGTTGAAGTTTGGCGGTATTGAGAGCAACACATTGCGTGCTCTGGTGGATCGCTGCATCTAGATCGAGAAAGATCGTGCTGAAGCTGGAGAAGAATACAGGGAGAGGAAGCGTAAGCCTGAGGAGTCCTTCTATGGCCGTGATCACAAGAGGTTCCATAGAGATGCACCATCCAGGGAACGCTCTCGTCACAATAGGGATGACAACCCTGGATCGAGTAGGGGTAGTGGAGGCTACACCGCCAAATACTCCCGCCCTGCTCAGGATCATTACACCTGGGACCGTTATACGCAGGACCACAACACTTAGGACCGTTTCAACCGTCCTCGCTCAGCGAACGAACGCCCAACACAGAACCACTCTACACCAAGCACTGGAAACTTGAAGGCAAGCGCGCCAACCCCTACAGGCGGTACGCCTTTCACCTGCTTTGCTTGTGGCCAACCAGGTCACAAAGCCACTGAGTGCCCATAGAACTCAGCTGCTCAGAAGTCTTAGCTCAAGGGATCTGCTACCCATGGTCGTCTCAACCATCTGGATGCCGAGGAAGCACAAGCTACTCCTGACGTGGTGCACGGTATGTTTTTAGTTAATGGCAACACTGCATCAGTTCTATTCGACTCTGGAGCAACTTGTTCATACATATCATCTAAGTTTGCACAAGAGCATGACCTGCCTGTAACCCCACGTGAAAAGCCTATCATCACCAGCTCACCTTTAGGAGACCTAAAATGCACCCACATCTGTAGGGGAGTGAGTCTTACCATTGAGGGTCTTATCTTTAAAGCCGACCTAACCCTGTTACCTTCCATGAACCTAGATGTCATCCTAGGTATGGATTGGTTAACCATTCACTGAGGTATCATATCATGTTCACCTAGATATGTCCAAGCCACCCACCCATCAGGCCAAGTCGTTAGATGTGAACCCTAGTCTAGAAAGTCCACCTCTATCCTGTGTGCCCTTAAAGCAAGTTTAGAATCACAAAAAGAGGAGAAGACAGTTCATGATGTGCCAGTAGTCAGAGACTATCCCGATGTAGTCCCTGAAGAATTACCAGGTATGCCACCAGACCATGATGTAGAGTTCATCATTGATCTATTGCTGGGAACGGGACCCATTGCCAAGAGACCCTATCGCATGTCAGTTGATGAACTGGCTGAGCTCAAGAAACAGCTTGATGAGCTCATCTCAAAGGGATATATCAGACCCAGCGCCTCACCTTGGGGATCCCCTATTCTGTTTGTTAAGAAAAAGGACGGCTCAATGAGAATATGCATTGATTACCAGAACTTGAACGCAGTCACCATCAAGAACAAGTACCCCCTGCCAAGAATTGATGATCTACTTGATCAGCTTCAAGGTGCCAAGTATTTCTCCAAGATTGATCTCAGATCTAGCTATCATCAGATGAAGATTCAAGAGAATGACATCCCGAAGACAACTTTTGTGACTAGGTATGGTTAGTTTGAGTTCACCGTGGTGTCCTTTGGACTCACGAATGCCCTCGCTTACTTCATGAACATGATGAATAAGGTTTTCATGGATGAACTGGATAAGTTCGTGGTGGTATTCATTGATGACATCCTTGTCTATTCATCCACCGCTGAAGAACATGAACATCATCTGAGAACTGTACTTGAGAAACTAGCCCAACATCAGCTCTATGCAAAGTTCAGTAAATGTGAGTTTTGGCTACAGGAAGTTGCCTTCCTAGGCCATGTACTATCAGCTGAAGGTGTTGCAGTTGACCCAGCTAAGATTGAGGCTGTGAAAGAATGGGAACAACCCCGTAATGTGATAGAAGTTAGAAGTTTCTTGGGATTGGCTGGATATTATCGCTGATTCATCGAAAACTTCTCCAAGATAGCCCGTCCAATGACCGATCTTCTGAAGAAGACCAAGGAGTTTGAATGGACACCCAAGTGCGAACAAAGCTTCCAGGAATTGAAACAGAAGCTTACCACAACTCCTGTGCTAGCATTGCCTGATATCGGCAAAAATTTCATAGTCTATTGTGATGCATCCCGTCAAGGACTTGGTTGTGTATTGATGCAAGATGGAAGAGTAATAGTGTATACTTCTCGATAGTTGAAAGAACACGAGAACTGTTACCCTACTCATGATCTTGAGTTAGCAGCAGTTGTGCATGCCTTGAAGATCTAGAGGCACTACTTGATAGGCAACAAGTGTGATATCTATACAGATCATAAGAGCTTGAAGTACTTTTTCACTCAAGAAGATTTGAATATGAGGCAATGTCGTTGGCTAGAGTTGATCAAGGACTATGACCTGGAAATTCACTATCATCCGGGAAAAGCTAATGTAGTCGTAGATGCTCTCAGTCGCAAGAGCTACTGTCACACTTTGATCACTGAATCCGTACCACCGGAGCTCAAGGAAGAGATTGATGATTTCCAACTTGAGATACTACCGCATGGCTTATTAAATGAGCTCCGCATATGGTATAATCTCACAGATCGCATCTGTCAAGCTCAAAGAAATTGTGAAGAGATCGAATATCTCCGTGGTCTAATGAAACTAGGCCACAAGACCAACCACCATGAGGATGAACAAGGAACCATCTGGTTCAAGGACAGAATCTGTGTACCTTCTGATCCAGCCCTACGAGAGGAAATTCTGTCAGAAGCCCATGATTCTAAGTATTGTATACACCCTGGGAATTCAAAGATGTATCAAGACTTGAAGAAACACTTTTGGTGGAAAGGCATGAAGACGGACATTGTAGGACATGTGGCATGATGTGACATCTATAATAGAGTTAAGGCCAAACATCAAAGGCCTGCAGGATTGCTAAAGCCTCTTGACGTTCCCGAGTGGAAATGGGAGAGCATATCCATGGATTTCATAGTTGGATTGCCTCATTCCTAGAAAGGCAACGATTCCATCTAGGTGGTTGTTGATCGTTTGACCAAGATCGCTCACTTTGTGCTAGTGAAGACCAAGACCAATGTAGAAAAATTAGCGGATCTATATATTAAGCATATTCTCAGATTGCATGGGGCTCCCTCTAGTATTGTATCTGATCGTGGTCCTCAGTTTGTGTCCCGATTCTAGGAAGCTCTGCACAAGTCCATTGGAACTAAACTTGATTTCAGTACCGCTTACCACCCATAGACAGATGGACAGACTGAACGAGTAAATTAGATTTTAGAAGACATGCTTCGCGCTAGTGTGCTGAATTATGGCTCTAATTGGGAGAAATGCTTACCCTATGTAGAGTTCTCTTACAACAATAGCTACCAGGCCAGTATCAAGATGTCGCTGTTTGAAGCTCTGTATGGAAGACCTTGTAAGACACCTTTGATGTGGTCTCAACTGGGTGAAAGATCATTCTTTGATTCCGCTAAGATTCAAGATGTAGAAGAAGGAGTTGCTCAAGTAAAGGAGAATTTGAGAATTGCTCAGAGTCGATACAAGAGCTATGCTGATAAAAGGAGAAGATAACTTGAGTTCAATGTGGGAGACTTCGTCTATCTCAAGGTATCACCACTACGTGGGACCGTCAGATTCCATGTGAAAGGGAAGCTTGCCCCTAGATTTGTTGGCCCATACAAGATTTGCGAGAGAATTGGAAAACTCGCTTACAAACTTGAGCTACCTGAGGAATTGGCAGGTGTACATCCCGTATTCCATGTCTCACAACTACGCAAGTGTTTGAGAGTGCCCGATGAAGTAGTTCCGACTGATACACTTGACATTCAAGATACACTTGAGTATAAAGAACATCCTATCAGAATTCTGGGCAGAGATACCAAAGAGACCCGAAGCAAGACTATTCCTATGTGCAAGATCCAATAGAGTAATCACATAGAGAGAGAAGCCACATGGGAGAAAGAGTCTGACCTCCGGCTACGATATCCTTACCTCTTCAAAGAGTATGTTATGCTTTAATCTCGGGGACAAGATTCTGTTAAGGGGGTAGGACTGTAACAACCCAAAAATCCACACACCAAAAATACCAACTACAAAATTTTTCTCAAAACTTCCATGTGATGGTGAGTGTCATGTAAAGTAACCCAACCTAAGTCAACACACAAGCATGGCATATCATCTGTTGATTATGATTATTTAATCTCTAACAAATAAAGTGTTGCATACAATGTTAACTTGAATTGTGAGTTGGATTTTCATTTGTTTTATGTAATGCCTAACAACTCCTTTAAAAGTAATCAACCATCAAATCAAATCAAAGAATAAGGATTTGATACACTTACTTTTGTTATACAAAATGGCTAAATAAATTCATAATATATATAAGAATGTTGTGGGTCACATATCTAAAACTCTAATGGATTTGGTGCACCAATTTTTGAATTTAAAAACCAAAACCAAATTTGAATTCAAACCAAATGGAAGAGAAGTGAAAATAGAAAAAGAAAATGAAAGGAAGAAGTGGGCCTCGCAGCCAGCCGCTCGGCCCAAGCTAGCCAGCCCAGCTAGCACCATCGCGGCCGCCCCCCCAGCACGCGTGGCCTAGCTTGTGGCCCAGCAACGCCCACGCCTCCTTGGCTCGCTTGCGGTCACTGCCGCTTGGCCCCGCGTGTCAGCCGCGTGCTGTTCACCTGCGCACCCCTCTTCCCTTCGCCGCAGTTGCTGCCAGCGGACCCCGCCCATCAGCCATCCCCTGCTCATCTTCCCCGTGCCGCGCCCAACCGTCAGCCGACCGAAGGCCGACAGTGAGTGCAGAGTGGGCCAGGGGGTCACGCCCGGGCCATGGCCTTGCCCCCCCCCCCCCTTGGTGCAGCGCCCACGCCAACTCCATGCCAACCACCCATGCCCCGCGATGCCGCTCGATGCACTCGGCGCAATCCTCAGCCGTCCGCCGTGGAGCTCGAAGCTCCGGCTATAAGAGCCCCAGCCCCGGAGCCCTAGCGATCGTCCATCACCCGCCGCCATTTGGTGGCCATACACTGCGCACCGGAACCAAGAGAGAGGAGGGAGAAGGGGAAGGAAGGAGAGGAGGAAAGCACCAAAGCCGTTGTAGAAAAAGCAGATCGCCGGAGCTGAAGGTGACGCCATCGTCTTCATCTCTGGCACGGGCAACGCGGCACTGCACGGCCACCGGAGCTGCACGGCCTCGAATCGGCACGGCTTCACCACCCACTCTTCCATGCCACCCACGGTGAGCTTTTCCCCTCTTTCGGTCTCTCTCTGCCGCTGGACCTCACCGTCGACCATGGCGCTCCACACCTGGAGCGCGTAGGCCAGTGCTTTGCCTCCGGCCACTAGGAACACACGCACCCTCGCACATGTTAGTAACACACCGTGACCACCTCACTAGAGCCTATAGCACACCAGTGTGCACATCGCCATCGACACCGTGTCGCCATGGCCGCTGGAGCCCCTAATAGCCACCTGGGAATCCGAAGCCCTGCTTGAGCCCTGGACGCCTTCGTCGTGCACCCACAAAACCATCGGAGCCATCGTCTGCCTAGCCTAGTTACTGGAGAGCCAGCGTGCGTGACTTGGCCACCGGCGGGCATGCCGAGCCGCCAGTCACCATGGCCAACGACTTGGAGGACCCCGGCCACCACTAGGGCCTCAGGATCATGATCGCCGTGGCCTAGGGTAGCTTTTCCCCTCACCAGTTGGGCACCAGCCTCACCACGGAGGCTCACCAGCGAAGCTCGCCGCCGGTAGGAGCGCCGCCGTAGGAGAAAGACAGGGGAAACACCCCCCCCTCGCTGACACCCCTGCATGAACTCGGTGCATATGAGCCGAGCCGAGAGGAACAGACAATGGACTCGGTCCACCGTAGACCAGTCTGCGGTCCATGGACCGTGAACTTGGGTCCACCGTGAGCCGAGCCCACACCCGCAAGCCATGGACCACAGCCCAATAAGAGCCCACGGCTGTGACGTGGCAGCGTCACAGCGTGCCACGTGTTCGGCCTAGCCCGGCCCAGACTGGCCCAACCCGAAGCCCAACCGGCCCAGTTCGGACCCGACCCGTATTGACCGTTGACTGGTCAACACTGACCGTTGACCAGGCCCAGATGTCAGTGACACGGATACCCTGGACCCACACGTCAGATGCTGACGTCATGATGACGTCACGTGGGACCCACATGTCAGAAGCTAGCACAGCCGAGGTGACGTCACGCTGACATCAGTAGCCTAGGCCCACATGTCAGTGACCCTAACTATTGACCATTGACCGTTGACTCGATGTTGACATTGACCGGACCCACCTGTCTGTGACCCAATAGCCTTTGGCCCCACCTGTCGGTGTGGACGACGTTGATGACGTCACGCTGACGTCATGCTGACATCAGCTGGACCCCACCTGTCAGCTCAGAACCGTGATGCTGACGTCATGCTGACGTCAGCAAGCCACATGGACCAACCACAGCATGACACGTGTTAGCCCAGGATTAATTAAGCCATTTTCCATTTTCAGAAATAGATTTAAACTTTGAAAATTCATAACTAATTCATATGACCTCAGAAAAATACGAAACCAGGACCAAAATTCATCTAAAATCAAGCTCTACGCAATGAACCCATGTTTGAGTGCATTTGGCTCTTTTAAATTTTCATTGTTCCTTTGTGCTACTCTATAGACATCGCTAACGCGACTATAATACGATCGTTGCAGACTCAGAGGAGAACCAGACGGACAAGGATCGTGAGTACCGTGAGGAGTACGGGGACGACTACACTGAAGGTGACACATCCCATCCAATCTCATAGCAGCTATTACGCATGGCTAATGTAGAACTACTATTGCTTTACTTTACTGCTACAGTTATATTATAATAGGACTCGCATGGTAGTATGCTTGCTTGAAAGCCTTTACCTTGATGCAACCTTACCCCTGCATACCCTGCTAATATGCTAGACACACACTTACTGCTATATATTTCATTACATATACTTCTACTATGCTTATACTACATGCGTGGTGGACACTGGTGTTAACTGGACCATGGGGAGAGTGCTGCGTGTGTGACTTGGATGTGTGGAGGGTGAGGGTTGCATCGACCAAGTTAGAATACACGACGAGCCTGGGGCAAGTCTTGCCGTGTGGTGCTACCTGGGCACCCCTGGAATGGATACCTGTGGTGGGTAAATGGTATATGAGGTGGTCCCGGGTGTGAACCTATGATGGGAGGAGCCCGGGATGGGGGTGCTGTGGTGGCACGGTAAATGGAAACCCTGATGGAGACATTCTAGCTTGGTCATCCCTAAGGACTTACTAGTACTCAGATTCACCGAGAAGCCTTACGTACCACTCGTCCTATATGGTGCAGGACGGCTGGACTACTTGGTAGGATATTGCCACTACTGCTAGGTTGATAGCGGACAGTGTAAGGAGGTATGGGGCACGGAGGATTTCCCCCACACCCTTCCGAGACTTCATGGAGACCTTGTGGACTCGGCTCATGACTCACAGTTTCAGCCACCCCAGACTTGACTTGGGGTGAACCAGGGCTGAATGGTAGAGTGGCATTATCCTAGGCTAGCAAGCGGCCGGAATCAGCCTAGTTGACGACGGTCAGCGAGAAAGGCGGATCTTGTGGTTATGTAAAACCTCTGCAGAGTGTATGGTTGATCGATCGATACATGTGCCGACTTGTCGGCTATGGACCTTTCTTGGGTTTCGCTTAAACTAGATAGTGAGATGAGTCTTCTCTTCTTTCCCCGTGAGAGAGTGTCGGTCGTAGCCAGGGGCTACGGGCCTTGAGACAGTGCCGAGAGGGAGTTGGCCTGTCGACTGAGCGATGGTATGGTATGGTATGGTGATGGTATGGAGATGGTGGTATGTTGATCCCAGGATCGAAACCTGGCTCGGAAAAGGGGAATGGAGTGGAGTGTAGGTAGAAATGGTGTTAAAACTTGACAAACTATTACTATTTACTTGATATGTTATTGCACAGGAAACCCCAGCTTTATAGGTTCCTTTGACTATGTCCCACTTGCATCCAGTTTCCACAAAGCAATGCTCATAGGGATGGGAGTGGCCAGTATAAATCGTACTGATAAATTTTGGCACACAGGTTCTGCTGAGGAGTATAGCTCCGAGGAGTTTGACGGATGAGGGGTTCGTGCCTACGCTCGAGTTTGGCGATTTTATCTTCAAGCTGTTCTGAATGAATGCTACTTTTGATTCCGCTAATGCGGCGATGTAATAATTTATATAATTCTGCATTATTTGTACTCTGATAATATCGTTGTATGGATGTGATATTCGACTGGAATTTGGGTAATATGATCTAGCATGGTCTTATTACACTTCAACTCTGTGGATTTCCCTTCGTGGAAATTGGGGTTGTTTCAACCACGACTAAAATTTAGGGAGAGGAACCAAACGTCCTCTAAATTTGCATTGGGAGGCTAATTGGTGTCTGCTCCCTCCATCTATAAACGAATTGAATTCCAGCATCGTAGTTATATAGGAAAGAGAAAACAGAGAGGAATCTTAGCCATGCTCCTTGCTTAGCTTAAGAACCTGCTGACTGACAAACAAGGTACTAAATAGAGTACAGCAGGTTCGCAGCGGTGAGCTATGGCAACTCTTATTTTGTTCAGTTAACGGAACCAAACATGCACACATCGACAGTTGGACAGCATGTAGCATGTAACAAGACCTGAAGCAAGTGCTATAATCACGAATCCACATTGCCGTCTTTTTTTTACCAGATAAATGCCCGTGCGTGGCACTGAGACATAACAATGATATGGTACCTTAAGTACGAGCGTGTTTTATATTTCTCTACATCTAAAAAAGACTCTAGAGTCATCATATACCCAGTGATACTAAATCTTGATCCGTGCTCACACGTCCGCCTCCGATACGAACCATACTTCACTCGGAGGTTCCGATACGAAGACATGATCCACGTGTCCGCGTCCGATACGAAGTCATCGGAGGTCACGGTCTGCGTCCGACTACTCAAGTTCAATACAAAAATTTATGACCCACGTGCAACACACATGCATATATCTAATATAGCATTAAATACTCAGTCATCAAGATTTTTAAAAAACCTGTTTTTAAATAAGAAACATTTAAATATTATAATCAAAACAAATAGCTATCCACGCTATTCCCACGGGTCACCTTGCTAGTTTACTTTTTTTTACGAATTACATAAACACGCAAATCCATGTGGTTATGATAGAGTTAATGAAAAATGGTTCCTCCCTCGGTAGTTTTCTCCAAATAAAATACTTTGGAATAGTGCTTCAGATATAAACAGAATTAGTAATCACAAGGCACTTACGTGATGATTTTGTGAGTATCCCGTGTTGCCTGTATATCTTTTGGCATGAACTGAGAGCTCGGCATGGATAACAATGGGCCCGGCGCACGGGTATGAACTCAGAGCTCGGCTTGGATAAGGATGGGCCCGGCCCATCGACATACGCTTTCACGAGCAACTCCTTTGCATGGGGGACCCACGCGGGCAGGGGCGACGCGGGAGCCGGATAAGCTGGGCAGATCCACGCGGTTGTACGCGGGCGTACGTGGCGACGCGGGAGTCGTACCGGAGCTGGATTAATTAAACTGGGCGCATGTTCATAAATGATCGTAAATTTTTAGTCGAAACAGTATTTTTCTTTCACACAAACTAACCAGCACTATTTCTTCATGATTCAGCAATGATACGAACCAGCCAACCGAACAGGCTGAGTAATTTCCATTTTTCCATTTTTCTTTCCCTTATCTATCTCCACTTCTTTCTCCACATTTATCTCCACCGCACCATACTTCTTCTTGTTCTCGGCAGCGAGCGTTTGCCTTCTCTTTATTTGTCTCTCAACTATAAAGAGCACGCGTCATGCGGGAGATGGAGCAGCCGTGGCAATGGGAGCCAGAGCAGTTGAGGAAGGCGAGGAGCTGGCCCATCGATGCTGGAGGGCCCCTGTCACCCTGCGCTATATAAAGAGGTGAGGGTCGGCGGCTCTAATCACGAGGTTGACCTGAGCCGACCTCCTCACCGACACTAAAACCCTAATCCGATCAAGAGGGGCGCAGCCAGTGACTGGAAGCCACCAGCCGTGCCGCCGCGCTCCGACGACGGCAACTACACCGACATCTTCCCCGACCATCGCTGCCCGTGCGCAGACTGCATCGACGAACCTGATGGAGGCCACTGGATCTTCCACCCCTGCGGTCTCAGGTTCGAACCCCTATATCTCTATCTCTCTGTCTAGATGTACTAGGGCTTGTTTGGATCAACTGGTTACCTAGAAGGTCCTCGGTTCTACCCTAGATCGATCCTATGGTTTTAACAGTTCTCTAGCTCAAGTGAATGTATAGGGATCATACGTAGGCAGACATTGTTCGTGTTATATAATCTTTGCAAGCCACTGAAGCTCCACCTGTACCTTGTAAAGATCAGCATCCAGTTGGTACCTAGCTACGTTTTGTAAATACTCCCTCGGTCTTAAAAATATAATTCTCTTTTAATAGTTTAGCAATTTTAAATTTGATCAAATCTATATAAAAAATTACTAACATTTATGATGTTAAATAAGTATTATTAGATTAATTATAAAATATATTTTTTATAGTATATCTATTTGGAAGTTACGAATATTTATAATATTTTCTATAAACTTAATAAATTTAAAGAAGTTTGACTCAATCCATATGTTAATAATATTTTCTATGACCTCTGGCCAACATTTGATGCAGACAACACGCCTCATGCAATGCAACTAAGAGCAACTCCACCAGCTTGAGAAATGCAATCACCTTTTCTTTTTTTTTTAAAAAAACTGTCATTCAGAGAAATTGGATGAAAAATAAACTCCACCAGATATCCTTTCTAATCTCCTTTCTCTATTTTTTCTCAATCTCCTAAAATACCTCCACCCCCCTCAAATAAAGGAGAGACTTCTCTGATCCTCTTTTCTCACCAATGGCGGTTTCGTCCTCGCCACCACCAGGCTTCCACGATGTCTGGCCTTCATCCACCACAATCTGGCTGGCCCTTATCCGTTGCTCTCAGGTGCTCTCGACCTCTGGCCCGCTATTGGAGACTATATGTGGATAGAAGTTGCTGTGCGGAGTGGGTGAGCTCGTGGACCGACCGCGTTGGGAAGCCGCCATACTGGGTGGGTGAGCTCATGAGCCGGCCACGCCATGCGGGCGAGATTGTGCCATTGTGCTGAGGGACAAGCACACAAGGTGGCCATGCTAAGCAGGAGAGCTTGCGGACACGCTGACAGGTGGCCAGCATCAAGAGAGAGAGAGAAGAGGAAGGGGATAAGTTTTCTCATTGTGCTATAAGCCGTCCTTCCCTATAGTCTAAAGTTATACTTCCTCAATCGTCAATCCTCTTCAAATAGATATAGGAGATTTAGTTTTCTCAATTTAGTGAAGTTGTTGTAGCCCTACAAGAATTCCCCTACAACATCCATATGGCTAATGGCTTGAGGGCAACACAGGGACCGCAGCCAATCTGCCAGGCACCCACTCAATCTGCCCACTCAATCTGAATCTGTCAATCACGCAAGATGCTCCGATTCAGCGGTACGGTGCAGCACAGGAAGGATTGGGATTGGCCGAGTGGCGATCGAGCGAGAGCTAGGCTGTCACTTCAGTTCACCTCGGTGTGCGCAACAGCATTGGTGACACTGTTCATTCATAACGGATTGCCACTTTCCAAAAGCAGTCCAAAGTCGTTTAAAAAGAAAAAAACCATTCTAGAAAGAAAGAGTCAAAGATTCCAAATGGGAAAGAGCTTGCCCTCTAGCGACCGTTAGACCTGATTTGGATGCACATGTATTCATCTCAATCCACGTGTGTTGAAGTAAATTAGAGTGAAACTAAACTAAGTTCCTCCAATACATTGGATTGAAGTGGATGCGCATTCATCCAAACAAGGCGTTAAACAGCTTGTCCAAAGTTGGCTCTAGGCTCAATTCAAACCCAAGCCCAACAAAGCCTATGTCTACGCCGGTGCCCACTCCATTTCTCGCGCTAGGGATCCATTTCCTCACGGCGCCGGCAGAGGAGCAGACAGCTGGAGCACCCTCCACAGTGGCTGGCGCATGATGTTGTCGTTGAACCGTTAAAGGCTGCGTCGACATCTCCATCTCCATCTCCATCTCCAGGACGACTTCCTTGCCGGTCTCGTCAACTCAAAGGTATAGCATGACCATGACCCCGTCCTCAATCCTCATTCGTTGTCAAGCAGGTTCACGATTGTTTGAACGCTACGTACTAGGTCTAGGTGCCATCTATCCACGACTCCTCCCATCTCCCGCTCGAAACATGTTCGTTGAAATGATGCAGCGAGCAACACCTGACGGTATTGCGCCCAATCCATTTACCTGCCAACCATGTGTTCACATTCCATGCGTGCATTTCATAGAGGTAGATACTTATACCTAAGCATTGTTTGTATGTTGTCGGATTCACCTTAATCCACATGTGTTGGGTTGGATTGGGGGTGGAATTTAGAGTTCCACTCCAATCCATCTCCACACATGTAGATTGATGCGAATCCGACTACATCTAAACAAGATCTTAGGTGTATAAATAAAGCTATGCACTTAGAAAATTAAAACTGACTTATAGTTTAAAACGGAATGACATATACACTCATTATATCGCTTTGTTTGATGCGCACATCTGCAATCATTATTCATTACTGCTAAATCATGGAATTATATACTTGGTCATAGGTGACCAACTCTTTAAAGATAGAACAATTGCTATGATTGTCAAGATTTATTATTTAGTGATCAATTTAGATTAAACTCGTCATTTAGCAACCGCTAATGACAGTTCCAAAATAGGCATAGAAAGACACCTTTTCACCAACAGACCACCACCCCTTGGGCTTGTATATATTGTACAGACACTGTTTATCAATTGAGACATCGGTCATTTGCATTGACCACTTTTTCCTTTAACACGTTATCAGTCATGCATCGCCCTACCGACCACTGACGTGAATAGGAGTTCGAAGGCAGGAAGGAGGGACTTCACCGGCGTCGCTGCATCACAACCCAAGGTAGAAGATGGCAACATCCATACCTTCCATGAACGCCATGGTCGATGTAACACCCTTGGTGTTACGCCCTAAACCAACTACTAAACCACATCATGAGCATCATGTTTATGTGTTAGAACATGTGGGAAAGTGAAAATAGAATTTTTGTTGTACTAAAAATGCCCAACGAAGATTTAGTTACGAAAGGTTCTAGTGGTTGTGTGTTATCGAGTAGGCTTATAAAACAATTTTTATTAAGCAAAAATATTATAAAACATGTATGTGACATTTAAATAAAGTTTGAAGTACAAACTTTGTAGATGACAATGCAACTTTTGTCTTAGGAAAATAATATTGCTAGCTAGTATTTCTAATAGCTTAGAAATCAAACTTGAAATCAAATCCAACTCAAGACAAAAATCCATAAGTTTAAAAATAGTGGGACAAGGATATGTTGGTGAATTAATTTTGGAAAATTTAGCTAAAGGTCAGTGCTATGTTTTTATTCCGTATGGTAGTTTGATGTACCCTCTTTAGCATGGTTTAGGTGGTCGAGCCACCATCAAATCGATTTAGTTTTGGCAAACGCTTTAAAATACGTGCACGAACATCATCTCAGGCTGGTTGGCCGGGTGGGTGCGGTCACCACGCTCGGGAGCGCCATGTCGCCATGTTTGGCCGCCCGAGCACACGCGCGCTGCCGTGTGTTGGCCGACCAAGGCCGTCCTCGGTCTGGCCATGGCCTGGCTATGGCTTGGCCACTGCTAGCCATCGTGCTACTGCCCCACCTCGCTGCCGCATTGCTGGCCACCGCGCCACCGCTGGCCACCTACCTGGCCGGCCATGGGCCACTGGCCGTCTTTGGCCGCTACCGTGCGGTGCTACTGCTGCCGCCACTATGGCACCATGCTGTGTTGCTGTTGCTCGCCTCATTGTCGCACGCACGTGGGTTGGCTCCCTGCTGCCTTACGCCATCGCCTCGCCTTAATGGCGCTGTGGCCGCACATGCCGCACTCCCCAACTGCCTACGCACGCGCATGTTTTCTGATTGCGTTGTCTCGTAGCGAGCGCACAGCTGCTGTCTCGGGTCTGGCCTGCTGCTTGCCGCCAAGGCGAGGACGGCCAGAGCTCGGACCTACCCTTCTCCCTACCGTCTCTGCCGTCTAGGCCGCGCCCACAAAATGCACCAGAGAGAGATCACCTTAACTCGATTCAACTCATCCATGGCCTCGCCATTAAGCCACCTAGCCGCCTGACCCCATCCTGCCTTGAGTTGAGCCCGGCCAAGCCTCAATTTGGCCACTTCCCTGCCGCTAGGCCATTAAGGCTGCGCTCATCCGATGCGGGTGGCAACTCCCCCAACGAAGCCGTGAGAGGTCAGTCTAGCTACACCATTAGCTCCGCTTGGAATCCCTCTTCACTCTACGCTCATCAGCCGAATCGCTACTGCTACCCCGGTGCCGCTGATGTGGCCGTGTCCACCATGGTGTGCTGCCGCACAGCTTGGTCGCTTGCGACCAACCCTCCTCCACCATCCTCTACTCCAACTGTCAATTCGGCCGAGTCCATGGTAAGCTCCTGATGCTCACCCGCTAGCTGGTTAGGTCTATAGCTGTCCTAGTTCACCAGAATGGTCACGCCGCCATCATGGATGGCCGCCTATCGCTGCAGCCCTCACCAGTGAGCCCTGCCACCCCTCACCACCACCCAGCATAGTAGTTTAGGTCCGAGATGGCGATCAACCTGCTAGATGGGTCCGTGCAGGTCCCAGGTGCCTGATGTAGCCACCATATGCCGCTGCTTGCCGTGCATAGAGTTGTCTAGGGGTGTGTGCAGGGAAATTAGGAAAAAACTCAAGGGGTTAAATGAATTCGTCAGAGAGACATAGAAATAGTGTTGCGGGTTTAGGTGTAATTTGGGATAAGCTCGAGGTCTCTTTTGCAAAAGTGCCAGCACGCGCGGGCTCCCCAACCATGGGCCGCGTCGTTGAATCCGCTTTTTCTTTTTCTTAGGAATTAGTAATAGTTTTTCCATTTCAATTTCTGAGCTAGATTTGTATAATTGATATAAATTCGAGTAGGTGTCCAAAAATTGCGAAACAAATTTTGTTGGGTTCCTAAAATTGTGATCTATCTGGTAGTATAGATAGATCATGCATATCTATGTTGATCCTAAGGGCTATTAAATTGTTTGAAAGTGCTTACTATTATTAGGGTAATTATAGTAGGAATTTTTGTGGTAAATTGGTGATAGCTTTGATCCTGAAATTTTTACAGTAGCTTCATTGTATTATTATGTGCTTATTGTAATTTTTGTAGCCCTAATATAGCTTGTTTATTAGGGTAGCTACATATCCATTAAACCTTTAATATGAATAAGAGCATAACATTGATTTAGGAAATTAAGCACTTGTTAGGGTGAGCTTGACACTTGATTTGATAGAGTTGATGGTTAGCTTATTATCTTAGTCATTAGAGCTAATTTGTTAGTATGGCATATGTGTTTGTATTTTAAAAGTTGTTGTTGCCTAAATACTTAATCGTTGCATCATCATCAACACATGCATATAGAGAATGAGTCGGCGGAGATCGTGACCACCGATGATCATGAGTTCAAGGAGATCGTCGAGGAGTATGAGGAGGAGATTCTCATGTAGGAGGAGGTCCTAGAGCCACCACCGACTAACTCGGCTGACACCGCACCTGCCCAAGGCAAGCCCCGGTGCATAACCTCTATTTTTCATATATATCCATCGTATATATATTTGTGTTGTGCATTTATGTTGCAGGAATTTTATGGAAACCACATGCATATATATATCTACCCTATGAGTCCTACTAGTGTAGGTTCGAGTAGCTGCTATGCTTAGGTTATCGGTAGCGTGAGTAACCTGCCGTTGCTCATAATAGGTGATTATTATTACTCTCATAATAAAATGATAAAGAGAAAATGGAGACCGGGTAGGGATATGGCATGAGTTATTGGTGGGTGTGACAAGTTGTGTCCTACGACCATGGGGCTTAGCTTGATTACACTATTTTCCCTATCTGTGTTGATTGAGGACCGTCCGTTGCTGTGGATGATAGTTAGGTCACAGACTTCTTATCCCAAGCACATACTTGCTTATGGGAGCGGGAAGGCTCGTTACGCTCTTGTCGTGGGTTCTGGCTTTTTCTGGACTGACTGATTGGAGGTGGGGAAAGATTGAGGTCTAAGCACCATATTGAGACCAGGTCTCAAGTGTGGGGGCTTGGAGTCCAAGTTTGGATGGGGACCTAGACCCCTCAATAGGAGTGAAATGGGTTGGCCTTGTTTGTGCCTAGGGTACAAATGGGGCATGTGTTTTGGGGTACCCAGCTAGGATAGATTGGTTCGCAAATCGCCGTTTCCGTGAGATGGTACGATTTGGCTATGGTCTAGCACCGTAGTAAGAACTAGAATGTGAAAGATGGTAAATTAGTTCTGATTGCTCAACGCTTGCTTGAAAGTAGAACATGTGCTTACCTAGAATGGTTAGCTAATGAAGTAATCATGACTGCTAATTAAACTTGATCTTAAGGACGTACTTCTAGTATTGCTTTTTGCATAGAAAAAGAAAACATCAAACCCATATTGCCTATCATACCCCTTGGAGTCAGGAAACTATTCCCACTAGTTGGGTTAGTCTTGCGAGTACATTGTGTACTCAGGGCTTATTTTACCCTGTTGTAGGTGCAGCTTAAGGAGTAGCTCTTGTGTGGAGGATTCTTCTGATGGGCACAGATGGATCCTTGCATCGTTACCGCTAAATGTTTATTTTCATTCCGCTGTTTAATTATCGCACTCTGAACCCTGGTACTATAAGAAATAATTTCCAAGAACTATTGTTGTATGAAATGGACTAAGTATTGTAAGCTCGTACTCATTATTGGATTTCAGAGGTAAAACATGGATTGATTCGATTTCTCCCATGGGATGTGCTTGATGGAACTGTCTGATGTAGCTAACTTTCAGAGTGCTTAGTGTCTAGTGGAAGACGAGCGCCTTAAAAACGTGTTATTTTGGGCGGTTCATCCATAGTCGACTCTATCACCGATGCTGTGGAGAGCGCCATCGCCCATGGAAACCACGCCGGAGGCCTTCGCTGCTTCATGCTGCAGGGCGTCATCTGCCATGCCCTCCGGGACATCCATGACCACCGCATTCCTCCTCACCGCTTCCATGGCATAAACGCACTGGAGGGAGCAGTCGTCGCCGTTCGTCGCCACGCCTAGAGCCCCTAGAGCCCTCGCTGCAGTTCACCCCCGGCGTCTGCCCGACGTATGCCTCGACCATGTTCGTTAGGCATGTGGGGGTGTTGCCAGTGACGCCGCCGATGCCGTCGATGTTGCTGAGGCCACCGCCGACACTATTGCCACCACCACCACCGCTGCTGTCGACCGTGTTCGCACTGCCATGGAATGGAGGCGGTGGCTCCATGGTCGCACGCCATGGCACCCCTCTACTCCCCAACCGTAGCGCCAGCGTGGAGGCTTGGCCTCCTAGCTTTGCCTATGACCTCAACGTTGCCCTCCTGCCGATGCCTCCACCGACCCGGTCCCTCTCCTATGCCAACGTGGCGGACAACCGTCGCCAGGGCCTACGCCAGAATGTCCTCCCGCTCAGACACGCCATTGGAGCCAGGTTCATGTAACACCTCGGGTGTTAGCCTTGCATAACTTGACTTGCATAACATGAGCATGATCATCACGCATTCATAAACAAGCATTTACAATTGAAACATTTGCTTGAAACATGTGCAACATTCTTATTATTTCATGTTTCCATGCGTATGTGCATATGATCATGAGTGTAAACATGTAGATGATTGTGTGACCTTGCAAATAGCTTAAACATGTTTAGAATATCATCATGAACAATTTTGGTATTTAGGGCTAGGGCTAATTTGGTCATTAAGTCATAGTTTGAGTATGTAGCATCATTTGAATGTGACATGTTTGACCAAAGTTGAACTAGGTGTTAGAGACCTTGCATGGAGGAGATCACTAAAGCAAAGTTGTAGTGTTTGACATAAGGAACAACTTTTATTTTTGGGTCACTAACTGATTCAGCTCCTAACATGTGTGAATTTGGATACAAAAATTAGAAAAATCAGCATTTCATGACTTAACAAAAATTTCTAAGTCGTTGATTGACTGACAGACTGACAGGCCTACCTTGGGGGTGATTTTTCTCAGCCACGGTTGAGAATTAGAGCATGATCCTTGAACGAAAATGTAGCTGGTACATTAGACTTCAACTTTTATGTACTAAGTTTTCGTTGAAAGCCAATGGTCATGAAGTTTTAATCGTTGCAAAACCAGCTGTCAGGCACCATGGCGCGAGACTGAATGAAGCTTCGGTGGCTGAACACCGGCAGAGCCCGTGTGCCGTGTGTCCGCAGCGACGGCCGCGCGTCACCAACGCCCTGATCACGCAGGCCATGACGCGCCTGAACGCGGCCTTAACCCTGCCAGCGCCTGCCCGAGCCATCCGCGCCCCATTTTTAGTTTCTTTGCTCCTCCTTCGCTCACCCGCAGCCGCCACCGTAGCTCAGGCGCGCCGCCGATGCCATTGCCAGTGCCAGCTCACCCTCGTCGCCCCTCTGTCACCACAGAAGCCACGTAGCGCCCCCTCAGTCCCCCCCTAAGCCTACATTGCTAGCCATAGAAGCATGGTAAGCTCCAGTGCCATGCGCGGTCCTCGCCGGAGCTCCACCGCTAGTCTCATCACCGTGGCCACGTTGGCACCGTCCACTGCAGGCCATGCTAGCGCGCTAGATAGTTTCCCCATAGCTCAGTTGTGCTCGTCCGAGCTCTAGGTCGAGTCACCGCAGCTTCCTCCGGCATGCCGCCGTTGTCCCACCTCGCCGAGCCACCATAGCTGCCGCCGTCGTCATCAGCGTCGACGATAGGGCCAGCCAAGTAGTGCAAAAGTTGCGCCTGGTCGAGTAGGTCGTGCCGTGAAGACCTCACCGCCGACAGACTCATCGTCGACAAGCCATGGCCACGCGAGCTTGCTTAGCGCCGCCGGCTCTATTTTTGTTTCGCTGATCGGTGGGGTCAACTGACCAGTGGGTCCCGCGTGTCAGCGACTCCATGTTTTAAATCCAGTTCATTTTGAATGCAGATTTCATATATTTTGTAATTTTTGTATCTTTAGTTTAGTAGCTCCAAAAATTTTGAAATAAATTTGTGAGTGTTCCTTAGGAAGTGTAGTATTTAGGAAAAATATGTTCTTGACTTGTACAGTAGAAATTTTTGGAGATTTAAATAGGGATTTGAAATGTGCTTTTGAATGCATTCAAATTTGTTTATTTTATATCTAGAGTTCCTGTGCTCCAAAATTTATGAAATTTTTGTGGTAAGCTAGTATTAGCATATATGAGCTCTGGTAAAAATTTGAGGACCAGTGCATGTGTAGATTTATAGTTATAGATTTTTCTTTTATGAATAGTTAATCCTTGCATGAATTTTTATAAATTATTTATGAGTCCAAAATTCATGAAAATTGTTGGAGGTAATCCTAGTACCATATGGATGCTAAGAAAAATAGGAAATCTATTGCTTGACACTTTTCAATAGGGTTTTCCATTTATGCTATTTCAAGCCTTGCTTCCTTGTCATTTTTGTATAGGATGTTCTACTTAGTGAAATGACATGAAATTTTTATAGTAGTCCTTTGATAGCATTACCAAGGCACTATAAATTTTTGAGAATTTATGAAGTACATATGGTATGTGTTTATTATTTAACCTAGATATCTAAATAAAATAATAAGGCATTTAAATAAATAGTTTAGGCTTCACCATTATATTATCTAAAATGTATTTGGTATGCTTACACTATTGGTAGATTTTATGTTGTCAAATTTGGAATGATTACATGAAGTAGAAGTATTGTTACTTTATATTGCATGTTGAATAGTTTCCGGACAGATTCTGGAGTTTGATGAGTTGCATGTTGAAAATGATGTGTACTGTAAAAAATGGTTAATAACAAAGTTATAGAGAATTTGATAAGCTTTCCAGAAAGTCCAGGATCACTGTATTTGGATTAGTAGAACTCCAGTTATGAGTGAAACAAGTAGCTACTGTTTTGTGGCATAGTCGGTGCATTGTAGAAGTAGTTAATTAATAATCGAGAAGAGATATGCACCTACTCAATAAACATGATGCACTTGTTAACATATATGTATTCGTAATACTTGTGCCATACTCATGCATCTAGGATTGGAGGAAGAGATCATGTTGCTGGAATTCGAAGAAGCAGAGGAAGGGAACCAGCAGGAGGATCCGCAAGCCACAGCTCCCGAAGGTGTGGAGCAGAACCCTAAAGAGCTTCCGGAGTGTCCTGACCACCGCCCTACTTCCTTTCTGCGAGGCAAGCCCTAGAGCATTATAAGTCTCCCAGTAATTTACAAAGTGTTTACTTACATACTTATGATTGATGCATTAGGTTATAAGAGTTGAATGAAACCACTTGATGCATGTACATTCCTTGTCCAGATATTACACCTTTAACCGGTATAGGTCCAAGATCGAATAAATGCTTAGCCACGCTTAGACCGGTAGAAGTCGGGTGATGTCCTGTCACCTGCGAGATATAGGTGGATACCGGAGCACGGTTGGCTATATCTGCCATTGTGGAACAGAACCATGAGGTAAAAGTAAATCAAGACCGGACGGGAGGTCGATAGAGAAGCAACAAGACATGGAGGTCTTGGGTGTGGATCTATCCCCATCTGTGTCGATCAAGGACCGTATCGTTGTTGGAACTTCTGACAAGATTGAACGCATGCCTCTCACTTAGCTGGCCGGATAACTCGTTCCGACCATGAAGTCGAGTAATTCAACTCAGGCTGGGAACCGTTCTGTTGTGCGCTCCTTCTGGGGAACGATCAGACTGAGCCCAAGGGCAGGCTTGGCCTGAGCATCTTGGCATCTGGTGTTCTAGATTGTGCAGCACGGTATGGACCCACGAAATGTGTACCTGAGTTGTACCAAAGGTGACCTAAGGCTATCGTGGCTGGTAGACCTGGGTTTGTGTTAGGAATAAATTCCCAGTTGGTTGAAATCAATTCGAATCACCGTCTCTCCCGGATAGTGAGAAACTTGACTAGCTCCAACATCATAGTAACTGTGTTATGGAACATGATGGTTCAAATGAATATGGAATTACAATACCTGCTATGGTTACTATTGTATGCTTCTAAATGATATACCATATGTTTGGCATAGGATAGTTGCTAATCTAGAAATGGATAGTATAATTAACTTGATAAAGGAATCATAACTGTACAATGAGTCAATTGCCTTTTACGCAAAATGTTGTCAAGTTACGTCCACTTATATAGCTTTGCATAATCCTTGGAGTCATTTATTTCTGGTTCATGACGGGTAAGTCTAGCTGAGTACCTTCTTGTACTCAGGGTTTATTCTCCCATTGTTGCAGATGGCAGTGTGTATCATGGTTATTGCAAGAGTTGCTTCTATCCCGCCATGGATGAGGAGTAAGCCTTGGGTAGGCTTCTTTATTAATTCTTATCTATGCTTTTGTGGACCATGATCGTATGGTTGGCACTGTATTAAACTATGTTGGAAACTTTATTTTCGAACGGATTTGCTTCCACTTTATTCATCAAACTCGGTTTGTAATAACTTTTATTCATACTCTGATGATGAAATGTATCTATGAACTTTATGTAATATGTGGCATGCATGTTGAATCCTGTATGATCTTGGTTGTTGTAAATCATTTATCGAGACCCATCGTGGTACTCGACGGACTACCGGGTTTATATGGGTTCAAGTATGATAGTGCGACCGCTTGCGGGCTGCCATTGTACTTGTATTCTTATAAATTGGTCGGTTCTACGACAGTTGGCATCAGAGCAAGATTCAACGTTATTTGTCACAAGTGTATTTCAAACAAAAGATTTTGTTTTCCAAAAACCCTTCTCTAGCAACTAATAGTTATATAATAGGTATTTGAAATCTAAAGTGTGCCAATGATCACTTTCCTTATGCCCAAATTAAGGACTATTAGGTGGCTATTTAAGTACTAACATGGGGGGTTTTTACTTCGTCGTCCATACGGCGTGCTATAGTATGGATGCCATTCACTTGAGTGGTAATGTATGGATCAAATGCCTCTCCGCCAAGGTAAGATGATGAGTGTATGACCGCAAGATGGGAGCATGCGGTCGGGAAGAGTTAGCTTTGGTACGGCTATGTATGCATGCTTGCATGTGTATATGGTACGTATTTAATTGTGGGTTTAAATTAATTGTCGGGTAGATTGATACGGAAGTATATGTATGGGTATACATATATGGAAGTATTTACAATTACATTCTGCATATTTCATTATGGGTTTAGGGCTAAAATGAAATTTTATGCAGGTACACTAACAACGAAACGTGTAGCTCGACTAGTTACGCTATTTATGAGAGAATGTATGTATGCCACCGTGTCTACCGTTAGAAACAAATTTTTCCTAAGTTTGTGAGGACGTACGGAACGAGCATGCATCATGATAATTACCATTCACATAACTACATTGTTCCTCCCCTTATAAAATTCTTACTCGGTTATGTAACTCTTATCCATTATGGCATTGTCTCACCAAAGGGTACATATTGATGGTGCAGATGGCACGCACCAAGTAGACTGCTCGCAAGTCCACTGGAGGTAGAGCTCCCAGCCGTCAGCTTGCTCCACGTACCCATCAACGTCACACGTTCCTTGGAGAGTTTGGGATGCCTACACTCTTATGGAGAGTGCTCAGCTATGTAGGCTATCTTGATGGGATGGAACCCCGCTACTTCTGGGCAAATGAGCAGTTGGGAGAAGGTCTCTTAGTTACTGTGGAGGCCATTGTTCATCCCCGAGGTGACGATTCTGAGTGGACAAGCTGGTGTTATGAGTCAACTGGCAGGACTGCTGAAGAAGTAGCTGGTAGGGCAGCCTTTGGGATCCTAAGGGATATCATGGATCGTTTTCCTCAGGAGTTGGCAGCCGCTTTAGTTGGAGTCTTTCCAAGAGGCAACCCCTCCACTGACTCATGGCAGCAGGCAAGAGGAAGACCCTTGGAGATTGGTGCAGCAGAAGGGCAGAACAGCGATAACCCTTCCATGAGCGCCATGTTCGCAATGATGAGAGTGTTAGATGGAGTAGAAGGTAGCCTTAGACGTGTGTCTAGTGCTCTTGGTCATGCCCACGAGGACCGACGTCAGCTTCAGAGGGAGCACGACGCTGAGATTGAGAGGATCACTGAAGAGATGACTCGGTTAACTCACCAAAGGAATGCAGCTTGGTCCAGGGAAGATGTCCTGAGAGCTTGACAGTTTGAGCTGGGGCAGCAGCTGGCCCATGTGGAAGAATACAACAATAATCTTCATGAAGAGGTTCATCTGCTGAACAATCAGCTCCACCCTTATGTCCCACCTGGAGCCGCAGAGATGGATCTAGAAGGGTACGAGGAAGAAGAAGAAGTGGAGCCTGAAGAAGAAGTAGAACCTGAGGAAGGAGATGATCTTGCGTCTGACCTCGATAGTGATCATGATGAGGATTAGGTCGCTTAGTACTTAGTGGAAGGTCTGATGTATCACCTTTATTCATGTAATGGACCTGTAGTTCGAATTTGGCATTAGTAACCTGACTATCATGTAATGTTGATTAATCGCACGTTTGGATGAACATCAATGCAATTCCAGTCCTTTGTCGGTAATCACGATTTAAATTTGCATGCGTTATGAGCGCGATAAGTGGTCAAATTGGTGATGTCATGTTGCGAGAATGAACTGTTATGCCTCTGTTTTTATTGTGCTTTTGAGAATTTTCTCCAGTAATTTCAGTTTGGCATGAGTACCTAATTCATCTATCAACCAATAATCGCTTATTGTTGCAACTTCGCAGATGACGCGCACCCATGCTGGAGCTGGTGGCAGCTAGGATGACTTGCCACCCCCATCGCCACCGTCTGCTCAGGAATTCTTTACCCAGTTCCTAGGGAGCTGGAGGACAATGGAGGAAGCTTTGTGCCTCATCGTGCAAAACACTGCTCGTGGCCACCCACATCAACCAGGGGCCGAGCCAAATTAGCATAGTACTTTCAAGGAATTTCTAGATATGAAGCCTCCAATTTTCAAGGTGGCTGAGGAACCACTGCAGGCCGATGAGTGGCTGAATACCATTGAGCAGAAATTCCATCTGTTAAGGGTCACAGAGCATCTGAAAGCGGAGTACGCTTCTCATCAGCTGTAAGGACCAGCAGGAATCTGGTGGACGCACTTCCTGTCGTCTCTACCTGCTAATGCGCGAGTTACCTAGGAACAATTCAAGCTGGCTTTTAGGGGACACCATATTCCCCCAGGCCTAATGCGCATGAAAGCAGCCAAATTTATGAGGCTCACTCAAGGAACAAAGTCACTCACAGAATACATGCACGCATTCAACAACTTGTCAAGATATGCTCCCAGTTTTGTGGATACTGAAGAGAAAAAGATAGAGAGTTTCAAGCGAGGTTTGGGTACCAAACTGATGAAGACTATGGCAAATTCTAGATGTGCCACGTATAATGAGTTTATTAGTGATGCCTTGATCTAAGAAAACCACAACAACATGCATGCAGTTGCTAAGGGTCACAAGAGGACATATGAGGCCGGTGCATCAGGATCTTTCTCGTCAAAAGCGCCTATCACAGCTAGGCCACAATTTTGTCCACCTGCACCCAAGTTTAGGCCTCCACCACCTAAAGCTTAGAATAATAGGCCATAGAAACCATTCCGTAAGGCGTTCACTATTGCCTTACCAAAAGGAAATGGCAATCAGGACAACTCCACCGGATTCAGAAGTAATCAACCATGTTTTAACTGCAACCAACTGGGTCATTGGTCCAAGGAGTGCCCCCACCCCAAGAGGAATGGCAACCCAAGTCAGAATAATTAGAGGTAGGTGAATGCCAGGGCACGTTAGGGACAAGTACATTATACCGCTGTAGAGGAAGTGCCCGCCGGAGAAGTTGTCACAGGTGGTATGTTTCTTGTCAACAAGCATCCCGCTGTTGTTTTATTTGATTCGGGAGCTTCTCATTCTTTTATGAGTCAATCATTTGTATCTAGACATGATCAAGAAATAATTGAAGTAAGTAAAGGGGGTTATAACATAAGTTCAGCAGGGGGTACTGTTACTACCAAAAAGATAGTAAAAAATGTACCCATCTTGATACAAGGGAGGGAGTACACCACAGATTTGATAATATTGCCTGGGTTGTCAATAAGTGTAATCTTAGGCATGAATTGGATGAAGGATCATGGTGTTCTTATTGACACTAGCACCCGCACTATTATGTTGAGAGAACCCACGGGAGGGAATGCTTTTCTAGTCCCACTCTCCCGCAAATTCGAACCCCAACATTTAGCCTGTGCTATCCAAACCACCACAATATGTGATATCCCCGTGGTTTATGAGTTTTTGGATGTATTTCCAGAGGAATTACCAGGTCTACCACCAGATAGGGACGTGGAATTTAAGATCGAGTTAGTGCCAGGTACCGCACCCATATCTAGAAGGCCCTATAGAATGCCACCCAATGAGTTAGCAGAACTTAAGGTTCAATTGCAGGATCTATTGGACAAGGGTCTTATCCAACCTAGCTCATCTCCGTGGGGATGTCTAGCCTTGTTTGTGAAAAAAGAAGGATAAGTCACTGAGAATGTGTGTAGATTACAGACCACTCAATGCTGTGACCATCAAGAATAAATATCCATTGCCCTGCATTGACATCTTGTTCGATCAGCTAGCAAAGGCAAAGGTATTCTCCAAAATTGACTTGAGATCAGGTTACCATTAGATAAAGATCAGACCGGAGGATATACCTAAAACTGCTTTCTCTACTAGGTACGGCTTATACGAGTATTTGGTTATGTCTTTCAGACTAACAAATGCTCCAGCCTACTTCATGTACCTGATGAACTCGGTATTCATGCCCGAACTTGACAAGTTTGTGGTTGTGTTTATCGATGATATATTGATTTATTCAAAAAATGAGTTAGATCATGAAGAGCATCTGAGGATTGTCCTATCCAGACTGAGGGAGCATAAGCTATATGCCATGTTTAGCAAATGTGAATTTTGGATGAGCAAAGTACCTTTCTTAGGTCACATTTTATCAAGAGATGGAATCTCTGTAGACCCCTCAAAAGTACAAGAGGTCATGGATTGGAAAGCCCCAACTTCGGTTTATGAAGTTCAGAGTTTTCTAGGGTTAGCAGGATATTATCGTCGGTTTATTCCAGATTTCTCAAAGATAGCTAAGCCTATGACCAGACTACTTCAGAAAGATGAGAAGTACAAATGGACACCAGAATGTGAAGTAGCTTTTCACTCCCTCAGAACTTTGTTGACTATAGCACCTGTGCTAGCACAACCAGACATTGAAAAGCCTTTTGATGTATTTTGTGATGCATCGGGAATAGGTTTGGGATGTGTGCTTATGCAAGAAGGAAGAGTAATTGCATATGCTTCTTGGCAATTGAGAAAACATGAAGTCAACTACCCTACACATGATTTGGAACTTGCAGCCGTTGTCCATGTATTAAAGATATGGAGACATTACTTGTTGGGCAATGTATGTCATATCTATACTGACCACAAAAGTCTCAAGTATATCTTTACCCAGCCAGAGCTAAACATGAGACAACAAAGATGGTTAGAATTGATTAAGGACTACAATTTAGAAGTGCATTACCATCCGGGTAAAGCTAATGTAGTAGCCAATGCACTCAGTCGAAAGTCCCATTACAACACTATGGAAGCATTGTTGGAAGATGGATTCAACTTACTACATCCTGCTGTACTACACAATATCACGATCAGTTGTTCACTTGAGAGCAAAATCATAGAGCTACAACAGACAGATGTAGGAATAAGTCACATCAAGAGAAAAATGCAAGAATAGGAAACCAAACATTTTAGATTGGACGAAAGAGGTGTATTATGGTTTAAGGACCGACTAGTGGTACCAAAAGACCATGAGCTAAGGAATCAAATTTTAGATGAAGCTCACTCATCCAAATTATCTATCCATCCGGGTAGTAGTAAGATGTATCAAGATTTAAAAACCCATTTTTGGTGGACTAAGATGAAGAAAGAGATTGCAGCCTATGTTGCTAGGTGTGATAACTACAGTAGAGTGAAAGCTGTCCATATGAAAACCGCTGGATTACTTCAGCCATTGCCGATTCTAGGATGGAAATGGGAGAAAATTAGCATGGACTTTATCACAGGCCTTCCAATGACACCACAAGGTCACGATTCAATATGGGTAATTGTTGATCATCTCACCAAGTCGGCACATTTTGTACCAATTCACACAACATATCACGTGGGGAAATACTCTGAGTTATATGTTTCCCAGATCATGAGACTACATGGAGTACCCAGGACTATAATCTCAGATCGAGGACCACAGTTCATAGCTCGTTTCTGGGAGCACTTACACCAGGCTTTGGGAACCAAGCTAATCAGAAGTTCGGCATATCATCCGCAAACTTTAGGACAGACAGAGTGAGTGAACCAAATCCTAGAAGATTTACTTAGAGCTTGTGTTGTATCTTCAAAAGGTTCATGGGAGAAATGGTTACCTTTAGCTGAGTTCTCCTATAACAATAGTTATCAAGAGAGTATCAAGATGGCTCCATTTGAAGCCTTGTATGGCAGAAAGTGCAGAACTCCATTGAATTGGATTAAGCCTAGTGAAAGGAGATACTTTGGTATTGATTTTGTCAATGAAGCCGAAGAGCAAGTACGTATCATCCAACAACATATGAAGGTAGCTCAATCAAGACAAAAGAGTTATGCTGACAAAAGAAGAAGACCACTAACTTTTGAAGTGGGTGACTATGTATACTTAAGAGTATCACCCATGAAAGGTGTGAAAAGATTTGGGATGAAAAAGAAGCTTTCACCAAGATATGTAGGGCCATACAAAATTTTGGAACGAAAAGGGAAGGTTGTATATAAGTTACAACTTCCACTAGAGATGAGTGCAATCTTTGATGTGTTCCATGTTTCTCAGTTAAAGAAATGTCTTCGAGTGCCTGAAGAAGCTATTGCACCCACCAACGTGCAGCTTCAATCAGATTTGACCTATGAAGAAAAGCCAATTCGAGTATTAGAGGAGATGGAGAGAGTAACACAGAGTAAGATTATTAAGTTCTATAAGGTGGTGTGGAACAATCATAGTGAACAAGATGCTACGTGGGAAAGAGAAGATTATCTACGAGAAGTTTATCCCGCCTTTTTCTAAGAATGGTAGGTCTTGCAAATCTCAGGACGAGATTTTTATAAGGGGGAGGGGCTGTAACACCTCGGGTGTTAGCCTTGCATAACTTTACTTGCATAACATGAGCATGATCATCACACATTCATAAACAAGCATTTACAATTGAAACATTTGCTTGAAACATGTGCAACATTCTTATTATTTCATGTTTCCATGCGTATGTGCATATGATCATGAGTGTAAACATGTAGATGATTGTGTGACCTTGCAAATAGCTTAAACATGTTTAGAATATCATCATGAACAATTTTGGTATTTAGGGCTAGGGCTAATTTGGTCATTAAGTCATAGTTTGAGTATGTAGCATCATTTGAATGTGACATGTTTGACCAAAGTTGAACTAGGTGTTAGAGACCTTGCATGGAGGAGATCACTAAAGCAAAGTTGTAGTGTTTGACATAAGGAACAACTTTTATTTTTGGGTCACTAACTGATTCAGCTCCTAACAAGTGTGAATTTGGACACAAAAATTAGAAAAATCAGCATTTCATGACTTAACAAAAATTTCTAAGTCGTTGATTGACTGACAGACTGACAGGCCTACCTTGGGGGTGATTTTTCTCAACCATGGTTGAGAATTAGAGCATGATCCTTGAATGAAAGATGTAGCTGGTACATTAGACTTCGACTTTTATGTACTAAGTTTTCGTTGAAAGCCAATGGTCATGAAGTTTTAATCGTTGCAAAACCAGCTGTCAGGCACCATGGCGTGAGACTGAATGAAGCTTTGGTGGCCGACCACCGGCAGAGCCCACGCGCCGCGTGTCCACGGCGATGGCCGTGCATCACCAATGCCCTGATCGCGCAGGCCACGACGCGCCTGAACGCGGCCTTAACCCCGCCAGCGCCTGCCCGAGCCATCCGCGCCCCATTTTCAGTTTCTTCGCTCCTCCTTCGCTCACCCGTAGCCGCCACCATAGCTCAGGCGCGCCGCCGACACCATTGCCAGCGCCAGCTCGCCCTCATCGCCCCTCTGTCACCACAGAAGCCACGTAGCGCCCCCTCAGTCCCCCCCTAAGCCTGCATTGCTAGCCATAGAAGCACGGTAAGCTCCAATGCCACGCGCGGTCCTCGCCGGAGCTCCACCGCTAGCCCCGTCACCGTGGCCATGTTGGCACCGTCCACTGCAGGCCACGCTAGCATGCTAGATAGTTTCCCTGTAGCTCGGTTGTGCTCGTCCAAGCTCTAGGTCAAGTTGCCGCAGCTTCCTCCGGCATGCCGCCGTTGTCCCGCCTCGCCGAGCCGCCATAGCCGCCGCCGTCGTCATCAGCGTCGATGATAGGGCCGGCCAAGTAGTGCAAAAGTTGCACCTGGTCGAGTAGGTCGTGCCGTGAAGACCTCACCGCCGGCAGACTCGTCGTCGACGAGCCATGGCTGCGTGAGATTGCTCAACACCGCCGGCTCTGTTTTTGTTTCGCTGACCGGTGGGGTCAACTGACCAGTGGGTCCCGCGTGTTAGCGACTCCATGTTTTAAATCCAGTTCATTTTGAATGTAGATTTCGTATGTTTTGTAATTTTTGTATCTTCAGTTTAGTAGCTCCAAAAATTTTGAAATATATGAGTGTTCCTTAGGAAGTGTAGTATTTAGGAAAAATATGTTCTTGACTTGTATAGTAGAAATTTTTGGAGATTTAAATAGGGATTTAAAATGTGCTTTTGAATGCATTCAAATTTGTTTATTTTATATCTAGAGTTCCTATGCTCCAAAATTTTATGAAATTTTTGTGGTAAGCTAGTCTTAGCATATATGAGCTCTGGTAAAAATTTGAGGACCAGTGCATGTGTAGATTTATAGTTATAGATTTTTCTTTTATGAATAGTTAATCCTTGCATGAATTTTTATAAATTATTTATGAGTCCAAAATTCATGAAAATTGTTGGAGGTAATCCTAGTACCATATGGATGCTAAGAAAAATAGGAAATCTGCTGCTTGACACTTTTCAATAGGGTTTTCCATTTATGCTATTTCAAGCCTTGCTTCCTTGTTATTTTTGTATAGGAACTTCTACTTAGTGAAATGACATGAAATTTTTATAGTAGTCCTTTGATAGCATTAGCAAGGCACTGTAAATTTTTGAGAATTTATGAGGTACATCTGGTATGTGTTTATTATTTAACCTAGATATCTAAATAAAATAATAAAGGCATTTAAATAAATAGTTTAGGCTTCACCATTATATTATCTAAAATGTATTTGGTATGCTTACACTGTTGGTAGATTTTATGTTGTCAAATTTGGAATGATTACATGAAGTAGAAGTATTGTTACTTTATATTGCATGTTGAATAGTTTCCGGACAGATTCTGAAGTTTGATGAGTTGCATGTTGAAAATGATGTGTACTGTAAAAAATGGTTAATTACAAAGTTATAGAGAATTTGATAAGCTTTCTAGAAAGTCTAGGATCACTGTATTTGGATTAGTAGAACTCCAGTTATGAGTGAAACAAGTAGCTACTGTTTTGTGGCATAGTCGGTGCATTGTAGAAGTAGTTAATTAATAATCGAGAAGAGATATGCACCTACTCAATAAACATGATGCACTTGTTAACATATATGCATTCGTAATACTTATGCCATACTCATGCATCTAGGATTAGAGGAAGAGATCACGTTGCTGGAATTCGAAGAAGCAGAGGAAGGGAACCAGCAGGAGGATCCGCAAGCCGCAGCTCCCGAAGGCATGGAGCAGAACCCTGAAGAGCTTCCGGAGTGTCCTGAATACCGCCCTACTTCCTTTCTGCGAGGCAAGCCCCGGAGCATTATAAGTCTCCTAGTAATTTACAAAGTGTTTACTTACATATTTATGATTGATGCATTAGTTTATAAGAGTTGAATGAAACCACTTGATGCATGTACATTCCTTGTCCAGATATTACACCTTTAATCGGTATAGGTCCAGAATCGAATAAATGCTTAGCCATGCTTAGACCGGTAGAAGTTAGGTGATGTCCTGTCACCTGCGAGATATAGGTGGATACCGAAGCACGGTTGGCTATATCTGCCATCGTGGAACAGAACCATGAGTTAAAAGTAAATCAAGACCGGACGGGAGGTCGATAGAGAAGCAACAAGACATGGAGGTCTTGGGTGTGGATCTATCCCCGTCTGTGTCGATTAAGGACCGTACCATTGTTGGAACTTCTAACAAGATTGAACGCATGCCTCTCACTTAGCTGGCCGGATAACTCGTTCCGACTGCGAAGCCAAGTAATTCAACTCAGGCCGGGAACCGTTTTGTTGTGCGCTCCTTCCGGGGAACGATCAGACTGAGCCCAAGGGTAGGCTTGGCCTGAGCATCCTAGCATCTGGTGTTCCAGATTGTGCGGCGCGGTACGAACCCGCCAAATGTGTACCTGAGTTGTACCAAAGGTGACCTAAGGCTATCGTGGCTGGTAGACCTGGGTTTGTGTTAGGAATAAATTCCCAGCTGGTTGAAATCGATTCGAATCGCCGTCTCTCCTAGATAGTGAGAAACTTGACTAACTCCAACATCGTAGTAACTGCGTTATGGAACATGATGGTTCGGATGAATATGGAATTACAATACCTGCTATGGTTACTATTGTATGCTTCTAAATGATATACCATATGTTTGGCACAGGATAGTTGCTAATCTAGAAATGGATAGTATAATTAACTTGATAAAGGAATCATAACTGTACAATGAGTCAATTGCCTTTTACGCAAAATGTTGTCAAGTTACGTCCACTTATATAGCCTTGCATAATCCTTGGAGTCATTTATTTCTGGTTCATGATGGGTAAGTCTAGCTGAGTACCTTCTCGTACTCAAGGTTTATTCTCCCATTGTTGCAGATGGCACTGTGTATCATGGTTATTGCAAGAGTTGCTTCTATCCCGCCGTGGATGAGGAGTAAGCCTTGGGCAGGCTTCTTTATTAATTCCTATCTATGCTTTTGTGGACCGTGATCGTATGGTTGGCACTGTATTAAACTATGTTGGAAACTTTATTTTTGAACTGATTTGCTTCCGCTTTATTCATCAAACTCGGTTTGTAATAACTTTTATTCGTACTCTGATGATGAAATGTATCTATGAACTTTATGTAATATGTGGCCTGTATGTTGAATCCTGTACGATCTTGGTTGTTGTAAATCGTTTATCGAGACCCGTCGTGGTACTCGACGGACTACCGAGTTTATATGGGTTCAAGTATGACAGTGCGACCGCTTGCGGGCTGCCATTGTACTTGTATTCTTATAAATTGGTCGGTTCTGTGATAGTTCATCTCCTCCTCAGATGAGGAAGGGGTGGCTCCCCGCCTCTAAGCAGCCTAAGAAGGGCCGGTGGTGGCGGATCTACCATTCTCGGCTCGCAGCGACGACCCCTATTGCCGGAGCTCACAGGGGATGAGTGGGGTCCACCCCGCGCGTCTGTCCTCCATGGCTGGAGTAAGGGCCTTGGCCCAAGCCCGCCATGAGAGTAGGGGGAGGAGGCAGACGACAACGAAAGCCATCAATAGGAGCAGCATGTGACATAACCGCCCAATTTATACAAGATCAAGTATGGCTATCCCCGTTTAACACATTGACACGCAAATACTTTCACTTATATAAACCCGGTAGTATGCCAAGTGTCATGAAGGACCTCGGTAAATCCACATCATAACCAAGATTGCACGATTAAGCAAATACACATCATATACATAGAGTTGCAGCGAAAATAATGTTTACAGTGAGTTCACAACAAATAATAATTCAAGTTTGGGTTTCAAAATCGATTAGTGAAAACAACATAGCTTTCAATTGATTACAATAATATAAGTTCTAGATACATTGCTAGCATACGTGACATCCTCTAACAAAAGCATATAGATAAGAACACTATATAGAGTCGCTGAGCCAACTAGCGGTTAGCCACCATCTTCAGCAGGCCATGAACTTCACCTGCAACACGGTGGGATAAACCCTAAGTACTCGAATGTACTCAGCTAGACTTACCCATTATAAACCAAAAATAAAGTGACACCAAGGAGTATGCAAGGCTTTATTGGTGGAGTTTGCTTGACAACATTTTGCATAAAAGCTTAAGTAACATAACTTGGAGATTTAATATCTTTAGCATCAAATTGAATACCTATTCAATTAAGCATCTCTAGATGAGCACCTATACTAGAGCAATCATATGATTAAGCTAAAAAGCATTAGTAACCATATCTGGTGTATTAATTTGAGCATCATCATAACCATCAAGTTCCATCAATTAATGCTACGTTGTCGCTGCTCAGTCAAGTTCTCACTATCCAGGAGAGAAGGTTATTCGAATCGATTCTAACCAGCTGGGGAGTTATTCCTAACACAAACCCATACTTCCCCCATCAGGGTCACATCAGGTCACCTTTGGTACAACTCCAGTATAGTCACGGGTCTGATCAGCAATGCACCCTTAGGGATACTACCATTCTACCAGGAAGTTTAGGCCCGGCCTACCCTTGGAGTCACGCCACTAGCTCCCCGCACATCCTTACTTCCTCTAGTATGCCCACTTTCACTTTTTGGGTCCTAGTCTGAGTTGAGCTAGTCGGCTTCACGGTCAAAATGGCTTATCCGGCCAACTAAGTGCTAGGCATGCATTCAACATGACATGAGGATGCACAACGAATCGGTCCTTAACCGACACAGATAGGGATAAATAGGCACCAAGACCTTCATGCCTTGTTGCTTCTCTATCATGATCCCGCCCGGTCTCCTTTTATTCATCAACACATGGTTATTTCCATGATAGCAATTATAGCCAACCATGACCAGATATCTACATATATCTTGCAGGTGACAGGAAATCATCCGACTTCTACTAGACTAAGCGTGGCTAAGCATATATTCGATCCTAGACCTATAAAGGATTCAAGATATATTTGTCTAGACAAGGAAAGTATATGCATCAAGTGGTTCCAATCAACCCCTAGTACTTAATACATCAACATAAAAGGGCTCAAGTTGATATTTAGAAAAGATAGGGGGCTTAGAATGCTGTGGGGCTTGCGTAGGATCCGACATAAGTCAGTTTAGTTAGCTTGCATTGTCTTGGTGGCATCTCCGCTCTAGGCTTGCACTCTAGGGGTCCTTCCATCTTCGGGATAGGTCCACCAACACTATCTTCTAGTTCGACTCAATTATCACCTGCTTCACGTCCACACATTGTGCATCTAGCGTACCTAGATGAGATGCAACAATGCTAGTGCATGAATGCGAAGAATGGTAACATGTGATGCATCATATAAAAGCATTCAAGATAAGTATAAGGTTACACCTCAAGACATATGCACTTAGAGAGCAAGTCAATTAACTAACTATCACTCAAGTCTAGCATAGGGGTAGCAAGCATAACAAGCATGGCACACCAGTTAACTCAAGTCAAACTATTACAAGCATTTAACACTCAAGAACTAATTAAGCCTAGCATGACATAAGAACTAGGGCTGCGGTGAACGACACCAACATAATTAAAGCTCTAGCAAAACATGCATCAAGATCATTTTGTGGCAACGTGCATACATGACCATTTATTAGTTATGTGCTTGACCAACATTATATAACACATTTATTGCTGTTCAAAGTGAAGCGAATAACTTTAGGAACATGCTCAGATTTTGGGCAGCAGCACAACAGTCACTTGTTTCAACTATAACTGGAGTTATAGGCATCCAACGAAGGTGATCCTAGACTTTCTAGAAATCTTAGGAAAATTTCTACAACTTTGTTATTAACACCAAAAGCTGATTCAACAACTAACAAGGTCAAAATACATCGTGAAGCAGAGCTTATACAATTAAGGGCAAAAACTGATAGTAACTTCAAAAATGCATATCTCAAGTTCTATTCATCAAGAAGGTTAAACAAGATGATTCTACAACTAACAAGGTTAAACAACATCAAGAAGACATCTCTGTCCAAATTTAAACATGACTTGCCATTCCACTTTGAACAGCGATAACTAGAGTTGTAGACAATCAAAAGTAGTGATCTTAGACATTTTAGAAAGATTATGAAAATCACTAGAACTCTCCTATTATAGCTAATACATGATTCCATGTTTAAATAAGCCAAACAATATAATCATTCAGATCTGTTCAGAGCACATGCAAAAGCTAACAACAAACTTATAAAATATATAACTCTAGAACCAGCATGCCTAAATCATGAAATTTTAGGACAAGAAATATAAGGAAATTATCTACAACTTTTGTATTCAACATATTTACATAAAACATCATTTTCATCACGAAAATATCACCACCACAGATACTGTACATGTAGCCATAACAACAAAGATACAACTATATGCATTTATCATTTATGTTATTAACAACTAACATTTTGTTGCTATATATGCAGCTCCATGCAACTCCTAATCATGACCAAGCAATCACGTTATTTAGCACCAATTATTAGAAGTATTACATGGCATAAACACTTGCATCTATTAACAATCTTTCATCCTCTACTTATATAGTGCAACATATATATTATTTTAGGTGATATCTTAAACATAGAGTTTAGAGCTGGAATTTTTATAGGTAATAGGTATATCAAAACATGGCTACTGTAGAAATATTACATGCTCATGTTTTATAATTTGATCTCTTTTAAAAAGACAAATTGCTATTGCAAGAAAACATGTAAGGGCAAGATAAATCTAAAACTCAACATTTTCTATAAACATATAGCCATATTATGTATCAACATGACATAACAACATCATACAATGGTTGTGGAACCACATTTTACATTTTTACATACTTATATTATTTATAAACCATTTAATAAGCATTAAACAAGTTAAATCAATAACTTAGTCATATTGCATCCAATGAGTATGAAATTTTTACCACAACACACATGTGACATCAGAAGCCGACCATAAAAAGTTAACAGTAATTGGAGCACCACAACTTTAGATATGAGAATAACAAGCAAAACAAGCTAAAATTACCTATTCAACAAGACTAAATCGAAACATTATGAAAACATTACACAACTATCATGTTTAATATTTTCATTACCTAGAGCATGTCATCACAAGATTAACACAACTAGAATTACCATTTTTGGACTTCTATAACTCAAGATATGCATCTGTCCAACTTAAAAGCATTTTAAAAATACTTTACAAGAATAAATAAAATAGCAGAAACTTTCTACTAACACATATCATATTATAACTTTACTGTGTAGATGTACTCTCAAGGATTCAAAAAAGTTTTCATTTGTTATTTTACGATTTTTCTATGATTTATTATGATTTTCCAAAGTTTTAGCAATAAAAGAAAAACAAATTTGCACAGAGGACCCCAAACTTTCACGAAAACAGATTCCAGCGAAACGGTCCTTCTAGGAACTATTCACATGAGTCATGACTTCTGCATAAAACCCCTTAGACTTGTTTCTATTTGAACGCGAGGTCCTCCACGCCAATCAGAACAGAGGAGGCGGAGGAGGATCGTCGGCCAGCCGATTTCTGGCCGGCAAGGTCATCCCCAGCGTCGGGCAAACAGTGGGAGAGCACCAGGGGGTCCACACGCATCCATGGGACAACTCTGCTTGGCCTAAGGCATCTCTAGGTGGAGTGGCCACGGCAGCAGCGGCCCGACAGCCGGTGAGGGCGGGCTCGGGGTCAGCCGACCTTGGCCAGTAGGGGCCGACAGCGGTGGGGAGCACCCAGGGGCCTGAGCACACCCATGGGACTACCTGTCTTGGCTCGAGGTGGGCCAAGTTGGCCTAGCCATGTAGCAATCAAGGGTCACGACCATAGCCACTCCGACGACAGTGGGCGTCGGTGACGCCAGAGTGAATGAGAGTGCACGAGGGAGAGGAGAGGGACGCAGAGCTACTGGTGGTGGATGCGGTTCATGTGGAGGGACAAGGTGGCAAGAAGTGGGGGTGGCAGCGGTGCTCTATAGGCAGTTATGGCGGTGTCCGTGGCCACAAGCAGCAGCGCGAGTGAGGGAGAGCGAGGAAGGGGAAGGGGAGGGCGATGCGAGTGAGAAGGGAGCGTCTACGACTTCATCGATGCGAGGGGAGGTAGGGCAGGCGACAATGACGCTCAGCGAAGGTGGGGGCACAAACAACACATGGAGGCCACATCCTAGACATGCATCGCCCACTGGGGCATTTTATCGGGCATGTGGTGGGCAACAATGTGGGTAAGGTGGGCGCCGTTTTTGGGCTAGCTACCTGGCGATTTGGTGAATGGGACTTAAACGAAGTTTGCTATACTCCTAATGCTCTACAACTTTGCTTAAGGGGTCATAATCATTAGGGCTCTAGATCAGCAGGTAATTAGCCTCCAAACTGGTAGTGTCAATGCATTCATGGCCCATTAATCAAACTCAACTTGATGATCAAAACAAAGTCAAACTCATGCCAAATTTTTACATGCTCTTCTCCAAAACATGTAGTCCAACTTTTACTTTGGGATCAAGTCAAGTTGCTTAAAGAAAACACAAGAATGTGACATGCCAATGCAAATCTAAAAATGCCTCGAAACAGACTCAAACTTACATCTTCGCCCTTCCGTATCTCTCAAATGGTTCAATGATTCAATCAACCAATTGCTCATTGTTGTAGGGCTACATGAGTACTACAACTTTGATTAAAGGTGTTTGGCAAAATTCAAAATGGTTTGCAAACTAAAATTCCCCAAAGAGGGCTACATGAAAACTAAAAATTGAAAGCTTCAGCTCCAACACAGCCAATTTTTGGAGTTTCAAAACAGCAATGAGTTGATCCTTGAGAGCCCTATTTGACTAAGTTAGGGACCAAACTAGTTCTTGACCCTTAAACAAAGTTTGTTCTATAGAAGTTAAACTACAACTTTCATTTAAGGTCAAACCTCAGAACTACACAGAAATGGAAGTTCCATTTTGGTCAAAGCAGCATCATGATAAAGCTTTAAATTATGCTTTCTGGTCCATTGAAGCATTTTTTGGACATTTGCTCAACATGAACCCTTGATGGATTTTGTTGTAGAGTTCAATTAAAGCCATTTGGGCAAGGTAGCAAGGTTTGGTCGACATCCCATGTTCCCATTCACCAGATGATGCAATTCAAGAAAGATTATAACTTATCATTTCATGTGACTTTTTGGCTCCAAACTTCATGAAACTTTTCCAATGGTGGAGATAGATAGATATTAAGGTGATGCTCATGAAATAGGCATGTTGAACACAAGCCTACATTTGAAAAGGGTCAACAAGTAAGCAATGGTGTGTTGTCCAAATTTAAGTTGGGCTCATTTTCATAGATTTGACCTCAACACCTTCATCACCATTTTAGAGATAAGGAACTAAAGCTCCTGATTACCTCTTGATCTATCATGTTTGAGCTCAAACCCACTGCCTAACAAGTGGCTAACACCCGAGGTGTTACTATGCTCCCCTTATGAGAATCTCACCTCGAGATTCGGTGCGAAAGACTTTTAAGGGAAGGGAGGCATGTCATCCAATTTTCAATGTCTATGATAGCATTAGGTTACTTAGCTCCGAGCATTAGAGAGGCTAATTTGGTCAAGACATTCTCTGATACTTGTTCTTCGTAGTAAATTTTTGTCTGTAGAATTTCCTTCATTGACCCGATGAAGCATTATTACTTTGGGAGGAATCCAAGATAGCGCAGCGCTTCGTTGTTGGAATGCAGAAAGTGCTATGGAGCATAAACTAACTACTCATAAATATATGTTTCTCTAGTGGGTATAGCATGTATATGAAATGAGGGGTGAGATCACAGACAGGGTAAACATCTTCTGAGGCGGTGAAAAACCGACTAATGCAACAAGCCATGCCTATGCCGGTCGTAACTGTCCAATCACTCAAATGCCAACTGATGGAAAACTACATAATGTTCCATGTGTGCAGTTCTCTTTCTCTTATGATAACATAGTATTATCTGAGTCTATTGAGAGAGCGGTGAATGTGATAGCGGACTCTATTGGCTCAGCGGTTTTGACGATCATTAGTTTAGGGGATCCTCGTATCCAAGCGGCAACAGTTATCTGGGTTGAATCTGATGCAACCTCTTGGGTAAAAACACATGAAAGGTACCAAAGGACAAGTCCACCTTAGAAATCCTTGCTAAAGAAGGATGATAGTGAGGTTCGGAGGACAACAAAGGTTGCAAGTATTTACTAACTGGAGAAACAATACACCACCAAGATTGAGTACAATTTTCCTTCATGGTGCTATTGCATAGTAAGTTGGGTTGACTTGCACTGTAGCAAAACTAGCATTGTTGGACTACATTTGACATTGAAGCTTCCTTTCTATTATCTATCAACAACTCATAATCATAATCTGAAATCTGTTGTTTGACACTTTTCAAATTGTTTTTGACTCTCAAAGTCACAAATTGACTTGTAGAACACCTTGACTGCTCAAGCATTGTTGATATGAGAGCGCAAAAGCTAGGCGCAAAGGGGTGCAAGGAGTCTTCTCTAGGGCATCTAAAGGATTATATAATGGCAAAACATTGACCATGTTGCTAATCTTGGCATCAATCACAATCACAACCTTTTTACATGAGGGATGATAGCTGTCACTAGAGAAATCACAGATTCTATACACCTTGGTTGTCAGTTCATATCTCACAAACTATTAGTCCATTCCATACGAATTTTGGTAGGCATGTATACCCACAAGTCCTCTCACAACTAACCAAAATTCAGCTCAAACGGACACTGTTTGACTATCCAAATGAATCATCTACCAAAACTGCTCTGTTCTGAAATTTTTAGTGTCCCCAAACTGGCAAAACATCTCTCAACTCTGATGCTTTACTCAACCAATGCTCAAACCAACTTCAGACATCGAAGTACCCCAAGTGAAGAATGAGCTCGCCAAGTTTTGTGACAATCCAACCATGTTTGAGCTTCTAATCACCGGCTTAAAGATAACTGGTTTGGTGCAATGAAAACTGGACATATTTCCTAGTTCTTCTTTTTCTTTGCATCACACATTGTGGAGTGTGTTTCGCACTCTCTAACTCTTTGTACAGAAGCAGCAGTAGCTTTCTCACTAAGGATGGAGGCTAGGGTTTTTCCTTACATGCCTCTTTGGAAACAACCTTAACCATTGATTTAGACACCAACTCGAATGATACACAAGCACTAGACTTGTGGGTTGTTTTTGTAGGGCACAATGTATACTACATGTAGAGGGGAAGTCCGGCAAAGATAAGGGACCGTTTCTAACTATCCTCCTAGTGCTTCATCCAATAGAGTCCTGAACAAATCCTTTTTGCGGCACCTAGATGCATAATGATGCTGATCGAAACTAGGGACAAGCTTTCTCTAGTTCTTTACTTAGCTGATACATCATTTTACATTATCTGGGGGATTGTCCAAGATGGAATTGACTTGATGACACAGGGTCTGGAGAAGAAAGCAGTACTGGCATCTCTGACCGGCTTTGCGGTTTCTTTGCTGAACTTTGTTCTGTGAGACCTAGGCTTCGTAGTTACCAAAGAGTCATTACCTAGCTAAGGATTAACCTTCCTACTAGTAACAAATTAGTTGTCTCCGAACATTTAAAAGGCTCCAAACTTCATTTTTATGGCAACAATTGTAGTGGATGCACAAACAAACAGTCGCCATGGAAGTCATCCGAGAAGGGGTCACACCGAAGGTCGGTTTTTGACTGCTTGATCATCTTGCACATAAAGATCAAGATTTGGACATAAGCTCATAAACACCAAGTGACCTATTACAGGGCATAATATCCTAGTTTATTTATCATCCGACTGATAACTTCTCCAACTATAAGTATTATGTACCTTTCTGATCCATTGGGGATGATGCAAGTTGCTCACTAGAGGACTGATGTCATTATAGGGATAGTCAAGTAGAGTCACTTATCTACCACCTCTTGTAGTCTGCTATTGTTTATGTCGGTGATCTATTCTTCTAGGTTATCCTTTTTGCAACATTAGAAGGAAACTCTACTACTTTTGGTTCAATATATGGATCTTCCGATTAGATATGGAGAGATAACCAAGGAAGAGTTCACGTGAAAATAACGCATTGGTGTAGTTCTACAATGGATCATGACTAGAAACCTCGATACCAGTGCATGTCGAGTAGCACAGCCTTGTGTCGGCTGCCCACAGGAGGCTCTTAGTTTCATCGCGGCACCATTAGTTGCTACTCATAACACCATTACCGATCACACAACCGAAGTGAAATTTCAAGTGGCATAGATTGGGTTGTAAGAACAAGCACTATGAGCAAGCAAAGATAGTCACAAGGTTTGGAGTCAACAAGGGGTGGTCCAAGGTAAAGACATGGCATAGGAGAAACATAGATTAACTAATGCAGACAACTAAGCGTGAGACTCTTGCTTAAATTTCCACGCATATCTAGCTTCCACCAATAGAGATCTCTAGAGAAAAGACTTACATGGGATTTGGTCTTGTTGGGCAGCAACATGAGATCAAGACCGATAAACATTCCTAGACTTGAGAGAGTTGGAGATTAAACAAGCGAGATTCGAGGGACTAGAGCCGATACACTGACTAGGGATTCAGTTGATAAAGCAATGAAATGATTTGCAAGGAAAAGACTTCTGAGGTTCAGGCAGCGAGAGGTTAGCGTTGCACCGGATCACCTTTAGGATAAGGGCAGAGATGTCCGACAAGGATTTTTGGGTAGGGTCTTCACACACTAGGAGCAAGACATCCATGACATATGCAAGCATTTCAAGGGAACCAAGCTTGGGACTCATGAGTAAAGCAAAAGCATGGATACACGAACATTCAAGGGCTAACAATCACACACAAGCTCAAGCTCCTAAGCAAAGGGAATCTACTAGGAGACAATCATGAGATTAGCGTAACTTTAGTGTGATTGTAGGATTAGGCTCTTCAACACTTGTATGCTCACCATGGACAAAAGGGGTAACGACTATGATACTACTTAAGTAACAAAGCATCCACACATACATCATGGTAATACCTAGAAGCAAGCAACCACACATCTAAAGAACTAATGTCAAGATAACTTGAAAGGAAGAACCTGACATTATATGTAAAAGAAAGCATGTGCAGGCTTCTAACAAGGTATCACTACCAGTTTTGGTTTTCAAAAGGGAGAAGTTTTTGCTAACTACTAACTTGTCATTTATTTCCTTTGGAAGTAAATATACAAGGCAAAGCTAATCACACACTATCTTTAAGCACAACTATTCAAGCGGCATGGAACAAGGCATTTTGCCTAGCTTCACACATGGAAGATAGTAACATCACATTGATCACAAGTTACTTATTATTAGAACAAAGGTGAGGGGTAGCATATTTATGCACAAGCACATTCATGATGCATGACCGTCCTATTCGTCCTCACAAAATTGCCAGCCTAAGGTGGCAATCACGTTCTATGTCGGTGGCATAATACGTACTCTCTTGATATATAGCTAGTCATCAGCTACATTCAATCTATGCATTCATGGTTCAGCGTACCTAGAGAAGGATTTCATTTTAGCCCAACCCCACATATACATATGCAAGAATGAAAATATGGTCTCTAAGTTGCAAGCTAAATACTTCCATATATATACCATATATACTTCCGTACCAAAGCTACCCATATGTAATATGTCCATACATACATATAAATATGCATGTACAACCATACCAAAACTAAACCCATAATTAAATACCTCCATATATATAGGATATGTATATATACTTTAGTATCAAAGCTACCTCTCCCTTAGACCGCACGCTCATATCTTACGGTCATGCCACTCATTATCTTACCTTGGGCGTAGAGGTATATTGATCCATATATTACCACTCAAGTGAATGACATCCATACAATAGCACGCCGTATGGACGATGAAATAAAAATTGCAATTAAGTAAATCCCCCATAGTTAGTATCAGTTTACTTAGCCACCTAGTAGTCCTTAATTGGGCTTAACTAGAGGTTGTCGCTAGCATAGTTTTGCAAATTAGTTTTGACAAATTTGCCTATAGCTAAGGTTTTAGTCCAAATAGGCTCTTAAAATCAAAACTTTGTTTTTAAAACTACGTACATGACAATATTATGCTTAATCTTGCTCTGATACTAGCTGTGACAGAACCGCCCATTTATACAAGATCTAGTATGGCTTTCCCCATTTAACATGTTGATGCGCACATACTTTCACTTATATAAACGCGGTAGTCCGCCGAGTGTCACAAAGGACCTCGGTAAATCCACATCACAACCAAGATTGCACGATTAAGCAAATACACATCATATAGACGGAGTTGCAGCGAAAATAATGTTTACAATGAGTTCACAATAAATAATAATACAAGTTTGGGTTTCAAAACCGATTAGTGAAAACAACATAAGCTTTCAACTGATTACAATAATATAAGTTCCAAATACATTGCTAGCATATATGACATCCTCTGACAAAAGCATATAGATAAGAACACTATATGGAGTTGCCGAGCCCACCGGCGGTTAGCCACCATCTTCAGTAGGCCGAGAACTTCACCTGCAACATGGTGGGATAAACCCTGAGTACTCGAATGTACTCATCTAGACTTACCCGTCATAAACCTAAAAATAAAGTGACATCAAGGAGTATGCAAGGCTTTATCGGTGGAGTTAGCTTGACAACATTTTGCATAAAAGCTTAAGTAACATAACTTGGAGATTTAATATCTTTAGCATCAAATTGAATACCTATTCAATTAAGCATCTCTAGATTAGCACCTGTACTAGAGCAATCATGTGATTAAGCTAACAAGCATTAGTAACCATATCCGGTGTATTATTTGAGCATCATCATAACCATCAAGTTCCATCAATTAATGCTACTGTTGCCTCTGCTCAGTCAAGTTCTCACTATCCAGGAGAGACGGTGACTCGAATCGATTCCAACCAGCTGGGGACTTATTCCTAACACAAAACCATATTTCCTCCCATCGAGGTTGTGTCGGCTTCACCTTTGGTACAACTCAGGTACAATAGCAGGATCTGATCAGCGTCGCACCCTCAGGGATACTACTAGTCTGCCAGGAAGTTCTGGCCTAGCCTGCCCTTGGTCTCATGCCACTAGCTCCCCACACATCCTTACTTCCTCTAGTGTGTGCACTTTCACTACCGTGTCCTAGCCTTGAGTTGAGCTACTCGGCTTTGCGGTCAGAACTGGCTTATCCATCCTAACTAAGTGCTAGGCATGCGTTCAACATGACATGAGGACAGTACACATGAATCGGTCCTTAACCAACACAGACGTAGGATAAATAGGCACCAACACCTCCATGCCTTGTTGCTTCTCTATCACGATCCTGCTTGTTCTCCTTTTATTCATCAACACATGGTTATTTCCACGATAGCAATTATAGCCAACTGTGACTAGATATCTACATATATCTTGCAGGTGACATGAAATCACCCGACTTCTACCAAACTAAGCAAGACTAAGCATATATTCGATCCTAGACCTATAAAGGATTCTTGATATATTTGTCTAGACAAGGAAAGTATTTACATCAAGTGATTCTAATAAACCCCTAGTACTTAATACATCAACATAAAAGGGCTCAAGTTGATATTTAGAAAACATAAGAGGCTTAGAATGCTGTGGGGCTTGCCTAGGATCTAACATAAGCCAGTTTAGTTAGCTTGCATCGTCTTGGTGGCATCTCCCTTCTAGGCATGCACTCCGGGGGTCCTTCCATTTTTGGGATAGGTCCACCAACATCGTCTTCTGGTTCGACTCCATTATCACGTGCTTCATGTCCATGTGTTGTGCATCTAGCGTACCTAGATGAGATGCAATAATGCCAGTGCATGAATGCAAAGAATGGTAATATGAGATGCATCATATAAAAGCATTCAAGATAAGTATAAGGTTACACCTCAAGACATATGCACTTAGAGAGCAAGTCAATTAACTAACTATCACTCAAGTCTAGCATAGGGGTAGCAAGCATAACACGCATGGCACACCAGTTAACTCAAGTCAAACTATTACAAGCATTTAACACTCAAGAACTAATTAAGCCTAGCATGACATAAGAACTAGGGCTGCAGTGAACGACGCCAACATAATTAAAGCTCTAGCAAAACATGCATCAAGATCATTTTGTGGCAACATGCATACATGACCATTTATTAGTTATGTGCTTAAACAACATTATATAACAGATTTATAAGATACCTTAGGTAGATCAATTTAACTCTAGTAGTGTCATGAGCCAACACTTGCAAGCATACAAAGCAATGCAAAGTGAAGCGAATAACTTTAGGTACATGCTCAGATTCTAGGCAGCAGCGCAGCAGTCACTTGTTTCAACCATAACTGGAGTTATAGGCATCCAACAAAGGTGATCCTAGATTTTTTTGAAATCTTAGGTAAATTTCTACAACTTTGTTATTAATACCAAAAGCTGATTCAACAACTAACAAGGTCAAAATACATCATGAAGTAGAGCTTATACAATTAAGGGCAGAAAGCTTATAGTAACTTTAGAAATGCATATCTTGAGTTCTATTCATCCAACAAGCATGATCCTTAACTATATAGAAAGATTATTAAGTTATCTACAACTTTCTTATTATCATATTAAGATGATTCTTCAGCTAACAAGGTTAAACAACATCAAGAAGGCATCTCTATCTAGATTTGAACAGGACTTGCCATTCCACTTTAAACAGCGATAACTAGAGTTGTAGACAACCAAAAGTAGTGATCTTAGATATTTTAGAAAGCTTAGGAAAACCACTACAACTCTCCTATTATCGCTAATACATGATTCCATGTTTAAATAAGCCAAACAATATAATCATTCAGATCTGTTCAGAGCACATGCAAAAGCTGACATCAAACTTGTAAAATATATAACTCCTGAACCAGCAAGCCTAAAATTATGACATTTTAGGACAATAAAGACAAGGAAATTATCTACAACTTTTTATTCAACATATTTACATCAAACATCATTTGGATCACAAAAATATCTTAACAATCTTTCATCCTCTACTTATATAATGCAACATATATATTATTTTAGGTGATATCTTAAACATAGAGTTTAGAGGTGGAATTTTCATAGGTAATAGGTATATCAAAACATGGCTACTGTAGAAATATTACATGCTCATGTTTTATAATTTGATCTCTTTTAAAAAGACAAATTGCTATTGCAAGAAAACATGTAAGGGCAAGATAAATCTAAAACTCAACATTTTCTATAAACATATAGCCATATTATGTATCAACATGACATAACAACATCATACAATGGTTGTGGAACCACATTTTACATTTTTACATACTTATATTATTTATAAACCATTTAATAAGCATTAAACAAGTTAAATCAATAACTTAGTCATATTGCATCGAATGAGTATGAAATTTTTACCACAGCACACATGTGACATCAGAAGCCTACCGTGAAAAGTTCAATGTAATTGGAGCACCACAACTTTGGATATGAGAATAACAAGCAAAACAAGCTAAAATTGCCTATTTAGCAAGACTAAATCAAAACATTATAAAAATAGTATAGAACTAGCATGTTTAATATTTTTATTACCTAGAGCATGTCATCATAAGATTAACACAACTAGAATTATCATTTTTGGACTTCTATAACTCAAGATATGAATCTGTCCAACTTAAAAGCATTTTTAAAAGCACTTTACAAGAATAAATAAAATAGCAAAAACTTTCTACTAACACATATCATATTATAACTCTACTACGTAGATGTACTCTCAAGGATTCCAAAAAGTCTTCATTTGCTATTTTATGATTTTTCTACGACTTATTATGATTTTCCAAATTTTAGCCATAAAAGAAAAACAAATTTGCACCGAGGACACCAAACTTTCACAAAAACAGATTCTAGCGAAACGGTCCTTCTAGGAACTATTCACATGAGTCATGACTTCTTCATAAAACCCCTTGGACTTGTTTCTATTTGAACACGAGGTCCTCCACGCCAATTAGAACAGAGGTGGCGGAGGAGGATCGTCGACCAGCCAATTTCCGACTGGTGAGGTCATCGCCGACGTCAGGGAAATGGCAGGGGATCACCAGGGGGTCCACACGCATCCATGGGACAACTCGACTCAGCTCGAGGTGGCCCAAGGTGGCGCGACCATGGCAGCACTAGCTCGATGGCCGGCGAGGATGGGCTCGGGGTCAGTCGACCTTGGCCAGCAGGGGCCGGCAGCGGCGGGGAGCACCTAGGGGCCTGAGCGCACCCGCGAGGCTGCCTGACTTGGCTCGAGGCAGGCTAGGTCGGCTAGGCCATGCGGTAGTCGAGGGTCGTGGCTAGAGTCACTTCGATGGCAGTGTGCGACGGTGATGACGGATCGAACGACAGTGCGTGAGGGAGACGAGAGGGTCATGTAGCTGCTGGTGGTGGCTATGGTTCGTGTGGAGGGATGAGGCGGCAAGAAGTGGGGGTGGCTGTGGTGCTCTACATGGTAGCTATAGCGGCGTCCATGGTCGCAAGTAGCAGCGCAAGTGAGGGAGAGCGAGGAAGGGGAGGGCGATGCGAGTGAGAAGGGAGCGTCTGCCACTGCATCGATGCAAGGGGGAGGTAGGGGCACATGGCAGTGGCTCTTAGCAATGGTGGGGGCACGGACAGCGCATGGAGGCCACATCCTAGACATGTGTTGCCCACTGGGGCATTTTACCGAGCATGTGGCGGGCAGTGATGTGGGTAAGGTGGGCGCCATTTTTGGGCCAGCTACGTGCTGATTTGGCGAATGGGACTTGAATGAAGTTTGTTGTACTCCTATTGCTCTACAACTTGGCTTAAGGGCTCATAATCATTAGGGCTCTAGATCAGCAGGTAATTAGCTTCCAAACTGGTAGTGTCAACACATTGAAGGCCCATTAATCAAACTCAACTTGATGATCAAAACGAAGTCAAACTCATGCCAAATTTTTACATGCTCTTCTCCAAAACATATAGTCCAACTTTTACTTTGGGATCAAGTCAAGTTGCTTAACGAAAACACAAGAACGTGACATGCCAATGCAAATCTGAAAATGCCTCGAAATAGACTAAAACTTACATCTTCGCCCTTCCGTATCTCTCAAACAGTTCAATGGTTCAATCAACCAATTGCTCATTGTTGTAGGGCTACATGAGTACTACAACTTTGATTAAAGGAGTTTGGCAAAATTCAAAATGGTTTGCAAACTAAAATTCCCAAAAGAGGGCTACATGAAAACTGAAAATTGAAAGCTTCAGCTCCAACACAGCCAATTTTTGGAGTTTCAAAACAGCACTGAGTTGATCCTTGAGAGCCCTATTTGACTAAGTTAGGGACCAAATTAGTTCTTGACCCTTCAACAATGTTTGTTCTATAGAACTTAAACTACAACTTTCATTTAAGGTAAACCTCAGAACTACACAGAAATAGAAGTTCCATTTTGGTCAAAGCAGCATCACGATAAAGCTTTAAATTATGCTTTCTGGTCCATTAAAGCAATTTATGGACATTTGCTCAACATGAACACTCCATGGATTTTGTTGTAGAGTTTAATTAGAGCCATTTGGGCAAGGTAGCAAGGTTTGGTCGACATCCCATGTTCCCATTCATCGGATGAAGCAATTCAAGAAAGATTATAACTTATCATTTCATGTGACTTTTTTGCTCCAAACTTCATGAAACTTTTCCAATGGTGGAGATAGATAGATATTAAGGTGATGCTCATGAAATAGGCATGTTGAACACAAGCCTACATTTGAAAAGGGTCAACATGTAAGCAAAGGTGTGTTGTCCAAGTTTAAGTTGGGGCTCATATTCATAGATTTGACCTTGACAGCTTCATCACCACTTATCCTATCATGTTTGAGCACAAACCCACTACTTAGCATGTGGCTAACACCTGGGGTGTTACAGCCCTACTCCTTATGAGAATCTTGCCCTGAGATTCGATGCGAAAGACTTTTAAGGGAAGAGAAGCACGCCATCCATTTTCCAACATCAATGATAGCATTAGGCTACTTAGCCTCGAGCATCATAGAGGCTAATTTTGTCAAGGTAACTTTCTGATACTTGCTCTTCATAGTAAATTTTTGTCTAAAGAATTTCCTTCATTGACTCCCAAGAAGCATTGTTACTTTGGGTTGAATCCAAGATAGCACTGTACTTTGTTCCCGGGATACAGAGATTGTTATGGAGCATAAACTAACTACTCACAAGTATTTGTTTCTCTAGGGAAAATGACATGTACAACTTTCCATGAGGGGTGAGATCATAGACGGGGTAAACATCTTCTGAGGTGGTGAAAAACTGACTAATCCAACAAGCCATGCCTATGCCGGTCGTAACTCTCCAATCACTCAAATTCCAACTGATGGAAAACTACATAATGTTTCATATGTGTAGTTCTCTTTCTCTAATGATAACACATTATTATCTGAGTTTGTTGAGAGAGCGGTGAATGTGATAGCTAACTCTGTTGGCTCAGTGGTTTCGACTATCATTAGTTAAGGGGATCCTCGTATCCAAGCGGCAACAGTTATCTGGGTTGAATCTGATGCAACCTCTTGGGTAAAAACACATGAAAGGTACCAAAGGACAAGTCCACCTTAGAAATCCTTGCTGAAGAAGGATAATAGCAAGGTCTGGAGGATAATAAAGGTTGCAAGTATTCACTAACTGGAGAAACAATACACCACCAAGATTGAGTACAATTTTTGTGACGGAACCGCCCAATTTATACAACATCAAGTACGGCTGTCCCTGCTAACACGTTGACACACACATACTTTCACTTATATAAACCCGGTAGTTTGCTGAGTGTCACGAATGACCTCGGTAAATCAACATCACAACCAAGATCATATGATTAAGCAAATACAAATCACATACACAGAGTTGCAGCAGAAATAATATTACAAATGGGTTCACAAATAAAAGTACAAGTTTGGGTTTCCAAAACCGGTTAGTGAAAACAACATAGCTTTCAAATGATTACATTAATATAAGTTCCAAATACATTGCTAGCATAAGTGACATCCTCTGATAAAAGCATATATATGAGAAATAAATATAGAGTCACTGAGCCCACCGACGGTTAGCCACCATCTTCAACAGGCCAAGAACTTCACCTACAACATGGTGGGATAAACCCTAAGTACTCGAATGTACTCAGCTAGACTTACTCGTCATAGACCAAAAATAAAGTGACACCAAGGAGTATGCTAGGCTTTATAGGTGGAGCTAGCTGGACAACATTTTGCATAAAAGCCAAGAGTTGAGATATACCTTTTTACAATTCAGTAACCAAGTTAATTATAGCTATTCATCTCTAGATTAGCAACTAACCTATGCCAAACATGTGGGATATCATTTAGTAACAGGCAATAGTAACCATAGCCGGTATAATGTTGTAACATCATCATCATCATTATAACCATCAAGTTCAATTAAGTTACTCTACGTTGTCGCTGCTCAGTCAAGTTCTCACTATCCGGGAGAGACGGTGGTTCGAATCAATTCCTATCCAGCTAGAGGGGTATTCCTAACACAAACCTAGGTCTACCAGCCATGGTAGCCTTAGATCACCTTTAGTACAACTCAGGAATCGCGATTTCGAGTAGCGCTACATTCTCAAGGGCAACACTCTGCTTGGAAGTGCAGGAATTTTAAGCACCTGACCCCTTGGACTCACATCAATGTCCCCAAGCACATCCTTACTGCCTCGAGAGTGCGCCCTTTCACTTCCTGGACTTCCGACCTGAGTTGAGCTACTCGGCTTTGTGGTTAGAACGAGTTATCCAGCCAACTAAGTGATAGGCATGCGTTCAACTTGACATGAGGACGTACAATGAATCAATCCTTAAATGACACAGACGGGGATAGATCCACACCCAAGACCTCCATGTCTTGTTGCTTCTCTATCGACATCCCACCTGGTCTCCATTCATTATTAACACATGGTTATTTCCATGATAGCAAATATAGCCAACTGTGCTTTGGTATCCACCTATATCTCACAGGTGATAGAAAATCACCCGACTTCTACTGGTCTAAGCATCACTAAGCATATATTCGATCCTAGACCTACATAGGGTTCAAGGTATATTTCTAGACAAGGTAGTTCTATGCATCAAGTGGTTCCAATCAACTCTTATAACCTAATGTATCAAACATAAAGAACTCAAGTGATATTTATAAAAATGTAGGAGGCTTAGAATGCTTCGGGGCTTGCCTGGGATCCAACACTAGGTTAGTGTTTGTTAGACGACACTCGCTAGGCGAGTATCTCCCATCCTAGCACTTGTCCAGTCCTTCCATCTTCAGGATAGGTCCACCATACACCGTCTTTGGGGTTGGCTCCAGCATCATGTCCTTCACGTGGTTCATCTAGCATACCTAGATGAGATGCAAGATGCAAGTGCATGAATATGAAGAATGGTAATATAAGATGCATCACATAATAGCATTCAAGGCAAACATAAGATCATGCAAGACATAGGCACCTAGAGTTATTTAACTAAAAATCACACAACCTATTATAGAGGGATAGCAAGAATATTAGGCATGGCACACAAGTGAACTTAAGTTCAGATATAGCACACATGCATCGATCAAGAACTAATCAACATGTTTAGCCAAAACAAGAGCAAGCTAAAGCAATCACCTAGCACATGTATAGAAATCTGGATAACAGCACAGCAGTCACTCATTTTATCCATAACTAGAGATCTAGATATCCAAAGAAGGTGACACTAGACTTGATGGAAAGCTAATGAAATTGCCTACAATATTGTTATTATCACCAAAAGCTTATTCCAAAGCTAACTAGGTCAAACATGCCAATGTTTTAGATGTCTACAGCACTAGGACAGAAAAGTTGTAGTAATTTCAACAATGTATAACTGGAGTTACAGACATCAAACAAGCATGAAACTTAACTTTCTAGAAATCTTATTAAATTATCTAAAACATGTTTATTATCATCATAAGGTGATTCCACCATTAGCAAGTTCAATCAAGCACAATTGAGCACCTCTGTCTAGATTTGGACAGATTCAGCCATGCAACTTGATAAGCTTATAACTAGAGATTTAGACCACCAAAAGGAGTGATCTTTAACAATTTGGAAAGCTCATGAAAATTACTACACTTCTTCTATTATCTCCAAGACATGATTCCAATCGTAATTGGGACAAATAACACAATCATTCAGATCTATACAGAGAGCATGCAAAACCTGATAGGGAAATTATAAAATCTATAGCTCCTAAATTATTAGGCCTATGGTCATGAAAATTTAAAAAAATATATATTATGAAGTTACCTACAACTTTGGTATTCACCACAACCACATAAAACATCATTTACACCACGAAAATAATTGCACAAGCAAAACTGCACCTGCAGTCCAACAGCAGTGGTACAGAAAACTGATAGGAACTTCAGAGAAGCATAACTCGAGTTCTAGACCTCCAACAAACATGAATTATAACGTTTTGAAAAGCTTATAGAGTGACCTACAACTTTATTGTTATCATCTTAAGATGATTCTATAGATAACAAGGTCAATTAATCCAATGAATGCATCTCTGTCTAAAACATGGACAGAAACTGACATGCCACTTTAAACAGATATAACTGAAGTTCTACATGTCCAATAAATGTGGTTCTGGACTTTTTAGAAACCTTAACAAATTCTAAACGACTTTGTTATAAACACCTAAAGATAATTCTACTATTAAGAAGGCCCCACAGTGCCAATAAGGAAACCCTCTATGGGTTTGTGCAGAAACAGCCACAGAGATTTAAGCAAGTATAACTCAAGATCTACTTAACTAAAAATCATGATATTTAGCTTTCTGTAAAGCCCACGAAAAGTACTACAACTCATGTATTGTCATCAAGTCATGATTAATAATTTAACTAAGCCAATTAATTCAAACATGCAGGCCTATTTAGAATAGGAGCCAAGCAACACATGGCATTTGTTCTTTTTATAGATCTCAAACTATCAAGCCTAAACTCTTGAAATTTTTATCAGACATCAACCATAACCTGTGTAACACTCCATAAAACATTCACATTTATTTTAGCAAAAAACTGCAGTTATGAAAAAGAAAAGACACAACTAGTATTAAAAACCTAACTGCATAAATTGATTTTTACAGCAAAAACATTAAAACACATAATGCCATATTATAGATCTAATGCATAGATAATTGCACAAGTATTCCAAAAAGTCCCCATTTACTATTTTAAGATTTTTCTACTAATTACTATGAATTTTCAAACTTGATCATTCAAATCTGTAAAAACCAAAGAAAAGGAATGTAAATCTTACATTGGGGACCCTACAGTTTTCAGAAATTAAACACGACAAAAGATATTTTTGGCACTATACAACTGAGTCACGGCTTCTTACTTAGGCCCTCCAACTTCTTCTAATTCATGCGCGCAGTCCTTCGCTCTCTCTACATCACAGCAATGGAGCAGAGCAGAGAAGAGGCACCAGGGAGGTCGGGCTCTGGGCAACTGATGGCCGGAAGTGATGAAGAAGGGGATGCCTAACTCTAGCCATGGCCACGTTGGGCTCTGGCCTTGGCCGGCTATAGCCAGCAGCCACTCGGTAGCGGTAGGATGCGTCGGCTGACAGGCATGGCCTCAACGGTGATGCTTTCTAGCTTCGCTGGTTGGGGACAACGCGAGGAGGCGCTAGAGGTGTAACACCCTAGGTGTTTGGCCTCCACTAAATTGCATGCCATTTCATAAACTTGTGCATTATCTATGTCATCATGTCATTGTTACTGAAACATGCATATGCAACATTTTCAACTGTGTATGTTTCATGCTTGATTGTTGTGAATGGTAGTAGTGCAACATGTGAATGTTACATGAAACTCTCATACTTGGAAACATGGCAATATGGTAGTAATGTGACAAGTATAGGATAACAACAAGGTCATGCAACATGTGAAACATTGTATTGAAACATATGCATGAATTGCTTGTTTTACTTTCTTTATCACATGTGATCAGTAGAAGTGGTATAACAACTTTGTAAAATGGTTGATCATGGTCTAATACACCTTAACTACATTTAGTTTACTTGTTGGAACATTGTTCATGTAGACCAAAATGACCAAAATGCCCTCAAGTGCAAGTTTGACTTGAATTGACTCTAGGAGTGTCATAGTTTGACTATTTAAAAAGTCCAACTTGAAAGCTTTGCATGGCTGTACACTCTTTACAAAAGTTGTAGCTAATTTATCAAGGAACAAAAGTTGTTTGATGACCAACTCATGAAAATGGCTAGAACATGCTCAAACATGGCCCACAAGTCAGATGTACATGCTGATTTCATACTTAGCAAATTTTTCCTAAGTCCCAAGCAGATTTCAGTTTCATGAGCTGATGTTTGGAGCACTGTATCTCACTGACCAAGCCGAACTAGCTCGAGCTCCAATTAGTAAACTTGTAGTACTCATGTAGGTCTCCAACTTTGTTAACTACGGCTTAACCTGGATCGCCACGGATTAGGAGTTAATGATCGTCGAATGGGCGCTGTCAGTCCTCGGAAGTGAGCACTGAATCGGGGCTACAGTGATCAAGTTTCAAAAAAACGACGCCGCGTGTCCACCACCCGTCGCCGGACTCCTGCTCGCGCTGGCCACGTGCCGTGCGCCTCCTGGCGTCGGAGCCGTGTCTTGAAGCCACCTCGCGCCTGCCCGAACGCACTCGCCCTTCCCATTTCGCTTTCCTCGCCTTCCACCGTGCACTGCAAGAGAGCGCCGCCGTCCGCCATTGCTTCGCCTTTGCCCCGCTTGCTCGCCACCACGAAAACGCGTTGCCCTGATCATCAGCAGCTGCGCCGTGACCTACTCCACCTCCTCCACCACACTGCTGCGTCAATTAGGCTTGGGTAAGGTCGCTGTGACCTTTCTGACACCGCTGCGCCATTGCCGCACCGGTGACCTCACCGTGGCCAGCACGGCACCGTTCCCCTCCTCCATTCTTAGCTCACGTTTAGCCTTCTCCATCATGAGTAGCTGCTTGGGTGTAAATGCCATCACCAGTGCTGGTCCAGCCGCGCCGGGACACGGCCGAGCGCCGCCGTGCGCCATGGCCGATTTGCCGTGCGCCGTGGCCAGAGCGCTTAGGGACCACTAGAGCTTCGCCGTGGTAGGGAAATCGAAGCGTGAGGACTTGGGAAGCACGCCGGTGCTGTTCAATTCACCGGAGGGTTCGCCGTCGGCGAGTTCCACCGTCGCCGAGGCCGCCTCCCCTGCTCCTCTCGCTGGCGCGCGGGACCCGGCTGTCAGCCACCGAGGCTCAGGTGGGATCTGGCTTGGGCCGAGCCGTGTCTTGGGCCGTGCCAGCGTTGCTCGTGGGCCGCCGTTCCTTGGGCCAGCCCACCTGTAGCTTTTAGGTTTTCTTATTTGTTTTGTTTATTGTTTTCACAGATTTATGTGCATGATTCTAAAATATGTATTTCCTAGTATATAGATCCAAATGATGTGGTTCTAATTTTGTTAAGTTCCTGGTCATGTCTAGTATTTAATAAAAATATAATATGAGCACATGTTTTAGAAAATTTGGATGAATTAAATAGGAGTTTGAAATGTGTTTTTAGAAGCATGCAAACTTATTTGAATTTTATCTTGAGTTTCTGTAGCCCAAAAATTATGAAATTTTGTGGGTCCTCTATTTTGGTTTATTTGAAGCTCTGGTAAAAATTTCAGAGCTAGTGCATGTGTAGTTTTTAAGTTATAGAATTTCCTTTTATTAATAGGTGGATCTTGTGTGAATTTTTATAATTTTTCTATAGATCCAGTAAAGGTAAAATTTGGTGGGTACTATTCTTATGCTAGAATGATGCTAGGAAAAATGTGAAATCTGTTGCTTGACACTTTTCATTAGGATTTCTTAATTATACCATTTTAAGCCAGTATGCCTTATCATTTTTGTGTAGGCTGTTATACTTACTCAATGGCTTTGAAATTTTTATGGTAGCCTATGTGAAGCATGAGATAGCTACTGTAATTTTTATAGATTTTTCTGAATAGTTTTACTATATATTGCTTTAATCACCTAATTAACTAGATAAATTAGAAAAGGGTATTAAATAATTTATTTAGAAGTTGACACTATACTTTCTGATGTTTATTAGGTATGCAAAACAAGTTGGTAAACTTGGTTTGATCAAAGTATGCTTTTGCACAATCATTAAATAATTAAGTTACTACTTGTTGCATATGAAGCTTTAGCTGTTATTTTAAGTATGTCTTTACTATTCTAAGTTCATGGTACTGTTCCTAGGTGTTAGGCCTTTAACTGAAGATGAGCATCTTTATCTTAGGTTATGCAAGTTAGGTAAGTTGCTCTTGTTATTTAAGTTAAGTTGGATACATGCTTAAAGTGATTTGAATAGAGCTAATTACTCGGTAAACGAGTGTCCAGTGATGTTTTCATAAACAACCATTGTGATTCATTCATCATGAGCATCATGTCATTCCTTATGCATCCATGATATTTATCTTGTGCATCGGCATGCAATAGGTGTACCAGAAGGAGTAACCCTGCTGGAATTCGAGGAGCCGAGCGAGCAGCAGCAGCCGACACCGGAGATTCAGGAGGAGCAGCCTTCAGGAGAAGTGCCAGACGAGGTCGCCGTTGAGTGCCCTGACCACCGTCCTTGCAACTTTGTGAAAGGCAAGCCCCGGAGCATATTAAGCCTCCTAATTTCTGAAATGCAGTACAGTATTATTGTTATATATATATATATATATTGTTGCATTAAGTTTAGGTGTTGGATGCAAACACTTGCTGCATTGGTTACCCAATTCCTTGTCCAGATATTGTTACCCTGAATCCTATGTAGCTCAGGCTCGAGTAGTGCTTAGCCCTGCTTAAATGCGGTAGAAGTCGGGTGATTTCCTGTCACCTGCGAGATATAGGAATATACATGTGGCACGGTTGGCTATATTTGCTATCGTGGAAAAGAACCAGTCTTAATTTGAAATGAAGACCGGACGGAGGCTTGCCGGTTTGCAGTGACTCCGTCTGCGTCGCTTAAGGACTGATTCTTGGAGCCTTTCCTGTTCATGTTGAACGCATACCTCTCTCTTAGTTGGCCGGGTCTGGAGACCGACCACGAAGCCGAGTAGCTCAACTCAGGCCGGGAGTCGATAAGTATAAAGTACGCCTCGGAAGGGAGCCGTAGGCGTGAGTCCAAGGGCAGGTGATTTAAAAGTCCTGATCGTCCTGACAGAAGGGTAATCCCTGAGAGCGCTGGCGCTGATCGAACCCGCGAATTTGGTTCCTGAGTTGTACCAAAGGTAACCCACGGCTACCCTTGCTAAGTATGCCAGGGTGAGAGTTAGGAATACCCCCCTCAGCTGAGTTGTAATTCGATTCGAATCGCCGTCTCTCCCGGTTAGTGAAAACTTGACGGGCTTATCTCCAATGTAGATACACTTAATAACTTAATGGTTCAGAAATGATGATATGATGATGACAGCCTTATTATACCTGCTATGGTTAATACTGTTTGCTCCTAATAAGTGAGTGCTCTAGTATAGGTGCTAATCTAGTGGACAGGTAAATAATGATAAGCTGGATGCTAAGTTTAAATTGGTTACTATAATCATAAGCTCTTTTATGCAACTGTGTCAAGCTAGCCCACCTGAAAAGTCTTGCATGATCCTTGGTGTCTTTATTTCTATTTTTGTCGGGTAAGTCTAGCTGAGTACCTTCTCGTACTCAGGGTTTATCTCCCACCTGTTGCAGATGACCAGTTCTACTTTGGTTGCTGCAAGTACTTCCTTCTCCCAGCTGGGGATGAAGACTAGACCGTTGGGCGCGGTCTCTACTAGTTCTCGTACCTGATAATGCTTTTGTGGGACATGACTCAGACTTGACAATGTATTTGAAAACTATGATGTTTTGTACTAAACTATGTTGCTTCCGCACACTCAAACTTGGTTTGTAATATTCTAATTCAACTCTGATGGATGTAATCCGAATGCTACTTGTGAAATGTTGTAACAGATGATGTGTTGTGTTGAATCATTACGATCTTGGTTTGTATGTCGAGAGTTGGTTGAAATCCTTCGTGATTTCCGGACTACCGGGATTATGGGAGCTTAAGTACAGGAATTTGATCGCTTCGGTGATTGTTTTTGTACTTACGTTCTTATGATTTGGTCGGTTCTGTTACAACTGGCATTAGAGCAAGATTTGACACTAAACACGTCATTTGTGTATTTAAAACAAAAGTATTTGTGAAAATCCTAAATTAAATACTAAGTATTGCCAGTGGTCATATCCCTTATGCCCAAATAAGGACTCTTAGGTGGCTTATTAAAGTACTAACTCGGGGGTTCCTGCTTGTTGCTGTTTCATCGTCCATACGGCGTGCTATTGTATGGATGCCATCCGCTTGGGTGGTAATGTATGGATCAAAATACCTCTACGCTCTGGTAAGTGTGAGTTGTGAGAGCATGACCGTCCAACCGTCGGTCTAGGGGAGAGTAGTTGTGGTTGCTCGCATACTTACATGTTTAATCATGTATCTATGAGAGTACTTAATTATGGGTATCTCTGACGGGTAGCTATGATACTAGAGTATATGCATCAGGGGATGTATGTATGGAAGTATTTAGTTTACTGCTTGTTTTCTATGCTTTTTGGGAAATTATTGGGCTGAAATGAAATTTTCTGCAGGTACACTAACAACGTATCGTTGTAGATCGACTAGCTACCGTATACGAGAGAACGTATGTATGCCACCGTATATTTTGCTAGCCTTTAAATTTTTCTAGGTTTGTGAGGACGTACGGATCGTGCATGCATCATGTTCAAGCATACATGGCATTTCTTGCATTACTCCCTCCTTTAAAATTGATGGTCCCGAATAATTAAATTTCGTATCCCTTAAATGATTCTCCCCTTACGTTGTAACTTTTTGCTACAGATGGCGCGCACGAAACGCACTGCTCGTAAGTCCGCTGGAGGTAGGGCGCCTTGTCACCGTTTAGCTCCTCGTGAGCCCCGTCCTGAGCCTACTGAGGCGGAAAGGCTGAGGGCAGAGCTGGCTCAGGTGACTGCTGAAAGGACTGCAGTTCAGCAGCGTTTGGAGCAGGTCACGCAGGAACGGGATCAAGAGAACCTGGAGGTTCAGAGGTTGACAGTTGCTCACCGCAACTGTGAGCGTATGTTGGTTCACATGCTGAACCAACGGAATGAAGCCTGGCACGAGGAGAATGTGTTGAGAGCGAGGCAGATCGAGCTAGAGCAGCAGTTGGCAGCTACAGAAGAGTACAATGACAATCTCCATGAGGAGGTTCATCTACTGCACAATCAACTTCACCCTATCCTGCCACCTGAGGAGGATGAGATGGGTTCTGGTGTCATCATGGCTGAAGGTGATGATGACATGGAAGTCAATGGACCTGAGGACGCTCCACCTGATGAGGAGTTAGAGCCTCCTAGTGACGAAGATGGAGGAGAGATCCTCGACACTGACTCCGAGGACGATGCGTAGTTTAGCTTACTACTGAGCTAATGCGCTAGATCTAGTCTTTTGTTGCTCCTCATGCATGAACGAGTAACTTTGTAGCAAGTTAATCATTGGGATGTAATATCGAACCCTATGTTACCTTTGATGTAAGTTGGAACCACTATGGCTTGGATGTAACCTATCGAACGTATTATGCTCCACGTATGTGAGCATTTGATGAATTTCGCCTTTTGCGGTCTATGGATCTCGTTGTTGGTTAAGTTCATCGCATTTATATGTCAATTGATGCGCTTGATGAGTTGGGTGATTGTGATGAATGATTGTGCCTCTGTTGATTATTAAATGCATTCCCTCTAATGGACTCAGTTTGGCATAATCATACAGTTCATCTACAAAAATTTCCACATCGTCAGTGCTCATTGGCTATACCTTTTGCAGATGGCTCATAACCTTCGTCGCGGTCATGGCATGGGAAATGAGGAACAACCACCTCCACCACCGCCCACACCAGCTGAGCTAATGCAGATAGTTGTGGAAAGTCAGCGCATGCTAGCTGAGGCTATGCACCAGATGGCTAACCGTGAGGATCGGCATGTCCGCCAGGGACCCGAGCCGAACCAGTACAGCAGTTTTAAGGACTTCATGGACACGAAGCCTCCTATCTTTCGTGAGGCAGAAGAACCCTTACAAGCGGATGAATGGTTGAGCACGATAGAGCAAAGATTTGGATTGCTCCGTTTGACTGAAGGCATGAAGGCTACGTATGCAGGACACCAGCTCCAAGGCCCTGCAGGCATCTAGTGGACCCATCACAGGACCACCTTCCCTGCTAACGTTGAGATCGTTTGGAACCAATTCCAGGCAGCCTTCCGGGGACACTTTATCCCTCCTGGTCTCATGGCCATTAAGCATACTGAGTTTATGAAGCTCACCCAAGGCAATAAGAGTCTCAATGAGTACCTCCAGGCATTCAACAACTTGGCAAGATATGCTCCTGAGTTCGTCGATACTGACGCCAAGAGAATAGCTAGCTTCAAGAGAGGACTTTCCCCAAAACTGATGAAGTCAATGGGCAACTACAAGTGTGTCACCTTCAATGAGTTTATCAGTGACACTCTGACTCAGGAGAACAATGACAAGATATATGCTGCTTCCAAGAACCGTAAAAGGAACTTTGAGGCTGGTGCTTCCTAGTCCAAGGCTCCAATGGTATCTAAGGCCCCGTACCGTCCACCCAATGCTAATGTCCGGTACCGCCCACCTTAGAAGAAGAACCAAGCTAAAACTAGTTTCCGCAAGGGGTATACGATTTCCTTGCCAAAGAATACATCTGGGCAGAGTAGCTCCAATGTTCCACCAGCAAACAGGCCGTGCTGGAACTGTAACCAGCCTAGTCATTGGGCAAATAGATGTCCCCATCCTCCCAAGAATGCTCAAGGAAACATCCGTCAGGGGCGTGTTCACTATACTACAGTGGAGGAAATTCCTGTAGGTGAAGTGGTCACCGCTGGTAAGTTCCTTGTTAATGATCACCCTGCAGTTGTGCTCTTTGGTTCTGGTGCTTCGCATTCCTTTGTGAGTTCAACTTTTGCATCTAAGCATCAGATGAATGTGATTACAATTGTCAAGGGGGGTTATTGTATTAGTGCTGCTGGGAATAATATCATGACTAACCAAGTAGTTAAAGATGTAAAGATTGAGATCAGGGATCGAGAGTTCCTCGTGGATCTTGTAGTTCTACCGGGGGTAGGAATCGATGTAATCCTAGGAATGAAGTGGATGAGCGGGAATGGAGTGTTGATCGATACATCAACCCGTGTGGTTATGTTGAGGGATCCTGTGGATAAGAAAGGTTTTCTAGTGCAGTTACCTCGTGATATTGCTATCCACAGTACAGCCAATGCTACCTTAGCCAAAGCCATTAAGGATCTACCGGTTGTCTGTGAGTTTCTAGATGTCTTTCCTGATGACTTGCCTGGATTACCTCTGGACCACGATGTAGAATTCAAGATAGAACTCATTCTGGGTACGGCTCCCATTTCTCGAAGGCCCTATAGAATGCCACCCAATGAGTTGGTTGAGCTGAAGAGTCAGTTGAATGAGCTATTGAAGAAAGGGTTGATTCGGCCTAGTTCTTCTCCTTGGGGTTGTCCGGCTATATTTGTGAAGAAGAAGGACGAGTCTCTATGCATGTGTGTAGATTATCGTCCCCTAAACGCTGTTACTATTAAGAACAAGTACCCTCTTCCTCGCATCGATATTCTGTTTGATCAACTCTCCAAAGCTAAGGTATTCTCCAAGATCGATTTGAGGTCTGGCTATCATCAGATCAAAATTCGTCCTGAAGATATACCTAAGACAGCTTTCTCTACTCGTTATGGCTTGTTCGAATACCTCGTCATGTCATTTGGGTTGACAAATGCTCTGACACACTTTATGTACCTGATGAATTCTGTATTCATGCCAGAATTGGACAAATTTGTCGTCGTGTTCATTGATGATATCCTGGTATATTCTCAGAATGAAGAAGAGCATGATGGACACTTGAGAATTGTCTTAACTCGGTTACGTGATAACCAGCTTTATGCCAAGTTCAGCAAGTGCGAGTTCTGGTTGAACAAGATACCTTTTCTTGGTCATATATTATCTGGTGATGGAATTTCGGTTGACCCTACTAAGGTGCAAGAAGTCCTGGAGTGGAAGGCACCTACTACGGTCACAGAAGTCTGAAGTTTTCTGGGTCTGGCTGGCTATTATCGTCGCTTTATCCCAGATTTCTCAAAGGTCGCCAAGCCCATGACTCGGCTACTGCAAAAGGATGAAAAGTTTGTGTGGACTCCGAAGTGTGAAGAGGCTTTCCACACTTTGCGGACCTTACTAACCTCTGCTCCTGTATTGGCACAACCCGACATCGAGAAGCCTTTCGATGTCTACTGTGACGCATGTGGCACCGGTTTGGGGTGTGTTCTTATGTAGGAGGGTCGAGTAATTGCTTATGCTTCACGCCAGCTCCGAAAGCATGAAGTCAACTATCCTACCCATGACTTAGAGCTAGCCGCAGTTGTTCATGCCCTGAAGATCTGGAGACATTACTTGCTTGGTAATGTGTGCAACATCTATACTGACCATAAGAGTCTCAAGTACATCTTTACGCAGCCTGAGTTGAACATGCGTCAACGACGATGGTTAGAATTGATCAAAGACTACAACCTTCAAGTGCACTACCACCCTGGTAAGGCAAATGTGGTTGCTGATGCCCTAAGCAGAAAGGCCCATTGCAATTCCTTAGTTAGTGAAGACTTTCATCTGGCACACCTCCTTCATCCTGTAGTACTCCACAATATCACTGTGGATTGCTCTCTTAGAAGTCGAATTATCGAGCTCCAGAAGATGGATGTGGGTGTATTTCACATCAAGCGGAAAATGAAAGAGAAAGAGACCAAGCACTTTAAAGTCGATGACAAGGGAATTCTCTGGTTTAATGATAGGCTTGTGGTACCCAGAGATAAAGAACTTAGAAATCAAATTATGAATGAAGCCCATTCTTCAAAATTGTCCATCCATCCTGGTAGCAGTAAAATGTATCAAGATCTCAAGCTGTATTATTGGTGGACCAAGATGAAGAAAGAAATCGCAGCTTATGTGGCAAGGTGTGATAACTGTTGTAGAGTCAAGGCTATTCACATAAGGCCCGGACTATTGCAGCCACTATCTATTCCTGGCTGGAAGTGGGAAGAAATTAGCATGGATTTTATTGTTGGATTACCCACTACCAAAAAGGGTTGTGATTCCATCTGGGTTATCGTAGATCGTCTAACTAAATCTGCTCACTTTATTCCGGTCAAGTCTACCTATCACCCTCACAATTATGCTGAGATTTATTTTCAACAAGTGGTACGTCTCCATGGTGTACCCAAATCCATTGTTTCGGATAGAGGGCCTCAGTTCACGGCTCACTTTTGGGAGTGCTTACATCAGAATCTTGGCACTCATCTGATCCACAGTTCTGCCTATCATCCGCAAACATCAGGACAGACTGAGCATGTTAATCAAATTCTTGAAGACATGCTTAGAGCTTGTCTTATCTCTTGCAAAGGCTCTTGGGAAGACTGGTTACCTCTCGTTGAATTCTCTTATAACAACAGTTATCAAGAGAGTATCAAAATGGCTCCTTTTGAAGCTCTTTATGGCCGCAAGTGTAGAACTCCTTTGAACTGGGTGGAACCCGGAGAAAGAAGATTCTATGGTATTGATTTTGTAAAAGAAGCCGAAGAGCAAGTCCGAACTATACAGAAGAATATGACTGCCGCACAGGCTAGACAAAAGAGCTATGCTGACAAGAGAAGAAAACCTATTGAGTTTGAAGTAGGTGATCATGTTTATTTGAAGGTATCCCCTATGAAAGGAGTCAAGCGCTTTGGAATTAAAAGGAAGCTTGAGCCCCGATATGTTGGACCTTACCGCATTATCGAGAAAAGTGGAAGAGTAGCCTATAAACTCGATTTACCCCGTGAAATGGGCGCTATATTTCTGGTATTTCATGTGTCCCAGCTTAAGAAGTGTCTTCGTATTCCTGAGGAGAAAATAGCAACAAGGAAAGTCAACTTGAAATCTGATCTTTCTTATGAAGAAAAGCCTGTGCAAGTCCTGGATACTCAAGAAAGAGTGACTCGTACATGAGTAGTTAAATTATACAAGGTAGTTTGGAGTAATCATAGTGAACGGGATGCAACCTGGGAGCGGGAAGATTATTTAAAGGAAAATCATCCAACTTTCTATACTAAATGGTACGCTTTCCAAATCTCGGGATGAGATTTTTCTAAGGGGGAGGGCTGTAACACCCTAGGTGTTTGGCCTCCACTAAATTGCATGCCATTTCATAAACATGTGCATTATCTATGTCATCATGTCATTGTTACTGAAACGTGCATATGCAACATTTTCAACTGTGTATGTTTCATGCTTGATTGTTGTGAATGGTAGTAGTGCAACATGTGAATGTTACATGAAACTCTCATACTTGGAAACATGGCAATATGGTAGTAATGTGACAAGTATAGGATAACAACAAGGTCATGCAACATGTGAAACATTGTATTGAAACATATGCATGAATTGCTTGTTTTACTTTCTTTATCACATGTGATCAGTAGAAGTGGTATAACAACTTTGTAAAATGGTTGATCATGGTCTAATACACCTTAACTACATTTAGTTTACTTGTTGGAACATTGTTCATGTAGACCAAAATGACCAAAATGCCCTCAAGTGCAAGTTTGACTTGAATTGACTCTAGGAGTGTCATAGTTTGACTATTTAAAAAGTCCAACTTGAAAGCTTTGCATGGCTGTACACTCTTTACAAAAGTTGTAGCTAATTTATCAAGGAACAAAAGTTGTTTGATGACCAACTCATGAAAATGGCTAGAACATGCTCAAACATGGCCCACAAGTCAGATGTACATGCTGATTTCATACTTAGCAAATTTTTCCTAAGTCCCAAGCAGATTTCAGTTTCATGAGCTGATGTTTGGAGCACTGTATCTCACTGACCAAGCCGAACTAGCTCGAGCTCCAATTAGTAAACTTGTAGTACTCATGTAGGTCTCCAACTTTGTTAACTACGGCTTAACCTGGATCGCCACGGATTAGGAGTTAATGATCGTCGAATGGGCGTTGTCAGTCCTCGGAAGTGAGCACTGAATCGGGGCTACAGTGATCAAGTTTCAGAAAAACGATGCCGCGTGTCCACCACCCGTCGCCGGACTCCTGCTCGCGCTGGCCACGCGCCGTGCGCCTCCTGGCGTCAGAGCCGTGTCTTGAAGCCACCTCGCGCCTGCCCGAACGCACTCGCCCTTCCCGTTTCGCATTCCTCGCCTTCCACCGTGCGCTGCAAGAGAGCGCCGCCGTCCGCCATTGCTCCGCCTTTGCCCCGCTTGCTTGCCACCGCGAAAATGTGTTGCCCTGATCGTCAGCAGCTGCACCGTGACCTACTCCACCTCCTCCACCTCACTGCTGCGTCAATTAGGCTTGGGTAAGGTCGCTGTGACCTTTCTGACACCGCTGCGCCATTGCCGCACCGGTGACCTCACCGTGGCCAGCATGGCACCGTTCCCCTCCTCCATTCTTAGCTCGCGTTTAGCCTTCTCCATCACGAGTAGCTGCTTGGGTGTAAATGCCATCACCAGTGCCGGTCCAGCCGCGCCGGGACATGGCCGAGCGTCGCCGTGCGCCATGGCCGATTCACCGTGCGCCATGGCCAGAGCGCTTAGGGACCACTAGAGCTTCGGTGTGGTAGGGAAATTGAAGCGTGAGGACTTGGGAAGCACACCGGTGCTGTTCAATTCACCGGAGGGTTCGCCGTCGGCGAGTTCCACCGTCGCCGAGGCCGCCTCCCCTGCTCCTCTCGCTGGCGCGCGGGACCCGACTGTCAGCCGTCGAGGCTCAGGCGGGATCCGGCTTGGGCTGAGCCGCGTCTTGGGCCGCGCCAGCGTTGCTCGTGGGCCGCCGTTCCTTGGGCCAGCCCACCTGTAGCTTTTAGGTTTTCTTATTTGTTTTGTTTATTGTTTTCACAGATTTATGTGCATGATTCTAAAATATGTATTTCCTAGTATATAGATCCAAATGATGTGGTTCTAATTTTGTTAAGTTCCTGGTCATGTCTAGTATTTAATAAAAATATAATATGAGCACATGTTTTAGAAAATTTGGATGAATTAAATAGGAGTTTGAAATGTGTTTTTAGAAGCATGCAAACTTGTTTGAATTTTATCTTGAGTTTCTGTGGTCCAAAAATTATGAAATTTTGTGGGTCCTCTATTTTGGTTTATTTGAAGCTCTGGTAAAAATTTCAGAGCTAGTGCATGTGTAGTTTTTAAGTTATAGAATTTCCTTTTATTAATAGGTGGATCTTGTGTGAATTTTTATAATTTTTCTATAGATCCAGTAAAGGTAAAATTTGGTGGGTACTATTCTTATGCTAGAATGATGCTAGGAAAAATGTGAAATCTATTGCTTGACACTTTTCATTAGGATTGCTTAATTATACCATTTTAAGCCAGTATGCCTTATCATTTTTGTGTAGGCTGTTATACTTACTCAATGGCTTTGAAATTTTTATGGTAGCCTATGTGAAGCATGAGATAGCTACTGTAATTTTTATAGATTTTTCTGAACAGTTTTACTATATATTGCTTTAATCACCTAATTAACTAGATAAATTAGAAAAGGGTATTAAATAATTTATTTAGAAGTTGACACTATACTTTCTGATGTTTATTAGGTATGCAAAACAAGTTGGTAAACTTGGTTTGATCAAAGTATGCTTTTGCACAATCATTAAATAATTAAGTTACTACTTGTTGCATATGAAGCTTTAGCTGTTATTTTAAGTATGTCTTTACTATTCTAAGTTCATGGTACTGTTCCTAGGTGTTAGGCCTTTAACTGAAGATGAGCATCTTTATCTTAGGTTATGCAAGTTAGGTAAGTTGCTCTTGTTATTTAAGTTAAGTTGGATACATGCTTAAAGTGATTTGAATAGAGCTAATTACTCGGTAAACGAGTGTCCAGTGATGTTTTCATAAACAACCATTGTGATTCATTCATCATGAGCATCATGTCATTCCTTATGCATCCATGATACTTATCTTGTGCATCGGCATGCAATAGGTGTACCAGAAGGAGTAACCCTGCTGGAATTCGAGGAGCCGAGCGAGCAGCAGCAGCCGACACCGGAGATTCAGGAGGAGCAGCCTTCAGGAGAAGTGCCAGACGAGGTTGCCGTTGAGTGCCCTGACCACCGTCCTTGCAACTTTGTGAAAGGCAAGCCCCAGAGCATATTAAGCCTCCTAATTTCCGAAATGCAGTACAGTATTATTGTTATATATATATATATATATATATTGTTGCATTAAGTTTAGGTGTTGGATGCAAACACTTGCTGCATTGGTTACCCAATTCCTTGTCCAAATATTGTTACCCTGAATCCTATGTAGCTTAGGCTCGAGTAGTGCTTAGCCCTGCTTAAATGCGGTAGAAGTCGGGTGATTTCCTGTCACCTGCGAGATATAGGAATATACATGTGGCACGGTTGGCTATATTTGCTATCGTGGAAAAGAACCAGTCTTAATTTGAAATGAAGACCGGACGGAGGCTTGCCGGTTTGCAGTGACTCCGTCTGCATCGCTTAAGGACTGATTCTTGGAGCCTTTCCTGTTCATGTTGAACGCATGCCTCTCTCTTAGTTGGCCGGGTCTGGAGACCGACCGCGAAGCCGAGTAGCTCAACTCAGGCCGGGAGTCGATAAGTATAAAGTACGCCTCGGAAGGGAGCCATAGGCGTGAGTCCAAGGGCAGGTGATTTAAAAGTCCTGATCGTCCTGGCAGAAGGGTAATCCCTGAGAGCGCTGGCGCTGATCGAACCCGCGAATTTGGTTCCTAAGTTGTACCAAAGGTAACCCACGGCTACCCTTGCTAAGTATGCCAGGGTGAGAGTTAGGAATACCCCCCTCAGCTGAGTTGTAATTCGATTCGAATCGCCGTCTCTCCCGGTTAGTGAGAACTTGACGGGCTTATCTCCAATGTAGATACACTTAATAACTTAATGGTTCGGAAATGATGATATGATGATGACAGCCTTATTATACCTGCTCTGGTTAATACTGTTTGCTCCTAATAAGTGAGTGCTCTAGTATAGGTGCTAATCTAGTGGACAGGTAAATAATGATAAGCTGGATGCTAAGTTTAAATTGGTTACTATAATCATAAGCTCTTTTATGCAACTGTGTCAAGCTAGCCCACCTGAAAAGCCTTGCATGATACTTGGTGTCTTTATTTCTGTTTTTGTCGGGTAAGTCTAGCTGAGTACCTTCTCGTACTCAGGGTTTATCTCCCACCTGTTGCAGATGACTAGTTCTACTTTGGTTGCTGCAAGTACTGCCTTCTCCCAGCTGGGGATGAAGACTAGACCGTTGGGCGCGGTCTCTACTAGTTCTCATTCCTAATAATGCTTTTGTGGGACATGACTCAGACTTGACAATGTATTTGAAAACTATGATGTTTTGTACTAAACTATGTTGCTTCCGCACACTCAAACTTGGTTTGTAATATTCTAATTCAACTCTGATGGATGTAATCCGAATGCTACTTGTGAAATGTTGTAACAGATGATGTGTTGTGTTGAATCATTACGATCTTGGTTTGTATGTCGAGAGTTGGTTGAAATCCTTCGTGATTTCCGGACTACCGAGATTATGGGAGCTTAAGTACAGGAATTTGATCGCTTCGGTGATTGTTTTTGTACTTACGTTCTTATGATTTGGTCGGTTCTGTTACAAGAGGGGCATGGAACTGGGTGCTTAGATGGTTGGCATTGACAAGCAGTGAGGGTGGATGGGGCAGGGCCTTGCCATGGTAGCCATGGGCGCGCCCACCATGGCGCTGGCAGCAGAGCAGAGGAGGAGAATGGAGAGGATAGGAGGGAGAATGGAGGATGCTCTGCTGTCCAAGACGAGGAGAGCGAGGCGAGGTGGCGCTCATGCGACAAGCGAGGCTAGCACAGAGGAGCCACATGGCCTACAGTGCCTGAAGTCAGTCGGCCACGTCCTGTTCCAAGCTAAATGAATGGATCCAAAAACCACCTCAAAAATACAAGCTGAAACTCTATTTTCTCCCCTTCATATCTCCTAATCCATATGATGATTGCTTCAACCGATTACTCCTTGGTGTAGATCTACCTGAGTACACCAATATTTCTTATATGAAGTTGAGCTAGTTCGGCCTGGTTTGAAAGATATACATTCCCAAAGGAGGGTACATGAAAACTGAAAACTCAGTTTCAGTCCATTAGGGACTTAGCCAAATTTTTAGCTCCAGAAACAGCAATGCATTCACTTTTGGAGGCCATGATAGACTAATTTAGAGACTAAACTAGCTCTTGACCCCAAAACAAGGTTTGTTCTACTCCACTCAAACTTCAACTTTTATTTAAGGTGTAACTCCATGCAAGCACTATAAGCCATAGTTCAAACCAAGTCAAAGTAGCATCACGGTAAAGCTTAAATTATCCTTTTTGATCTATGGAAGCATTTTCTGGCCACTTGCTCAACATGAACCCTTCATAACTTTTGTTCATGAGTGCAAGTAGAGTTGTTTGAGCTAGGTAATAGTGCTTGGTTGATGACCTATAATTCCATTCACTTAATAAAGCAATTCAGGCAAGGACATAACTTGTCATTTCATGTGACTTCTTGATTCCAAACTTCACGAAACTTTTCCAATCATCCATGTGGGTGGAAATTTGATGTGAGTCACATGAAAGAAGCACCTTCAACATTACTTAGGTATATATATGAAAGGGACCAATATGCAAGCAAAGGTGTGTTGCCCAAGTTTAAGTTGGAGCTCACTCTTGTAGATTTGATCTTGACGCCTTCATCATCACTTAACATGCCATGTTTGAGCTCAAACTCATTGCTTAACTGGTGACAAACACCTGCGGTGTTATAATTTTTCCTTCATGGTGCTATTGCACAGTAAGTTGGGTTGACTTGCACTATAGCAAAGCTAGCTTTGTTGGACTACATTTGACATTGAAGCTTCCTTTCTAATATCAATCAACAACTTATAATCATAATTTGAAATCTATTGTTTGACACTTTTCAAATTGTTTTTGACTCTCAAAGGCACAAATTGACTTGTAGAACACCTTGACATGCTCAAGCATTGTTGATATGAGAGGGCAAAAGCTAGGCACAAAGGGGTGCAACGAGTCTTCTCTAGGGCATCTAAGGATTATCTAATGGCAAAACAGTGACCATGTTGCTAATCTTGGCATCAATCACAAACACAACCTTTTAACATGAGGGATGATAGCAGTCAATAGAGAAATCACAGATTCTAGTACACCTTGGTTTTTAGTTCATAGCTCACAAACTACTGGTCTAGTCCTCACGAATTTTGGTAGGCATGTATACCCATGAGTCCTCTCACAGCTGACCAAAATTCAGCTCAAATGGACACTGTTTGACTATCCAAATGAATCATCTACCAAAACTGCTCTGTTTTGAAATTTTAATGACCCGAACTAACAAAACATCTCTCAAATCCAATGCTTTACTCAATCAATGCTCAAACCAACTTTAGACATTGAAGTACCCCAAGCAAAGAATGAGCTCGCCAAGTTTTTGTGATGATCCAACCATGTTTGATCCAACCATGCTGTAGCTTTCTCACTGAGGATGGAGTCTAGGGTTTTTCCTTATATGCCTCTTAGGAAACAACCTCAACCAGTTGATTTAGACACGAACTTGACGATACACAAGCACTAGACTTGTGGGTTGTTTTATAGGGCACAATGCATACTCCACATGGAGGGGTAGTCCTACAAAGATAAGGAACCATTTCTGACTACCCCCTAGGGCTTCATCCAATAGAGTTCTGAACAAACTCTTTTTGCGGCACCTAGATGCATAATGATGCTGACCGAAACTAGAGACATGCTTTCTCTAGTTCTTTACTTAGTTGATACAACATTTTACATTATCTATGGGATTATCCAAGATGGAATTGACTTGATGACACAGGGCCTGGAGAAGAGAAGCAGTACTGGCATCGCTGACTGACTTTGTTGTTTCTTTGCTTAACATTGTTCTGTGAGACCTAGACTTCGTGGTTACCAAAGAGTTCGTTACCTACCTGAAGATTAACCTTCCTACTGGTAACTAATTAGTTGTCTCCTGAACATTTAAAAAGCTCCAAAACTTCCTTTTTTATGGCAACTAATTGTAGTGGATGCACAAACAAACTAGTCGCCATGGAAGTCATCCTGAGAAGGGGTCACACCAAAGAAGGTCGATTTTTGACTGCATGATCATCTTGCACATAATGATCAAGATTTAGGACATAAGCTCATAAGCACCTAGGTGACCTATTATAGGACATAATATCCTGGTTCATTTATCATCCTAACTGATAACTTGTCCAACTTTAAGTATTGTGTACCTTTCTGATCCAACGAGGATGATGCAAGTTGCTCACTAGATGACCAATGTCATTATAGGGATAGTCAAGTAGAGTCACTTGTCTACCACCTCTTGTAGTCTGCTATTATTTATGTTCGGTGATCTATTCTTCTAGGTTATCCTTTTTGCAACATCAGAAGGAAACTCTACTACTTTTGGTTCGATATATGGATCTTCCGATTAGATATGGAGAGATAACCAAGGAAGAGTTCACATGAAAATAACACATCGGTGTAGTTCTGTAATGGATCATGACTAGAAACCTCGATACTAGAGCATGTCGAACAGCATAGCCTTATGTTGGCCGCCCATAGGAGGCTCTTAGTTTCATCGCGGCACCGTTAGTTGCTACTCATAACACCATTACCAATCACACAACCAAAGTGAAATTTCAGGTGGCACATATTGGGTTGTAAGAACAAGCACTATGAGCAAGTAAAGATAGTCACAAGGTTTAGAGTCAACAAGGGGTGGTCCAAGGTAAAGACATGGCATAGGAGAAACATAGATTAACTAATGCAGACAACTAAACGTGAGACTCTTGCTTCAATTTCCACGCATATCTAGCTTCCACCAATAGAGATCTCTAGAGAAAAGACTTACATGGGATTTGGTCTTGTTGGGCAGCAACATGAGATCAGAACAGATAAACATTCCGAGACTTGAGAGGGTTGGAGATTAAACAAGCGAGATTCAAGAGACAGAACTGATACACTGACTAGGGATTTAGTTGATAAAGCAATGAAATGATTTGCATGGAAAAGACTTTGAGGTTCAGGAAGTGAGAGGTTAGCGTTGCACCGAATCACCTTTAGGATAAGGGTAGAGATGTTCGACAAGGATTTTTGGGTAGGGTCTTCACACACAGGAGCAAGACATCCATGACATATGCAAGCATTCAAGGGAACCAAGCTTGGGTGCACCATCAAGTTCCATCAATTAATGCTATGTTGCCACAGCTTAGTCAAGTTCTTACTATCCAAGAGAGAAGGTGACTCGAATCGATTCCAACCAGCTGGGGAGTTATTCCTAACACAAACCCATTGGTACAACTCCGGTACAGTCATAGGTCTGATCAGCGCCGCACCCTCAGGGATACTACCAGTCTGCTAGGAAGTTTAGGCCTAGCCTACCCTTGGACTCACGCCACTAGCTCCCCGCACATCCTTACTCCCTCTAGTATGCCCACTTTCACTTTTTAGGTCCCAGCCTTAGTTGAGCTACTTGGCTTCGCGGTCGGAATGGCTTATTTGACCAACTAAGTGCTAGGCATGCGTTCAACATGACATGAGGACGCACAGCGAATCGGTCCTTAACCGACATAGACGGGGATAAATAGGCACCAAGATCTCCATGCCTTGTTGCTTCTCTGTCATGATCCCGCTCGGTCTCCTTTTATTCATCATCACACGGTTATTTCCATGATAGCAATTATAGCCAACCGTGACCATATATCTACATATATCTTGTAGGTGATAGGAAATCACCTGACTTCTACCAGACTAAGCATGGCTAAGCATATATTTGATCCTAGACCTACAAAGGATTCAAGATATATTTGTATAGACAAGGAAAGTATATGAAACAAGTGGTTCCAATCAACCCCAAGTACTTAATACATCAACATAAAAGGGCTCAAGTTGATATTTAGAAAACATAAGAGGCTTAGAATGCTCCAGGGCTTGCCTGGGATCCGAAATCAGTAAGTTTAGTTAGCTTGCATCGTCTAGGGTCTCATCTCCGCTCTATGCATGCACTCCAGGGGTCCTTCCATCTTTGGGATAGGTCCACCAACACCGTCTTCTGGTTTCGACTCCATTATCACGTGCTTCACGTCCATGTGTTGTGCATCTAGCAGTACCTAGATGAGATGCTACAATGCTAGTGCATGAATGCAAAGAATGGTAACATGAGATGCATCATATAAAAGCATTCAAGATAAGTATAAGGTTACACCTCAAGACATATGCACTTAGAGAGCAAGTCAATTAACTAACTATCACTCAAGTCTAGCATAGGGGTAGCAAGCATAACAAGCATGGCACACTAGTTAACTCATGTAAAACTATTACAAGCATTTAATAGTCAAGAACTAATTAAGCCTAGCATCACATAAGAACTAGGGCTACGATGAATGACACCAACATAATTAAAGCTCTAGCAAAACATGCAACAAGATCATTTTGTGGCAACATGCATACATGACCATTTATTAGTTACGTGCTTGACCAACATTATATAACACATTTATAAGATACCTCAGGTAGATCAATTTAACTCTAGTAGTGTCATGAGCTAACACTAGCAAGCATACAAAGCAATGCAAAGTGAAGCGAATAACTTTAGGTGCATGCTCAGATTCTGGGCAGCTGCATAACAGTCACTTGTTTCAATCATAACTAGAGTTATAGGCCTCCAACAAAGGTGATCCTAGACTTTCTAGAAATCTTAGGAAATTTTCTACAACTTTGTTATTAATAGCCAAAAGCTGATTCAACAACTAACAAGGTCAAAATACATCATGAAGCAGAGCTTATACAATTAAGGGCAGAAAGCTAATAGTAACTTCAGAAATGCATATCTCGATGTTCTATTCATCCAACTAAGCAAGATCCTTAACTTTATAGAAATATTATTAAGTTATCTACAACTTTCTTATTATCATATTAAGATGATTCTATAGCTAACAAGGTTAAACAACATCAAGAAGGCATCTCTGTCCAGATTTGAACATGACTTGCCATTCCACTTTGAACAGCGATAACTAGAGTTGTAGACAACCAAAAGCAGTGATCTTAGACATTTTAGAAAGATTAGGAAAAGAACTACAACTCTCCTATTATATCTAATACATGATTCCATGTTTAAATAAGCCATACAATATAAATCATTCAGATCTATTTAGAGCACATGCAAAAGCTGACAACAAACTTGTAAAATATATAACTCCTGAACCAGCAGGGCTAAAATCATAAAATTTTAGGAAACGAAATATAAGGAAATGATCTACAACTTTTGTATTCAACATATTTACATATAACATCATTTGCATCACAAAAATATCACCACCACAGATACTATACATGCAGCCATAACAGTAGAGACACAACTATATGCATTTATCATTTATGTCGTTAACAACTAACATTTTGTTGCTATATATACAGCTCCATGCAACTCCTAATCATGACCAAGGAATCACATTATTTAGCACCAATTATTAGAAGTATTACATGGCATAAACACATGCATCTATTAACAATCTTTCATCCTCTACTTATATAATGCAACATATATATTGTTTTTAGGTGATATCTTAAACATAGAGTTTAGAGGTGGAATTTTTACATGTAATAGGTGATATCGAAACAAGGCTACTGTAGAAATATTACATGCTCATATTTTATAATTTGATCTCTATGAAAAAGACAAATTACTATTGCAAGAAAACATGTAAGAGCAAGATAAATCTAAAACTCGACATTTTCTATAAATATATAGCTATATTATGTATCAACATGACATAACAACATCATACAAAGGTTGTGGAACCACATTTTACTTTTTACGTACTTATATTATTTATAAACTATTTAATAAGCATTATACAAGTTAAATCAATAACTCAGTCATATTGCATCCAATGAGTATCAAATTTTTACCACAGCACAAATGTGACATCAGAAGCCTACCATAAAAAGTTCACAACAATTGGAGGACCACAACTTTAGATATGAGAATAACAAGCAAAACAAGCTAAAATTGCCTATTTAACAAGACTAAAACAAAACATTATAAAAACAGTATATAACTAGCATGTTTAATATTTTTATTACCTAGAGAATGTCATCAAAATATTAACACAACTAGAACTACCATTTTTGGACTTCTATAACTCAAGATATGCATCTGTCCAACTTAAAAGCATTTTTAAAAGCACTTTACAAGAATAAATAAAATAGCAGAAACTTTCTACTAACACATATCATATTATAACTCTACTGTGTAGATGTACTCTCAAGGATGCCAAAAAGTCTTTATTTGCTATTTTATGATTTATTATGATTTTCCAAATTTTAGCCATAAAAGAAAAACAAATTTGCACCGAGGACCCCAAACTTTCACGAAAATAGATTCCAGCGAAATGGTCCTTCTAGGGACTATTCACATGAGTCACAACTTCTGCATAAAACCCCTTGGACTTGTTTCTATTTGAACGTGAGGTCCTCCACGCCAATCAGAACACAAGAGGCAGAGGAGGATCGCCGGCTAGTCGATTTTCGGCCAGTGAGGTCATCGCCGGCGTCGAGGAAATGGTGGTGGATCACCAGGGGGTCTACACACATCCATGGGATAGGTTGGCTCATCCCAAGGCAGCCCTAGGTGTCACGGCCACGGCAACAGTGGCCTGACGGCCATCGAGGACGGGCTCGAGGTTAGCCGACCTTGGCTAGCAGGGCCCGGTAGTGGCGGGGAGCACCTAGGGGCTTGAGCACACCCACGGGGCTGCCTAGCTTGGTTCGAGGTGGGCTAGGTCAGTCCTACCATGCAGCAGTCGAGGGTCATGGCTAGAGCCGCTCTGGTGATAGCAGGCGTCGGCGATGTCGGATCGAACGGGAGTGCATGAGGGAGAGGAGAGGGTCGTGGAGCTACTGGTGGTGGCTGTGGTTCATGTGGAGGGATGAGGCGGCGAGAAGTGGGGGTGGCCACGGTGCTCTACCTGGTGTCTATGGCAGCGTCTGTGGCCACGAGTAGCATTAGAAGCGAGGGAGAGCAAGGGGAGGGGGCAGGGCGATGCGAGTGAGAAGGGATCAGTCTGCCACTGCATCGATGCGAGGGGGAGGTAGGGGCACACGGCAGCAGCACTCGGTAATGGTGGGGGTGTGGACAGCGCATGGAGGCCATGTCCCTAGACACGCATCGCCCATTGGGGCATTTTACCGAGCACATGGCGTGCAGCGACGTGGCTAAGGTGGGTGCCATTTTTGGACCAACTACGGGCCGATTTGGCAAATGGGCCTTAAACAAAGTTTGCTGTACTCCTAATGCTCTACAACTTTGCTTAAGGGGTCATAATCATGCCTCCAAACTGGTAGTGTCAACGCATTGACGACCCATTAATCAAACTCAACTTGATGATCAAAACGAAGTGAAACTCATGCCAAATTTTTACATGCTCTTCTCCAAAACATATAGTCCAAGTTTTACTTTGGGATCAAGTCAAGTTGCTTAACAAAAACACTGAGAATGTGACATGCCAATGCAAATCTGAAAATGCCTCAAAATAGACTAAAACTTACATCTTCGCCCTTCCGTATCTCTCAAATGGTTCAATGATTCAATCAATCAATTGCTCATTGTTGTAGGGCTACATGAGTACTACAACTTTGATTAAAGGAGTTTGGCAAAATTCGAAATGGTTTGCAAACTAAAATTCCCCAAAGAGGGCTACATGAAAATTGAAAATTGAAAGCTTCAGCTCCTATAGAGCAAATTTTTGGAGTTTCAAAACAGCGCTGAGTTGATCCTTGAGAGCCCTATTTGACTAAGTTAGGGACCAAACTAGCTCTTGACCCTTAAACAAAGTTTGTTCTACAGAAGTTAAACTACAACTTTCATTTAATGGTCAAACCTCAAAACTACATAGAAACTAAAGTTCCATTTTGGTCAAAGCAGCATCACGATAAAGCTTTAAATTATGCTTTCTGGTCCATTGAAGCATTTTCTGGACTTTGCTCAACATGAACTCTTCATGGCTTTTGTTGTAGAGTTCAATTAGAGTCATTTGGGCAAGGTAGCAAGGTTTGGTCGACATCCCATGTTCCCATTCACCGGATGAAGCAATTGAAGAAAGATTATAACTTATCATTTCATGTGACTTTTTGGCTCCTAACTTCATGAAACTTTTCCAATGGTGGAGATATATAGATATTAAGGTGATGCTAATGAAAGAGGAATGTTGAACACAAGCCTACATTTGAAAAGGGTCAACATATAAGCAAAGGTGTGTTGTCCAAGTTTAAGTTGGGGCTCATTTTCATAGATTTGACCTTGACACCTTCATCACCACTTATCGTGTCATGTTTGAGCACAAACCCATTGCTTAGCATGTGTCTAACACTAGGGTGTTACACAACACTAGCGGTAGAAGAGGCAGCGGCGATGGCGCTTGGTAGCGGCTAGAGGTTGGGGCGGTTAGGGTTTCCCAAACCCTAACCGCCACCCTTTTTAGGCCTGCAGCAGGGGTGGCTGGGTGGGCCAAAACTGTGGCCTAGGCTCAGGTTATGGCCTGGTGCCAGGCGCGCCCCTTCCTTGGCTCATTGGGCCATGCCCTGGCTGGCTGGCTGGGCTGCTAGGCCGTGCCTGGCTGGCTAGCTGGGCCACGCTCCATGCTGGGCCTGTTGCTGCTCGCCTTGGCAAAAGTTGCCTGTTTTATGCCTAGAAAATTTATTTTCTTTGTTATTTTTCATTTCAGCAGTAGTATAATTAGTTAGCATATGATTTAGCTAATTTAATTCCCTACAGAACATTAGTTTAACTGTATTGTTTGATGTTGCTCTATACCTATTGTACCTTGTCATTTGTGGCAGAACCGCCTAATCTAATGCCTCCCAGGAGTACTCGTCTTCTATTAGACACTAAGTACTCAAGGGAGGACACCAAATTACATAGTTCCATCGAGCACACCCTAAGGGAGAACCCCAAAATCCATATTTTTCCATCAGGCTCACAAATGAGGGAATAAAGCTTACAACATTCTTAAAACATTTCTTACATCACTTTCCATGTAGCATCAGAGTATAATATTTATGGATTATAACAACGGAATATACCCATGTTATCAGAGTTATGAACAATTTAATTTAATAGCGGAATATAAATATGTGATCAGAGTTACAGCAGAAATAAATATCTATTCATGACATGATGAAGCATTGATATATAAACTATGACAATAGATTATAAAACTTCCACTTATAAAAACATTTAGTGAGAGTTATAAATAAAGACTATGATCGCAGCGTAAAGGAATCCTGCCTTGAGCCCACCAGGAGGAATCCACACACAAGGTTTAGTTCTAGCATCCACTTGTCACCTGCAAATTGGGCATGCCAAGTACTAGCTAGACACATCACAGATCTGACTTGGAGCACAATATCAAATTAACATACTCCTACTAGTTACTGACTGAGCAATTGCTCATCGACCTCTGACAAATGGACCCCTTTTAGATTTGCCCTGTGGCCAGCTCACTTAGGGTGATAAACTAAAGTACATGATATGAATAGAGTAAAGTAGAGTAATATAGTTTAAAGGTGAGAACAGAGGACCATCCTAAAAGTGGTTAATCTAATAGCAAGGCTCAAGGGTGTTTTTTTAATTGTAAAAGAAGACATTGATAGGCTCAAGGGAAAGAGCGCCATCAAGGCATCATAAAAAACTATATATATCGTCATCCATGATATGATTGACCTAATCCTTCTGTATTTTTCTTTGTTCGAGGCCCCTGTAAATAAACAAGCAAGTTGATGATGATCTGAGCAACGGTAGGACGAGACAAGATCTGCTCATCTTTTCAAGATAAAACCCTAACAAACCACGCATGGCAGTGACCGATGACACATCAAAATATTTGGGTAGTACGAACACGGAATGAAGGACCTGCACTATCTGCTGGACTGCCTTTTCTCTCTCTCTCTCTCTTTTTCTCTTAACTATTCCTCGTCCAATCATTGTCCGGTCAGAATCTTACACCTGTGATATAAAAGTAGAATAAAGTTTCCAGAAAATTAATTGATCTGATGTGAAGTGTTTGTTCTTAAATAAATGACTGGTTTGTTCACTACGTAGAAAAATGTTTTTAGGAGCGGCGGGTAAGTCTATGTAGGGGCGGTTTTGTCGGCCGTCCCTATAAAAGGGTTGCTACAAATCACTGATTTGTAGGGGCGGCTCCCAGACCACTCCTACAAATCAATTTTCAGAAATCACGAAAAAAGGAGGAAAAAAATGGGTGTGTTTAGTTGGGGAGGTGAAAATTTTTGGGTGTCATATCGGATGTGTCGGAAGGATGTTGGGAGGGATTTTTGGATACTAATAAAAAAACAAATTACAGAACCCATCTAATGATACTAATTAATCAGTCATTAGCACATGCGGGGATACTGTAGCACTTAAGGCTTTTCATTGACTAATTAGGCTTAAAAGATTCGTCTCGCGATTTCATCGAGAACTGTGCAATTAGTTTTTTTTCGTCTATATTTAGTACTCCATGTATGTGTCCAAACATACTCTTTTACTGTAGAAGGCAAAATTTTTTGGAAACTAAACAGGGCCTAAAGTTTCCAGAAAATTAATTGATCTAATGTGAAGTGTTTGTTCTTAAATAAATGACTGGTTTGTTGTGATGGTACCGTTTGCACATTAAATAAATGACTGGTTAATATCTGGCTGGTGCCTCGTCAATATCTTGGCAGATGGTCGTCGCGGCTGATACCGCAGCTACCGTACTAGATTTATCATTTCCTGCGTTCGTTTGTGTGTTTTTATTGACCGGCTGCTGTTTACTTTTTTTTTTTTGAAGATCCTGGCTGCTGTTAATTTTGTTCAGGGTAGGAAAATAAGGTCGCCTTCGGTGCCGCTCCAGCTCTAGTTCTGGCACCACATAAATCGGAACCAGAACAAAAACATCAAATTTGTGACTCCGCATTCGTACGCTGTTTACTATAAAAACTGCTCTAGCTCCTCTAGCATCGCTAGATGCGTTATTTTTCTCGGCTGTTCGGTGCACCTAAGGATCATGCACCAAGCATGTTCTAAGGGGTGTTGATCCACTGATTAAAATTTAAGAGTTATCACATGAAGGTGTCGCATAGGGTGTTCGGATACTAATAAAAAAATAAATTACAGAATTCGTCCGTACTCTACGAGACGAATTTGTTAAGCCTAATTAAGTCGTCATTAGCATATGTTTACTGTAGCACCACCTTGTCAAATCATGGACTAATTAGGCTTAAATGATTCGTCTCGTAAATTAGTCGCAAACTATACAATTAGTTTCGTAATTAGTCTATATTTAATACTCCAGGCATGTATCAAACATCCGATGGGACCATGACTAAAATTTAGGGGAGAAACCAAACACCCTCTAAATTTGCATTGGGAGGCTAATTGGTGTCTGCTCCCTCCATCTATAAATGAATTGAGTTCCAGCATCGTAGTTATATAGGAAAGAGAAAACAGAGAGGAATCTTAGCCATGCTCCTTGCTTAGCTTAAGAACCTGCTGACTGACAAACAAGGTACTAAATAGAGTACAGCAGGTTCGCAGCGGTGAGCTATGGCAACTCTTATTTTGTTCGGTTAACGGAACCAAACATGCACACATCGACAGTTGGACAGCATGTAGCATGTAACAAGACCTGAAGCAAGTGCTATAATCACGAATCCACATTGCCGTCTTTTTTTTTGACCGGATAAATGCCCGTGCATGGCACTGAGACATAACAATGATATGGTAACTTAAGTACGAGTGTGTGTTGTATTTCTCTACGTCTAAAAAGACTCTAAAGTCATCACGTACCCAGCGATACTAAATCTTGATCCGTGCTCACGCGTCCGCCTCCGATACAAACCATACTCCACTCGGAGGTTCCGATACGAAGATATGATCCACATGGGAGGTTCCGATACGAAGATATGATCCATGTGTCCGCGTCCGATACGAAGTCATCGGAGGTCACGGTCTGCGTCCGACTACTCAAGTTCAACACAAAAATTTATGACCCATGTGCAACACACTGGCATATATCTAATATAGCATTAAATACTCAGTCATCAAGATTTTTAAAAAACCTGTTTTTAAATAAGAAACATTTAAATATTATAATCAAAACAAATAGCTATCCACGCTATTTGCACGGGTCACCTTGCTAGTTTACTTTTTTTTTTTTTACGAATTACATAAACACACAAATCCATGTGGTTATGATAGAGTTAATGAAAAATCGTTCCTCCCTCGGTAGTTTTCTCCAAATAAAATACTTTGGAATAGTGCTTCAGATATAAACAAAATTAGTAATCACAAGGCACTTACGTGATGATTTTGTGAGTATCCCGTGTTGCCTGTATATCTTTTGGCATGAACTGAGAGCTCGGCATGGATAACAATGGACCCGGCGCATGGGTATGAACTCAGAGCTCGGCTTGGATAAGGATGGGCCCGGCCCATCGACATACGCTTTCACGAGCAACTCCTTTGCATGGGGGACCCACGCGGGCAGGGGCGACGCGGGAGCCGGATAAGCTGGGCAGATCCACGCGGTTGTACGCGGGCGTACGTGGCGACGCGGGAGTCGTACTGGAGTTTGTTTGGGCGTGGTTTGTCGTAAATGATCGTAAATTTTTAGTTGAAATAGTATTTTTCTCTTACACAAACCAGCTAGCGGTACTTCTTTATGAACCAGCAACGATACGAATCAGCCAACCGAACAAGCTGAGTGATTTTCATTTTTCTATTTTTCTTTCCCTTATCTATCTCCACTTCTTTCTCCACATTTATCTCCACCGCACCATACTTCTTGTTCTCGGCAGCGAGGGTTTGCCTTCTCTTTATTTGTCTCTCAACTGTAAAGAGCACGTGTCATGCGGGAGATGGAGCAGCCGTGGCAATGGGAGCCAGAGCAGTTGAGGAAGGCGAGGAGCTGGCCCAGAGCCAGAGGCTTGTGAGGCGCTCCGAGGCCAGCGCGGTGCCGGGCTGGGCGACGGATCGTAGGGGTGTATCAGAGTCGGAGACTCCTACACGGCCACACGATGGGAGAGTGCACGAAACCTCTTGGTATTTTTAGGTGATATTTTTAGGTGGTAGATAATAGATTGATGGTTGATGACGTTGTCGAAGAGAAGCCGAGTTCAGAACCAGCAAAGTGGGCCCCTGGTTATATGGCAGAATAGGTTGGACCTGTGCTAACATCTTTTTACATACATATAACACGGTGACGTTGGTTGGGCTGGACCGGGCTATGCCCAAGCTAAGCTGGAGTTTTACGGAGATAGATTTTGGTCCAGTGAAGAATGGGCCCGTCTAGGTCTAGCTCTAGAACGCTGTGCGTATGGTGCTCACGCTCACTGGCTCACCCGTGTTTGTCCGGTGGCCGTCGCTGATGTGTACGTGATGTTCTCTAACTCCAGTGAATGTATAGGGATCATACGTAGGCAAACATTGTTCGTGCTATAGAATCTTTGCAAGCCACTGAAGCTCCACCTGTACCTTGTAAAGATCAGCATCCAGTTGGTACCTAGCTACGTTTTGTAAATACTCCCTCGGTCTTAAAAATATAATTCTCTTTTAATAGTTTAGCAGTTTTAAATTTGATCAAATGTATATAAAAAATTACTAACATTTATGATGTTAAATAAGTATTATTAGATTAATTATGAAATATATTTTTATAGTATATCTATTTGGAAGTTATGAATATTTATAATATTTTCTATAAACTTAATAAAATTTAAAGAAGTTTGACTCAATCCATATGTTAATAATATTTTCTATAACCTCTGGCCAACATTTGATGCACACAACACGCCTCATGCAATGCAACTAAGAGCAACTCAACCAGCTTGAGAAATGCAATCACCTTTTCTTTTCTTTTAAAAAAAACTGTCATTCAGAGAAATTGGATGAAAAATAAACTCTAGCAGATATCCTTTCTAATCTCCTTTCTCTATTTTTTCCCAATCTCCTAAAATACCTCCATCCCCCTCAAAGAAAGGAGAGACTTCTCTGATCCTCTTTTCTCACCGATGGCGGTTTCGTCCTCGCCACCACCAGGCTTCCACGATGTCTGGCCTCCATCCACCACAATCCGGCTGGCCCTTATCCGTTGCTCTCATGTGCTCTCGACCTCTAGCCCGCTATTGGAGACTGTATGTGCATAGAAGTTGCTGTGCGGAGTGGGCGAGCTCGTGGACTGACCGCGTTGGGAAGCCGCCGTACTGGGTGGGTGAGCTCATGAGCCGGCCGCGCCATGCGGGCGAGATTGTGCCATTGTGCTGAGGGACAAGCACACAAGGTGACCATGCTAAGCAGGAGAGCTTGCGGACACGCGACAGGTGGCCAGCATCAAGAGAGAGAGAAGAGGAAGGGGATAAGTTTTCTCATTGCGCTATAAGCAGTCCTTCCCTATAGTCTAAAGTTATACTTCCTCAATCGTCAATCCTCTTCAAATATATATAGGAGATTTAGTTTTCTCAATTTAGTGAAGTTGTTGTAGCCCTACAACATCCATATGGCTAATGGCTTGAGGGCAACACAGGGGCCGCAGCCAATCTGCCAGGCACCCACTCAATCTGCCCACTCAATCTGAATCTGTCAATCACGCAAGATGCTCCGATTCAGCGGTACGGTGCAGCACAGGAAGGATTGGGATTGGCCGAGTGGCGATCGAGCGAGAGCTAGGCTGTCACTTCAGTTCACCTCGGTGTGCGCAACAGCATTGGTGACACTGTTCATTCATAACGGATTGCCACTTTCCAAAAGCAGTCCAAAGTCGTTTAAAAAGAAAAAAACCATTCTAGAAAGAAAGAGTCAAAGATTCCAAATGGGAAAGAGCTTGCCCTCTAGCGACCGTTAGACCTGATTTGGATGCACATGTATTCATCTCAATCCACGTGTGTTGAAGTAAATTAGAGTGAAACTAAACTAAGTTCCTCCAATAAATTGGATTGAAGTGGATGCGCATTCATCCAAACAAGGCGTTAAACAGCTTGTCCAAAGTTGGCTCTAGGCTCAATTCAAACCCAAGCCCAACAAAGCCTATGTCTACGCCGGTGCCCACTCCATTTCTCGCGCTAGGGATCCATTTCCTCACGGCGCCGGCAGAGGAGCAGACAGCTGGAGCACCCTCCACAGTGGCTGGCGCATGATGTTGTCGTTGAACCGTTAAAGGCTGCGTCGACATCTCCATCTCCATCTCCAGGACGACTTCCTTGCCGGTCTCGTCAACTCAAAGGTATAGCATGACCATGACCCCGTCCTCAATCCTCATTCGTTGTCAAGCAGGTTCACGATTGTTTGAACGCTACGTACTAGGTCTAGGTGCCATCTATCCACGACTCCTCCCATCTCCCGCTCGAAACATGTTCGTTGAAATGATGCAGCGAGCAACACCTGACGGTATTGCGCCCAATCCATTTACCTGCCAACCATGTGTTCACATTCCCTGCGTGCATTTCATAGAGGTAGATACTTATACCTAAGCATTGTTTGTATGTTGTCGGATTCACCTTAATCCACATGTGTTGGGTTGGATTGGGGTGGAATTTAGAGTTCCACTCCAATCCATCTCCACACATGTGGATTGATGCGAATCCGACTACATTTAAACAAGATCTTAGGTGTATAAATAAAGCTATGCACTTAGAAAATTAAAACTGACTTATAGTTTAAAACGGAAGGACATATACACTCATTATATCGCTTTGTTTGATGCGCACATCTGCAATCATTATTCATTACTGCTAAATCATGGAATTATATACTTATAGTCATAGGTGACCAACTTTTTAAAGATAGAACAATTGATATGATTGTCAAGATTTATTATTTAGTGATCAATTTAGATTAAACTCGTCATTTAGCAACCGCTAATGACAGTTCCAAAATAGGCTTATAAAACAATTTTTATTAAGCAAAAATGTTATAAAACATGTATGTGACATTTAAATAAAGTTTGAAGTATAAACTTTGTAGCTGACAATGCAACTTTTGTCTTAATAAAATAATATTGCTAGCTAGTATTTCTAATAGCTTAGAAATAAAACTTGAAATCAAATCCAACTCAAGACAAAAATTCTTAAGTTTGAAAACAGTGGGACAAGGCTATGTTGGTGAATTAATTTTGAAAAATTTAGCTAAAGGTCAGTGCTATGTTTTTGTTCCGTATGGTAGTTTGATGTACCCTCTTTAGCATGGTTTAGGTGGTCGAGCCACCATCAAATCGATTTAGTTTTGGCAAACGCTTTAAAATACGTGCACGAACATCATCTCAGGCTGGTTGGCCGGGTGGGTGCGGTCACCACGCTCGGGAGCGCCATGTCGCCATGTTTGGCCGCCCGAGCGCATGCGCGCTGCCGTGTGTTGGCCGACCGAGGCCGTCCTCGGTCTAGCCTTGGCCTGGCTGTGGCTTGGCCACTGCTAGCCATTGTGCTGCTGCCCCACCTTGCTGTCGCATTGCTGGCCACCTGCCTAGCCGACCATGGGCCACTGGCCGTCTCTGGCCGCTACCACGCGGTGCTGCTGCTGCTGCCGCTGTGGCACCATGCTGTGTTGCTATTGCCCGCCTCATTGCCGCACGCACATGGGCTGGCTCCCTGCTGCCTTACGCCATCGCCTCGCCTTAATGGCATTGTGGCCGCACATGCCGCACTCCCCAACTGCCTACGCACGCGCATGTTTTCTGATTGCGTTGTCTCGTAGCGAGCGCACAGCTGCTGTCTCGGGTCTGGCCTGCTGCTTGCCACCAAGGCGAGGACGGCCAGAGCTCAGACCTACCCTCCTCCCTGCCGTCTCTATCGTCTAGGCCACGCCCACAAAATGCACTAGAGAGAGATCACCTTAACTCGATTCAACTCATCCATGGCCTCGCCTTTAAGCCACCTAGCCGCCCGACCCCATCCTGCCTTGAGTTGAGCTCGGCCAAGCCTCAATTTGGCCACTTCCCCACCGCTAGGCCATTAAGGTTGCGCTCGTCTGGCGCGGGTGGCAACTCCCCCAACGAAGCCATGAGAGGCCGGTCTAGCTGCACCATTAGCTCTGCTTGGACTCCCTCTTCACCCTATGCTCATCAGCCGAACCGCTACTGCTACCCTGGCGCCATTGACGTGGCCGTGTCCATTGCGGTGTGCCACCACACGGCTTGGTTGCATGCGACCAACCCTCCTCCGCCATCCTCTACTCCAACTGTCAATTCGGCTGAGTCCACGGTAAGCTCCTAATGCTCACCCGCTAGCTGGTTAGGTCTATAGCTGCCCTAGTTCACCAGAATGGTCGCGCCGCCATCATGGATGGCCGCCTATCACTACAGCCCTCACTAGTGAGCCCTACCACCCCTCATCGCCACCCAGCACAGTAGTTTGGGTCTGGGATGGCGATCGACCTGCTTGATGGGTCCGTGTAGGTCCCACGTGCCCGATGTAGCCACCCTATGCCGCTGCTCGCCGTGCCACCGTGCATAGAGTTGTCTAGGTGTGTGTGCAGGGAAATTAGGAAAAAACTCATGGGGTTAAATGAATTTGTCAGAGAGACATAGAAATAGTGTTGCGGGTTTAGGTGTAATTTGGGATAAGCTCGAGGTCTCTTTTGCAAAAGTGCCAGCGCGCGCAGGCTCCCTCGCCATGGGCCGCATCCACGTGGGCCGCGCGTAGGTGAGCCACGCGGTTGAATCCACTTTTTCTTTTTCTTAGGAATTAGTAATAGTTTTTCCATTTCAATTTCTGAGCTAGATTTGTATAATTGATATAAATTCGAGTAGGTGTCCAAAAATTGCAAAACAAATTTTGTTAGGTTCTTAAAATTGTGATCTATCTGGTAGTATAGATAGATCATGCATATCTATGTTGATACTAAGGGCTATTAAATTGTTTGAAAGTGCTTAATATTATTAGGGTAATTATAGTATGAATTTTTGTGGTAAATTGGTGGTAGCTTTGATCCTAAAATTTTTACAGTAGCTTCATTGTATTATTATGTGCTTATTGTAATTTTTGTAGCCCTAATATAGCTTGTTTATTAGGGTAGCTACATATCCATTAAACCTTTAATATGAATAAGAGCATAACAATGATTTTGGAAATTAAGCACTTGTTAGGGTGAGCTTGACACTTGATTTGATAGAGTTGATGGTTAGCTTAGTATCTTAGTCATTAGAGCTAGTTTGTTAGTATGGCATATGTGTTCGTATTTTTAAAGTTGTTGCCTAAATACTTTATCGTTGCAACATCATCATCACATGCATATAGAGAACGAGTCAGCGGAGATCATGACCACCGATGATCACGAGTTTGAGGAGATCATCGAGGAGTATGAGGAGGAGATTCTTATGCAGGAGGAGGTCCTAGAGCCACCACCGACTGACTCGGCTGACACCGCACTTGCCCAAGGCAAGCTCTGGTGCATAACCTCTATTTTTCATATATATGCACTGTATATATATTTGTGTTGTGCATTTATGTTGCAGGAATTTTATGGAAACCACATGCATATATATATCTACCCTATGAGTCCTACTAGTGTAGGTTCGAGTAGCTGCTATGCTTAGGTTATCGGTAGCGTGAGTAACCTGCCGTTGCTCACAATAGGTGATTATTATTACTCTCATAATAAAATGATGAAGATAAAATAGAGACCGGGTAGGGATATGGCATGAGTTATTGGTGGGTGTGACAAGTTGTGTCCTGCAGCCATGGGGCTTAGCTTGATTACACTATTTTTCCTATCCGTATTGATTGAGGACCGTCCGTTGCTGTGGATGGTAGTTAGGTCACAGACTTCTTATCCCAAGCACATACATACTTTTGGGAGCGGGAAGGCTCGTTACGCTCTTGTCGTGGGTTCTGGCTCTTTCCGGACCGACTGATTAGAGGTGGGTAAAGGTGGAGGTCTAAGCACCATATTGAGATCGGGTCTCAAGTGTGGGGGCTTAGAGTCCAAGTTTGGATTGGGACCTAGACCCCTCAATAGGAGTGAAATGGGTTGGCCTTGTTTGTGCCTGGGGTACAAATGGGGCATGTGTTTTGGGGTACCCAGCTAGGATAGATTGGTTCGCAAATCACCATTTCTGTGAGATGGTACGATTTGGCTATGGTCCAGCACCGTAGTAAGAACTAGAATGTGAAAGATGGTAAATTAGTTCTGATTGCTCAACCCTTGCTTAAAAGTAGAACATGTGCTTACCTAGCTAATGAAGTAATCATGACTACTAATTAAACTTGATCTTAAGGACGTACTTCTAGTAATTCTTTTTGCAAAGAAAAAGAAAACAACAAACCCATATTGCCTATCATACCCCTTGGAGTCGGGAAACTATTCCCACTAGTCGGGTTAGTCTTGCGAGTACATTGTGTACTCAGGGTTTATTTTACCCTGTTGTAGGTGTAGCTTAAGGAGTAGCTCTTGTGTGGAGGATTCTTCTAGTGGGCACAGATGGGTCCTTGTATCGTTACCGCTAAATGTTTATTTTCATTCCGCTATTTAATTATCGCACTCTGAACCCTGGTACTATAATAAATAATTTCCAAGAACTATTGTTGTATGAAATGGACTAAGTATTGTAAGCTCGTACTCATTATTGGATTCTAGAGGTAAAACGTGGATTGATTTAAGTTCTCCCATGAGGTGTGCTTGACGGAACTGTCTGATGTAGCTAACTTTTGGAGTGCTTAGTGTCTAGTGGAACACGAGTGCCTTCAAAAGCATGTTATTTCAGGTGGTTCATCCACAGTCGACTCTATCACCGTTGCCGTGGAGAGCACCATCGCCTATGGCATCCACGCCGGAGATTGTTACGAAGCATAAACTAACTACTCACAAGTATTTGTTTCTCTAGGGAAATTGACATGTACAACTTTCCATGAGGGGTGAGATCACAAATGGGGTAAACATCTTCTGAGGCAGTGAAAAACTGACTAATCCAACAAGCCATGCCTATGCCGATCGTAACTGTCCAATCACTCAAATGCCAATTGATGGAAAACTACATAATGTTTCATATGTGCAGTTCTCTTTCTCTAATGATGACATAGTATTATCTGAGTCTATTGAGAGAGCGGTGAATGTGATAGCTGACTCTGTTGGCTCGGTGGTTTTTATGATCATTAGTTAAGGGGATCCTCGTATCCAAGCGGCAACAGTTATCTAGGTTGAATCTGATGCGACCTCTTTGGTAAAAACACATGAAAGGTACCAAAGGACAAGTCCACCTTAGAAATCCTTGCTGAAGAAGGATGATAGCGAGGTCTGGAGGACAACAAAGGTTGCAAGTATTCACTAACTGGAGAAACAATACACCACCAAGATTGAGTACAATTTTCCTTCATGGTGTTGTTGCACAATAAGTCAGGTTGACTTGCACTGTAGCAAAACTAGCTTTGTTGGACTACATTTGACATTGAAGTTTCATTTCTAATATCAATCAACAACTCATAATCATAATCTGAAATCTATTGTTTGACACTTTTCAAATTGTTTTTGACTCTCAAAGTCACAAATTGACTTGTAGAACACCTTGACTGCTCAAGCATTGTTGATATGAGAGCGCAAAAGCTAGGCGCAAAGGGGTGCAAGGTGTCTTCTCTAGGGCATCTAAAGGATTATCTAATGGCAAAACATTGACCATGTTGCTAATCTTGGCATCAATCACAATCACAACCTTTTAACATGAGGGATGATAGCTGTCAATAGAGAAATCACAGATTCTATACACCTTGGTTTTCAGTTCAAATCTCACAAACTATTAGTCCATTCCATAAGAATTTTGGCAGGCATGTATACCCACAAGTCCTCTCACAACTAACCAAAATTCAGCTCAAACGGACACTGTTTGACTATCCAAATGAATCATCTACCAAAACTGCTCTATTCTAAAATTTTAATGACCCGAACTGACAAAACATCACTCAAATCTGATGCTTTAGTCAATCAATGCTCAAACCGACTTCAGACATTGAAGTACCCCAAGCAAAGAATGAGGTCGCCAAGTTTTGTGATGATCCAACCATGTTTGAGCCTCTAATCACCGGCTTTAGGATAACCGGTTTGGTGCCATGAAATCTGGACAGATTTCCCATTTTTTTCTTTCCATCACACATGTTGAGTGTGTTCCGCACTCTCTAACTCCTCGTATAGAAGCAAGAGTAGCTTTCTCACTAAGGATGCAGACTAGGGTTTTTTCTTACATGCCTCTTAGGAAACAACCTCAACCGTTGATTTAGACACCAACTCGATGATACACAAGCACTAGACTTGTGGGTTGTTTTGTAGGGCACAATGCATACTCCACATGGAGGGGTAGTCCTACAAAGATAAGGAACCATTTCTAACTACCCCTCGGGGCTTCATCCAATAGAGTTCTGAACAAATCCTTTTTGTGGCACCAAGATGCATAATGGTGCTGACTAAAACTAGGGACATGCTTTCTCTAGTTCTTTACTTAGCTGATACATCATTTTACATTATTTGGAGGATTGTCCAAGATGGAATTGACTTGATGACACAGGGTCTAGAGAAGAAAGCAGTACTGGCATCGCTAACCGGCTTTGCTATTTCTTTGCTTAACATTGTTCTGTGAGACCTAGGCTTCGTAGTTAGCAAAGAGTCATTACCTAGCTGAAGATTAACCATCCTACTAGTAACTAATTAGTTATCTCCGAACATTTAAAAAGCTCCAAAACTTCATTTTTATGGCAACAATTGTAGTGGATGCACAAACAAACAGTGGCCATGGAAGTCATTCGAGAAGGGGTCACACCGAAGGTCATTTTTTGACTGCTTGATCAACTTGCACATAAAGATCAAGATTTGGACATAAGCTCATAAACACCAGGTGACCTATTATAGGACATAATATCCTAGTTTATTCATCATCCGACTGATAACTTGTCCAACTTTAAGTATTGTGTACCTTTCTGATCCAACGGGGATGATGCAAGTTGCTCACTAGAGGACCGATGTCATTATAGGGACAGACAAGTAGAGTCACTTGTCTACCACGTCTTGTAGTCTGCTATTGTTTATGTCGGTGATCTATTCTTCCAGGTTACCCTTTTTGCAACATTACAAGGAAACTCTACTACTTTTGGTTCAATATATGGATCTTCCAATTAGATATGGAGAGATAACCAAGGAAGAGTTCACGTGAAAATAATGCATTGGTGTAGTTCTGCAATGGATCATGACTAGAAACCTTGATACCAGTGCGTGTCGAGCAGCACAACCTTGTGTCGGCCGCCCACAGGAGGCTCTCAGTTTCATCATGGCACCATTAGTTGCTACTCATAACACCATTACCGATCACACAACCGAAGTGAAATTTCAAGTGGCACAGATTGAGTTCTAAGAACAAGCGCTATGAGCAAGCAAAGATAGTCACAAGGTTTGGAGTCAACAAGGGGTGGTCCAAGGTAAAGACATGGCATAGGAGAAACATAGATTAACTAATGCAGACAACTAAACGTGAGACTCTTGCTTAAATTTCCACGCATATCTAGCTTCCACCAATAGAGATCTCTAGAGAAAAGACTTACATGGGATTTGGTCTTGTTGGGCAACAACATGAGATCAGGACCGATAAACATTCTAAGACTTGAGAGAGTTAGAGATTAATCAAGTGAGATTCGAGGGATAGAGACGATACACTGACTAGGGATTTAGTTGATAAAGCAATGAAATGATTTGCAAGGAAAAGACTTTGAGGTTCAGGCAGCGAGAGGTTATCGTTGCACCAGGTCACCTTTAGGATAAGGGCAGAGATGTTCGACAAGGATTTTTGGGTTGGGTCTTCACACACAGGAGCAAGACATCCATGACATATGCAAGCATTCAAGGGAAACAAGCTTGGGCGCATGAGTAAAGCAAAAGCATGGATACACGAACATTCAAGGGCTAACAATCACACACAAGCTCAAGCTCCTAAGCAAAGGGAATCTACTAGGAGACAATCATGAGATTAACGTAACTTTAGTGCGATTGCAAGATTAGGCTCTTCAACACTTGTATGCTCACTGTGGACAAAAGGGGTAACGACTATGATACTACCTAAGTAACAAAGCATCCACACATACATCATGGTAATACCTAGAAGCAAGCAACCACACATCTAAAGAACTAATGTCAAGATAACTTGAAAGGAAGAACCTAACATTATATGTAAAAGAAAAGCATGTGCAGGCTTCTAACAAGGTACCACTACTAGTTTTAGTTTTCAAAAGGGAGAAGTTTTTGCTAACTACTAACTTGTCATCTGTTTCCTTTGGAAGTAAACATACAAGGCAAAGCTAATCACACACTATCTTCAAGCACAACTATTCAAGCAGCATGGAACAAGGCATTTTGCCTAGCTTCGCACATGGAAGATAGTAACATCACATTGATCACAAGTTACTTATTATTAGAACAAAGGTGAATGGTGCATATTTATGCACAAGCACAATCATGATGCATGACCGTCCTATTCGTCCTCACAAAATTGCTAGCCTAAGGTGGCAATCACGTTCTATGTCGATGGCATAATACGTACTCTCTTGATATATAGCTAGTCGTCAGCTACATTCAATCTATGCATTCATGGTTAGCGTACCTACAGAAAGATTTCATTTTAGCCCAACCCCACATATACATATGCAAGAATGAAAATCTGGTCTCTAAGTTGCAAGCTAAATACTTCCATATATATATATATACCCAACATATATATACTTCCGTACCAAAGCTACCCATATGTTAATATGTCCATACATACATATAAATATGCATGTACAACCATACCAAAACTAACCCATAATTAAATACCTCCGTATATATAGGATATGTATATATACTTTAGTATCAAAGCTACCTCTCCCTTTAGACCGCACGCTCACATCTTACGGTCGTGCCACTCATCATCTTACCTTGGGCGTAGAGGTATATTGATCCATATATTACCACTCAAGTGAATGGCATCCATACAATAGCACGCCGTATGGACGATGAAATAAAAATTGCAATTAAGTAAATCCCCCATAGTTAGTATCAGTTTACTTAGCTACCTAGTAGTCCTTAATTGGGCTTAACTAGAGGTTGTCGTTAGCATAGTTTTGCAAATTAGTTTTGACAAATTTGCCTATAGCTATGGTTTTAGTCCAAATAGACTTTTAAAATCAAAACTTTGTTTTTAAAACTACGTACATGGCAGTCTTATGCTTAATCTTGCTCTGATACTAGCTGTGACAGAATCGCCCAATTTATACAAGATCAAGTACGGCTTTCCCCGTTTAACATGTTGACGCGCACATACTTTCACTTATATAAACACAGTAGTCCGCCGAGTGTCACAAAGGACCTCGGTAAATCCACATCACAACCAAGATTGCACGATTAAGCAAATATACATCATATACATAGAGTTGCAGCGAAAATAATGTTTACAATGAGTTCACAATAAATAATAATACAAGTTTGGGTTTCAAAACCGATTAGTGAAAACAACATAACTTTCAACTGATTATAATAATATAAGTTCCAAATACATTGCTAGCATACATGACATCCTCTAACAAAAGCATATAGATAAGAACACTATATGGAGTTGCCAAGCCCACCGGTGGTTAGCCACCATCTTCAGTAGGCCGAGAACTTTACCTACAACATGGTGGGATAAACCCTAAGTACTCGAATATACTCATCTAGACTTACCCATCATAAACTAAAAATAAAGTGACACTAAGGAGTATGCAAGGCTTTATCGATGGAGTTAGCTTGACAACATTTTGAAGAAAAGCTTAAGTAACATAACTTGGAGATTTAATATCTTTAGCATCAAATTGAATACCTATTTAATTAAGCATCTTTAGATTAGCACCTATACTAGAGCAATCATGGGATTAAGCTAACAAGCATTAGTAACCATATCCGGTGTATTAATTTGAGCATCATCATAACCATCAAGTTCCATCAATTAATGTTACGTTGCCACTACTCAGTCAAGTTCTCACTATCCGAGAGAGAAGGTGACTCAAATCGATTCCAACCAGCTGGGGAGTTATTCCTAACACAAACCCATACTTCCCCCATCGGGGTCATGTCGGGTCACCTTTGGTACAACTCCGATAGAGTCGTGGGTCCAATCAGTGCCGCACCCTCAGGGATACTACCAGTCTGCCAGGAAGTTTAGGCCTAGCCTATCCTTGGACACACACCACTGGCTCCCCATACATCCTTACTTCCTCTAGTATGCCCACTTTCACTTTTTGGGTCCTAGCATGAGTTGAGATACTCGGCTTCATGGTCGGAACGGCTTATCCGGCCAACTAAGTGCTAGGCATGCGTTCAACATGACATGAGGACACACAGCGAATCGGTCCTTAACCAAAACATATGGGGATAAATGGGCACCAAGACCTCCATGTCTTGTTGCTTCTCTATCACGATCCCACCTAGTCTCCTTTTATTCATCAACACATGGTTATTTCCATGATAGCAATTATAGCCAACCATGACCAGATATCTACATATATCTTGTAGGTGATAGGAAATTACCCGACTTCTACCAGACTAAGCTTGACTAAGCATATATTTGATCCTGGATCTACAAAGGATTCAAGATATATTTGTCTAGACAAGGAAAGTATTTGCAGCAAGTGTTTCCAATAAACCCCTAGTACTTAATACATCAACATAAAAGGGCTCAAGTTGATATTTAGAAAACATAGGAGGTTTAGAATGCTCTGGGGCTTGCCTAGGACCTGACATAAGTCAGTTTAGTTAGCTTGCATCGTCTTGGTGGTATCTCCCCTCTAGGTATGCACTCTAGGGGTCCTTCCATTTTTGGGATCGGTCCACCAACATCGTCTCCCGGTTCGACTCCATTATCACGTGCTTCATGTCCATGTGTTGTGCATCTAGCATACCAAGATGAGATGCAACAATGCCAGTGCATGAATGCAAAGAATGGTAACATGAGATGCATCATAGAGAAGCTTTCAAGATAAGTATAAGGTTACACCTCAAGACATATGCACTTAGAGAGCAAGTCAATTAACTAACTATCACTCAAGTCTAGCATAGGGGTAGCAAGCATAACAAGCATGGCACACCAGTTAACTCAAGTCAAACTATTACAAGCATTTAACACTCAAGAACTAATTAAGCCTAGCATGACATAAGAACTAGGGCTGCAGTGAACGACACCAACATAATTAAAGCTCTAGCAAAACATGCATCAATATCATTTTGTGGCAACATGCATACATGACCATTTATTAGTTATGTGCTTAACCAACATTGTATAACACATTTATAAGATACCTCAGGTAGATCAATTTAACTCTAGTAGTGTCATGAGCCAACACTTGCAAGCATACAATGCAATGCAAAGTGAAGCGAATAACTTTAGGTACATGCTTAGATTCTGGGCAGCAGCACAATAGTAACTTGTTTCAACCGTAACTAGAGTTATAGGCATCCAACAAAGGTGATCCTAGACTTTTTCGAAATCTTAGGAAATTTTATACAACTTTGTTATTAACACCAAAAGCTGATTCAACAACTAACAAGGTCAAAATACATCATGAAGTAGAGCTTATACAATTAAGGGCAGAAAGCTGATAGTAACTTTAGAAATGCATATCTTGAGTTTTATTCATCCAACAAGCATGATCCTTAACTTTATAGAAATATTGTTAAGTTATCTACAACTTTCTTATTATCATATTAAGATGATTCTACAGCTAACATGGTTAAACAACATCAAGAAGGCGTCTCTGTCCAGATTTGAACAGGACTTGCCATTTCACTTTGAACAGCGATAACTAGAGTTGTAGACAACCAAAAGCAGTGATCTTAGATATTTTAGAAAGCTTAGGAAAAGCACTACAACTCTCCTATTATTGCTAATACATGATTCCATGTTTAAATAAGCCAAACAATATAATCATTCAGATCTGCTCAGAGCACATGCAAAAGCTGACATCAAACTTGTAAAATATATAACTCCTGAACCAGCAGGCCTAAAATTATGAAATTTTAGGACAAGAAAGACAAAGAAATTATCTACAACTTTTTTATTCAACATATTTACATCAAACATCATTTGGATCACGAAAATATCACTACCACAGATACTGTATATGCGGCCATAACAACAAAGATACAACTATATGCATTTATCATTTATGTTGTTAACAACTTACATTTTGTTGCTATATATGCAGCTCCATGCAACTCCTAATCATGACCAAGCAATCACATTATTTAGCACCAATTATTAGAAGTATGACATGGCATAAACACATGCATCTATTAACAATCTTTCATCCTCTACTTATATAATGCAACATATATATCATTTTAGGTGATATCTTAAACATAGAGTTTGGAGGTGGAATTTTTACAGGTAATAGGTGATATCGAAACATGGCTACTGTAGAAATATTTCATGCTCATGTTTTATAATTTGATCTCTATGAAAAAGACAAATTGCTATTGCAAGAAAACATGTAAGAGCAAGATAATATAAAACTCAACATTTTTTGTAAACATATAGCCATATTATGTATCAACATGACATAACAACATCATACAAAGGTTGTGGAACCACATTTTACATTTTTATGTACTTATATTATTTATAAACCATTTAATAAGCATTAAACAAATTGAATCAATAACTCAGTCATATTGCATCCAATGAGTATGAAATTTTTACCACAGCACACATGTGACATCAGAAGCCTACCATGAAAAGTTCACAGTAATTGGAGCACCACAACTTTAGATATGAGAATAACAAGCAAAACAAGCTAAAATTGCCTATTTAGCAAGACTAAATCAAAACATTATAAAAATAGTATAGAACTAGCATGTTTAATATTTTTATTACCTAGAGCATGTCATCACAAGATTAACACAAATGGAATTATCATTTTTGGACTTCTATAACTCAAGATATGCATCTGTCCAACTTAAAAGCATTTTTAAAAGCACTTTACAAGAATAAATAAAATAGCAAAAAATTTCTACTAACACATATCATATTATAACTCTACTACGTAGATGTACTCTCAAGGATTCCAAAAAGTTTTCATTTGCTATTTTATGATTTTCTACGACTTATTATGATTTTCCAAATTTTAGCCATAAAAGAAAATCAAATTTGCACCGACGACCCCAAACTTTCACGAAAACAGATTCCAGCGAAACGGTCCTTCTAGGAACTATTCACATGAGTCATGGCTTTTGCATAAAACCCCTTGGACTTGTTTCTATTTGAACACAAGGTCCTCCACGTCAATCAGAACAGAGGTGGCGGAGGAGGATCACCGGCCAACCGATTTCCGGTCGGTGAGGTCGTCATCGGTGTTGGGGAAATGGCAGGGGATCACCAGGGGGTCCACACGCATCCATGGGACAACTCGACTTAGCCCGAGGTGGCCCAAGGTGGCGTGACCATGGTAGCAGTGGCCCGACAACCGGCATGGATGGGCTCGGGGTCAGCCGACCATGGTCAGCAGGGGCTGGCAGTGGCGAGGAGCACCTAGGGGCCTAAGTGCACCCACGAGGTTGCCCGACTTGGCTTGAGGCAGGCTAGGTCGGCCAGGCCATGCGGCAGTCGAGGGTCACGGCAAGAGTCGCTTCGGCGGCAGCGGGCGTCGGTGATGTCAGATCGAACGACAGTGCGTGAGGGAGACGAGAGGGTCACAGAGCTGGTGGTGGTGGCTACGATTCATGTGGAGGGACAAGACAACAAGAAGTGGGGGTGGCTGTGGTGTTCTACATGGTAGCTATGGCGGTGTCCTTGGTCGTGAGTTGCAGCACGAGTGAGGGAGAGCGAGGAAGGGGAAGGGGAGGGTGATGCGAGTGAGAAGGGAGCGTCTGCCACTGCATCGATGCGAGCGGGAGGCAGGGGCACATGATAGCGACGCTTGGCATTGGTGGGGGGCATGGATAGCACATGGAGGCCACATCCTAGACATGTGTTGCCCACTAGGGCATTTTACCGAGCATGTGGTGGGCAGTGATGTGGGTAAGGTGGGTGCTATTTTTGGGCCAGCTACGTGCTAATTTGGCAAATGGGACTTAAACAAAGTTTGTTATACTCCTAATGCTCTACAACTTTGCTTAAGGGGTCATAATCATTAGGGCTCTATATCAGCAGGTAATTAGCCTCCAAACTGGTAGTGTCAACACATTGATGGCCCATTAATCAAACTCAACTTGATGATCAAAACGAAGTCAAACTCATGCCAAATTTTTACATGCTCTTCTCCAAAACATATAGTCCAACTTTTACTTTGGGATCAAGTCAAGTTGCTTAACGAAAACACAAGAACGTGATATGCCAATGCAAATCTAAAAATGCCTCGAAATAGACTAAAACTTACATCTTCGCCCTTCCATATCGCTCAAATGGTTCAATGATTCAATCAACCAATTGCTCATTGTTGTAGGGCTACATGAGTACTACAACTTTGATTAAAGGAGTTTGGCAAAATTCGAAATGGTTTGCAAACTAAAATTCGCCAAAGAGGGCTACATGAAAACTAAAAATTGAAAGCTTCGCCTCCAACACAACCAATTTTTGGAGTTTCAAAACAGCATTTAGTTGATCCTTGAGAGCCCTATTTGACTAAGTTAGGGACCAAACTAGTTCTTGACCCTTCAACAAAGTTTGTTCTACAGAAATTAAACTACAACTTTCATTTAAGGTCAAACCACAGAACTACACAGAAACAGAAGTTCCATTTTGGTCAAAGCAGCATCACGATAAAGCTTTAAATTATGCTTTCTGGTCCATTGAAGCATTTTATGGACATTTGCTCAACATGAACACTTCGTGGATTTTGTTGTAGAGTTTAATTAGAGCCATTTGGGCAAGGTAGCAAGGTTTGGTCGACATCCCATGTTCCCATTCACCAGATGAAGCAATTCAAGAAAGATTATAACTTATCATTTCATGTGACTTTCTGGCTCCAAACTTCATGAAACTTTTCCAATGGTGGAGATAGATAGATATTAAGGTGATGCTCATGAAATAGGCATGTTGAACACAAGCCTACATTTGAAAAGGGTCAACATGTAAGCAAAGGTGTGTTGTCCAAGTTTAAGTTGGGGCTCATTTTCATAGATTTGACCTTGACACCTTCATCACCACTTATCCTATCATGTTTGAGCACAAACCCACTGCTTAGCATGTGGCTAACACCTAGGGTGTTATAGTCCTACCCCTTACAAGAATCTTTCCCCGAGATTCGGTGTGAAAGAATTTTAAGGGAAGAGAAGCATGTCATCCATTTTCCAACATCAACGATAGCATTAGGCTACTTAGCTTCGAGCATCATAGAGGCTAATTTGGTCAAGGTAACTTTCTAATACTTGCTCTTCATAGTAAATTTTTGTCTAAAGAATTTCCTTCATTGATTTCCAAGAAGCATTGTTACTTTGGGTTGAATCCAAGATAGCATTGTACTTTGTTCCCGGGATACAGAGATTGTTATGGAGCATAAACTAACTACTCACAAGTATATGTTTCTCTAGGGAAAATGACATGTACAACTTTCCATGAGGGGTGAGATCACATATGGAGTAAACATCTTTTGATGAAAAACCAACTAATCCAACAAGCCATGCCTATGCCGGTTGTAACTGTCCAATCACTCAAATGCCAACTGATGGAAAACTACATAATGTTCCATATGTGTAGTTATCTTTCTCTAATGATAACATAATATTATATGAGTCTGTTGAGAGAGCGGTGAATGTGATAGCTGACTCTGTTGGCTCAACGGTTTCGATGATCATTAGTTAAGGGGATCCTCGTATCCATGTGGCAACAGTTATCTGGGTTGAATCTGATGCAACCTCTTGGGTAAAAACACATGAAAGGTACCAAAGGACAAGTCCACCTTAGAAATCCTTGCTGAAGAAGGATGATAGCGAGGTCTAGAGGACAACAAAGGTTGCAAGTATTCACTAACTGGAGAAACAGAACACCACCAAGATTGAGTACAATTTTCCTTCATGGTGCTGTTGCACAGTAAGTTGGGTTGACTTGCACTATAGCAAAACTAGCTTTGTTGGACTACATTTGACATTGAAGCTTCCTTTCTAATATAAATCCACAACTCATAATCATAATCTAAAATCTATTGTTTGACACTTTTCAAATTGTTTTTGACTCTCAAAGGCACAAATTGACTTGTAGAACTCCTTGACTGCTCAAGCATTGTTGATATGAGAGGGCAAAAGCTAGGTACAAAGGGGTGCAAGGAGTCTTCTCTAGGGCATCTAAAGGATTATCTAATGGCAAAACATTGACCATGTTGCTAATCTTGGCATCAATCACAAACACAACCTTTTAACATGAGGGATGATAGCAGTCAACAGAGAAATCACAGATTCTGTGCACCTTGGTTTTCAGTTCATATCTCACAAACTATTGGTCCATTCCACACAAATTTTGGTAGGCATGTATACCCACAAGTCCTCTCACAACTGACCAAAATTTAGCTCAAACGGACACTGTTTGACTATCCAAATGAATCATCTACCAAAACTGCTCTGTTCTGAAATTTTAATGACCTGAACTAACAAAACATGTCTCGAATCAGATGCTTTACTCAATCAATGCTCAAACCAACTTCAGACATTGAAGTACCCCAAGCGAAGAATGAGCTTGCCAAGTTTTGTGATGATCCAACCATGTTTGAGCCTCTCTAATCACTGGTTTAAGGATAATCGGTTTGGTGCCATGAAATCTGGATAGATTTCCCGTTCTTCTTTTTTTCTTTGCATCACACATTGTGGAGTGTGTTCTGCACTCTCTAACTCAACATATAGAAGCAGCAGTAGCTTTCTCACTGAGGATGGGGGCTAGGGTTTTTCCTTACATGCCACTTAGGAAACTACCTCAACCGTTGATTTAGACATCAACTCGATGATACACAAGCACTAGACTTGTGGGTTGTTTTGTAGGGCACAATGCATACTCCACGTGGAGGGGTAGTCCTACAAAGATAAGGAACCATTTCTGACTACCCCCTAGGGCTTCATCCAATAGAGTTCTGAATAGATTTTTTTGTGGCACCTAGATGCATAATGATGCTGACCGAAACCAGGGACATGCTTTCTCTAGTTCTTTACTTAGCTGATACACCATTTTACATTATCTATGGGATTGTCCAAGATGGAATTGACTTGATGACATAGGGCCTAGAGAAGAAAGCAGTACTGGCATCGCTGACCGGCTTTGCTGTTTCTTTGCTTAACATTGTTCTGAGAGACCTAGCCTTCGTTGTTACCAAAGTGGCGTTACCTAGCTAAAGATTAACCTTCCTACTGGTAACTATTTAGTTGTGTCCAAACATTTAAAAAACTCCAAAACTTTGTTTTTTATGGCAACAATTGTAGTGGATGCACAAACAAACAGTCGCCATGGAAGTCATCCGAGAAGGGGTCACACCGAAGAAGGTCGGTTTTTGACTGCTTGATCATCTTGCATATAAAGATCAAGATTTGGACATAAGCTCATAAACACCAGGTGACCTATTACAGGACATAATATCCTAGTTCATTTATCATCCGACTGATAACTTGTCAAACTTTAAGTATTGTGTACCTTTCTGATCCAACGGGGATGATGCAAGTTGCTCACTAGATGATCGATGTCATTATAGGGACAGTCAAGTAGAGTCACTTGTCTACCACCTCTTGTAGTCCGCTATTGTTTATGTTGATGATCTATTCTTCTAGGTTATCCTTTTTGCAACATTAGAAGAAACTCTACTACTTTTGGTTCGATATATGAATCTTCTGATTAGATATGGAGAGATAACCATGAAAGAGTTCATGTGAAAATAACACATCGGTATAGTTCTGTAATGGATCATGACTAGAAACCTTGATACCAGTGTGTGTCGAGTCGTATAGCCTTGTGTCAGCCACCCATAAGAGGCTCTTAGTTTTGTCGTGGTACCGTTAGTTGCTACTCATAACACCATTACCGATCACATAACCAAAGTGAAATTTCAAGTGGCACAGATTGGGTTGTAATAATAAGCACTATGAGCAAGCAAAGATAGTCACAAGGTTTGGAGTAAACAATGGGTGGTCCAAGGTAAAGACATGGCATAGGAGAAACATAGATTAACTAATGCAGACAACTAAATGTGAGACTCTTGCTTAAATTTCCACGCATATGTAGCTTCCACCAATAGAGATCTCTAGAGAAAAGACTTACATGGGATTTGGTCTTGTTGGGTAGCAACATGAGATCAGGACCGATAAACATTCCAAGACTTGAGAGAGTTGGAGATTAAACAAGCAAGATTCGAGGGATAGAGCCGATATACTAACTAGGGATTCAATTGATAAAGCAATGAAATGATTTGCATGGAAAAGACTCCAAGGTTCAGGCAGCAAGAGGTTATCATTGCACCGGATCACCTTTAGGATAAGGGCAGAGATGTCCGATAACGATTTTTTAGTAGGGTCTTCACACACAGAAGCAAGACATCCATGACATTTGCAAGCATTCAAGGGAACCAAGCTTGGGCGCATGAGTCAAGCAAAAGCATGGATACACGAACATTGAAGGGCTAACAATCACAAACTAACTAGGGATTCCAAAAAGTCTTCATTTGCTATTTTATGATTTTTCTATGATTTATTATGATTTTCCAAAGTTTTAGCCTTAAAAGAAAAACAAATTTGCACCGATGACCCCAAACTTTCATGAAAACAGATTCTAGTGAAATGGTCCTTCTAGGAACTATTCACATGAGTCACGACTTCTACATAAAACCCCTTGAACTTGTTTCTATTTGAACATGAGGTCCTCCAAGCCAATCAGAATAGAAGAGGCGGTGGAGGATCGTCGACCAGCCAATTTCTGGCCAGTGAGGTCATCACCGGTGTCAGGGAAATGGTGGGGAATCACCATGGGGTCCATACGCATCCATGGGATAGCTCAGCTCAGCCCGAGGCGGCTCTAGGTGGCGCAGCCATGGCAGCAGTGACCCAACGACCGATGAGGATGGGCTCGGGTTATCCAGCCTTGGCCATCAAGGGCCAGCAGCAGCGGGGAGCACCCATGGGCCTAAGCACACCTGCAAGGCTGCCTAGCTTGGCTCAAGGCGGGCTAGGTTGGCCCGGCCATGCAGTAGTCGAGGGTCATGGCCAGAGCCACTCCGGTAGTAGCGGGCATCGGATCGAATGGGAGTGCACAAGGGAGAGGAGAGGGTCATAGAGCTGGTGGTGGTGGCTATGGTCCATGTGGAGGGACAAGGCGATGAGAAGTGTGGGTGGCCGTGGTGCTCTACATGGTAGCTATGGCGGCATCCGTGGTCGTGAGCAGCAGCCTGAGCGAGGGAGAGCAAGGAAGGGGAGGGCGATGCTAGTGAGAAGGGAGTGTCTACCACTACATCGATGGAAGGGGGAGGCAGGGGCATGCGGCAGCGGTGCTTGGCAATGGTGGGGCCATGGACAGCACATGGAGGCCACATCCCAGACACACATCGCCCACTGGGGCATTTTACCGAGTAGGTTGCGGGCAGCGATGTGGGTAAGGTGGGCGCCGTTTGTGGGCCAGCTATGTGCCGATTTGGTGCATGGGACTTAAATGAAGTTTGCTGTACTCCTGATGCTCTACAACATTGCTTAAGTGGTCATAATCATTAGGGCTCTAGATCAATAGGTAATTAGCCTCCAAACTGGTAGTGTCGACGCATTGATGGCCCATTAATCAAACTCAACTTGACGATCAAAATGAAGTCAAACACATGCCAAATTTTTACATGCTCTTCTCCAAAACATATAGTCCAACTTTTACTTTGGGATCAAGTCAAGTTGCTTAATGAAAACATGAGAACATGACATGCCAATGCAAATCTAAAAATGCCTCGAAACAGACTGAAACTTCCATCGTTGCCCTTCCATATCTCTCAAACGGTTCAATGATTCAATCAACCAATTGCTCATTGTTGTAGGGCTACATGAGTACTACAACTTTGATTAAAGGAGTTTGGAAAAAATCGAAATGGTTTGTAAACTAAAATTCCCCAAAGAGGGCTACATGAAAACTAAAAATTGAAAGCTTCAGCTCCAACAGAGCCAATTTTTGGAGTTTCAAAACAGCACTGAGTTGATCCTTGAGAGCCCTATTTGACTAAGTTACGGACCAAACTAGTTCTTGACCCTTAAACAAAGTTTGTTCTACAGAAGTTAAACTACAACTTTCATTCAAGGTCAAACCTCAGAACTACACAGAAACAGAAGTTTCATTTTGGTCAAAGCAGCATCATGATAAAACTTTAAATTATGCTTTCTGGTCCATTGAAGTATTTTCTGGACATTTGCACAACATGAACCCTTCATGGATTTTGTTGTAGAGTTCAATTAGAGTCATTTGGGCCAGGTAGCAAGGTTTGGTAGACATCCCATGTTCCCATTCACCGGATGAAGCAATTCAAGAAAGATTATAACTTATCATTTCATGTGACTTTTTGGCTCCAAACTTCATGAAACTTTTCTAATAGTGGAGCTAGATAGACAATAAGGTGATGCTCATGAAATAGGCATGTTGAACACAAGCCTACATTTGAAAAGGGTCAACATGTAAGCAAAGGTGTGTTGTCCAAGTTTAAGTTGGGGCTCATTTTCATAGATTCAACCTTAACACCTTCATCACCACTTATCCTATCATGTTTGAGCACAAACTCACTGCTTAGCATGTGGCTAACACCTAGGGTGTTATAGCCCTACCCCTTACGAGAATCTTGCCCTGAGATTTGGTGCGAAAGACTTTTAAGGGAAGAGAAGCATGTCATCCATTTTCCAACATCAACGATAGCATTAGGCTACTTAGCTTCGAGCATCATAGAGGCTAATTTGGTCAAGGTAACTTTCTAATACTTGCTCTTCGTAGTAAATTTTTGTCTAAAGAATTTCCTTCATTGACTCCCAAGAAGCATTATTACTTTGGGTTGAATCCATGATAGCACTGTACTTTGTTCCCGGGATACAGAGATTGTTACGGAGCATAAACTAACTACTCACAAGTATATGTTTCTCTAGGGAAAATGATATGTACAACTTTCCATGAGGGGTGAGATCATAGACGGGGTAAACATCTTTTGAGGTGGTGAAGAACCGACTAATCCAACAAGCCATGCCTATGCCGGTCGTAACTATCTAGTCACTCAAATGCCAACTGATGGAAAACTACATAATGTTCCTTGTGTGCAGTTCTCTTTCTCTAATGATAACACAGTATTATCTGAGTTTGTTGAGAGAGCGGTGAATGTGATAGCTAACTCTGTTGGCTCAGTGGTTTCGACGATCATTAGTTAAGGGGATCCTCGTATCCAAGCGGCAATAGTTATCTAGGTTGAATCTGATGCAACCTCTTGGGTAAAAACACGTGAAAGGTACCAAAGGACAAGTCCACCTTAGAAATCCTTGCTGAAGAAGGATGATAGCGAGGTCTGGAGGATAACAAAGGTTGCAAGTATTCACTAACTGGAGAAACAATACACCACCAAGATTGAGTACAATTTTTGTGAAAGAACCGCTTAATTTATACAAGATCAAGTACGGCTGTCCCTGCTAACACGTTGACACACACATACTTTCACTTATATAAACCTGGTAGTTCGTCGAGTGTCATGAAGGACCTCGGTAAATCAACATCACAACTAAGATCGTATGATTAAGCAAATACACATCACATACATAGAGTTGCAGTGGAAATATTATTACAAATGGGTTCACAAACAATAGTACAAGTTTGGGTTTCCAAAACCGGTTAGTGAAAACAACATAGCTTTCAAATGATTACATTAATATAAGTTCCAAATACATTGCTAGCATAAGTGACATCCTCTAATAAAAGCATATAGATGAGAAATAAATATAGAGTCACCGAGCCCATTGGTGGTTAGCCACCATCTTCAACAGGCCAAGAACTTCACCTGCAACATGGCGGGATAAACCCTGAGTACTCGAATGTACTCAGCTAGACTTACCCGTCATAAACCAGAAATAAAGTGACACCAAAGAGTATGCTAGGCTTTATAGGTGGAGCTAGTTTGACAACATTTTACATAAAAGCCAAGAGTTGAGATATACCTTTTTACAATTCAGTAACCAAGTTAATTATAGCCATTCATCTCTAGATTAGCAACTAACCTGTGCCAAACATGTGGGATATCATTTAGTAATAGGCAATAGTAACCATAGCTGGTATAATGTTGTAACATCATCATTATCATCATTATAACCATCAAGTTCAATTAAGTTACTCTACGTTGTCGCTGCTCAATCAAGTTCTCACTATCTGGGAGAGACGGTGATTCAAATCAATTCCTATCTAGCTGGAGGGGGATTCCTAACACAAACCTAGGTCTACCAGCCATGGTAGCCTTAGATCACCTTTGGTACAACTTAGGAATCATGGTTCCGAGCAGCGTTGCATTCTTAAGGGCGACACTCTACTAGGAAGTGCAGGAATTTTAAGCACCTAACCCCTTGGACTCACGCCAATGCCCCCAAGCACATCCTTACTGCCTCTAGAGTGCGCCCTTTCACTTCTTGGACTTCCGGCTAGAGTTGAGCTACTCAGCTTCACGGTCAGAACGAGTTATTCGACCAACTAAGTGATAGGCATACGTTCAACTTGACATGAGGACGTACAACGAATCGGTCCTTAAACGACACAGACGGGGATAGATCCACACCCAAGACCTTTATGTCTTATTGCTTCTCTATCGACATCCTGCCCGGTCTCCATTCATTATTAACACATGGTTATTTCCATGATAGCAAATATAGCCAACTGTGCTTTGGTATCCACCTATATCTCATAGGTGACAGGAAATCATCCGACTTCTACCGGTCTAAGCATCGCTAAGCATATATTTAATCTAGAACCTACATAGGGTTCAAGGTATATTTCTAGACAAGGTAGTTCTATGCATCAAGTGGTTCCAATCAACTCTTATAACCTAATGCATCAAACATAAAGAACTCAAGTGATATTTATAAAAACATAGGAGGCTTAGAATGCTTTGGGGCTTGCCTGAGATCCAACACTAAGTGTTTGTTAGACGACACTCGCTAGGCGAGTATCTCCCATCCTAGCACTTGTCCAGTCCTTCCATCTTCGGGATAGGTCCACCATACACCGTCTTCGGGTTTGGCTCTAGCATCACGTCCTTCATGTGGTTCATCTAGCGTACCTAGATGAGATGCAAGATGCAAGTGCATGAATATGAAGAATGGTAATATAAGATGCATCACATAATAGCATTCAAGGCAAACATAAGATCATGCAAGACATAGACACCTAGAGTTATTTAACTAAATATCACACAACCTATTATAGAGGGATAGCAAGAATATTAGGCATGGCACACAAGTGAACTTAAGTTCAGATATAGCACACATGCATCGACCAAGAACTAACCAACATTTTTAGCCAAAACAAGAGCAAGCTAAAGCAATCACCTAGCACATGTATAGAAATCTGGACAGCAGCACAGCAGTCACTCATTTTATCCATAACTAGAGATCTAGATATCCAAAGAAGGTGACACTAGACTTTCTAGAAAGCTAATGAAATTTCCTACAATATTGTTATTATCACTAAAAGCTAATTCCAAAGCTAACTAGGTCAAACATGCCAATGTTTCAGATCTGCACAGAACTAGGACAAAAAAGTAGTAGTAATTTCAATAATGTATAACTGGAGTTACAGACATCGAACAAGCATGAAACTTAACTTTCTAGAAAGATTATTAAATTATCTATAACATGTTTATTATCATCATAAGGTGATTCCACCATTAGCAAGGTCAATCAAGCATAATTGAGCACCTCTGTCCAGATTTGGACAGATTCAGCCATGCAACTTGACAAGCTTATAACTAGAGATTTAGACCACCAAAAGGAGTGATGTTTAACAATTTGGAAAGCTCAAGCAAATCACTACACTTCTTTTATTATCTCCAAGACATGATTCAAATCGTAATTGGGTCAAACAACACAATCATTCAGATCTATACAGAGAGCATGCAAAACCTGATAGGGAAATTATAAAATCTATAGCTCCTAAATTATTAGGCCTATGGTCATGAAACTTTAAAACAAGATATATTATGAAGTTACCTACAACTTTGGTATTCACCACAACCACATAAAATATCATTTACACCACGAAAATAATTGCACAAGCAAAACTGCACCTACAGCCCAACAGTAGTGGTACAGAAAACTGATAGGAACTTCAGAGAAGCATAACTCGAGTTCTAGACCTCCAACAAACATGAATCATAACGTTTTGAAAATCTTATAGAGTGACCTACAACTTTATTATTATCATCTTAAGATGATTCTATAGATAACAAGGTCAATTAATCTAATGAATGCATCTCTGTCTAAAACATGGACAGAAACTGACATGCCACTTTAAACAGATATAACTGAAGTTCTACATGTCCAATAAATGTGGTTCTAGACTTTTTAGAAAGCTTAACAAATTCTAAACAACTTTGTTATAAACACCTAAAGATAATTCTACTACTAAGAATGCTCCACAGTGCCAATAAGGAAACCCTCTCTGGGTTTGTGCAGAAACAGCCATAGAGAATTAAGCAAGTATAACTCAAGATCTACTTAACCAAAAATCATGATATTTATCTTTTTGAAAAGCCCAAGAAAAGTACTACAACTCATGTATTGTCATCAAGTCATGATTAATAACTTAACTAAGCCAATTAATTCAAACATGTAGGCCTATTTAGAATAGGAGCCAAGCAACACAGGGCATTTGATATTTTTATAGATCTTAAACTATCAAGCCTAAACTCCTGAAATTTTTACCAGACATCAACCATAACCTGTGTAACATTCCATAAAACATTCACATTTATTTGAGCATAAAAACTGCAGTTATGAAAAAGACAAGACACAACTTGTATTAAAAACCTAACTGCATAAATTGATTTTTACAGCAAAAAATTTAAAATAAATCATGCCATATTATAGATCTAATGCATAGATAATTGCACAAGTATTCCAAAAAGTCCTCATTTACTATTTTAAGATTTTTCTACTAATTACTATGAATTTTCAAACTTGACCATTCAAATCTGTAAAAACCAAAGAAAAGGAATGTAAATCTTGCATTGGGGACCCAGCAGTTTTCAGAAATTAAACACAAACAAAATATCCTTTCTAGCACTATTCAACTGAGTCATGGCTTCTTACTTAGGCCCTCCAACTTCTTCTAATTCATGTGCGCAGTCCTTCGCTCTCTCTACATCACAGCAATGGAGCAGAGCAGAGACGACGCGCCAGGGAGGTCAGGCTCCGGGCAGCTGACGGCCAAAAGTGATGATGAAGGGGATGGCTGACTCTAGCCATGGCCACACCTGGCTCTAGCCTTGGCCGGCTGCAGCCAATAGCCGCTTGGCAGCGGTAGGATGCGGCGGCTGACGGGCATGGCCTCGGCGCGTGATGCTTTCCGACTTCGCTGGTTGGGGGACAACGCGAGGAGGCGCTGGAGGGGCATGGAACTGGTTGCTTAGATGGTTGGAGGTGACAAGCAGCAAGGGTGGATGGGGCAGGGCCTTGCCATAGTAGCCATGGGCACGTTCACCATGGCGCTGGCAGTAGAGCAGAGGAGGAGAATGGAGAGGGCAGGAGGGAGAATGGAGGATGCTCTACTGTCCAAGATAAGGAGAGCGAGGCGAGGTGGCGCTCATGCGACAAGTGAGGCCAGCACAGAGGAGCCACGCTGCCTGTGGTGCCCAAAGTCGGTCGGCCATGTCCTATTCCAAACTAAATGAATGGATCCAAAAACCACCTAAAAATACAAGCTAAAACTCTATTTTCTCCCCTTCATATCTCCTAATTCGTATGATGATTGCTTCAACCGATTACTCCTTGGTGTAGATCTACCTGAGTACACCAATATTTCTTATATGAAGTTGAACTGGTTCAGCCTGGTTTGAAAGATATACATTCCCAAAGGAGGGTACATGAAAACTAAAAACTCAGTTTCAGTCCATTAGGGACTTAGCCAAATTTTTAGCTCCAGAAACTGCAATACATTCACTATTGGAGGCCATGATAGACTAATTTAGAGACTAAACTAGCTCTTGACCCCAAAACAAGGTTTGTTCTACTCCACTCAAACTTCAACTTTTATTTAAGGTGTAACTCCATGCAAGCACTATAATCCATAGTTCAAACCAAGTCAAAGTAGCATCATGGTAAAGCTTAAATTATCCTTTTTGATCTATGGAAGCATTTTCTGGCCACTTGCTCAACATGAACCCTTCATAACTTTTGTTTGTGAGTGCAAGTAGAGTTGTTTGAGCTAGGTAACAATGCTTGGTTGATGACCTATAATTCCATTCACTTAATAAAGCAATTCAGGCAAGGACATAACTTGTCATTTCATGTCACTTCTTGATTCCAAACTTCATGAAACTTTTCCAATCATCCATGTGGGTGGAAATTTGATGTGAGTCACATGAAAGAAGCACCTTCAACATTACTTAGGTATATATCTGAAAGGGACCAATATGCAAGCAAAGGTGTGTTGCCCAAGTTTAAGTTGGAGCTCACTCTTGTAGATTTGATCTTGGTGCCTTCATCATCACTTAACATGCCATGTTTGAGCTCAAACCCATTGCTTAACTGGTGACAAACACTTGGGGTATAACAATTTTTGTTCATGGTGCTGTTGCACAGTAAGTTGGGTTGACTTGCACTATAGCAAAGCTAGCTTTGTTGGACTACATTTGACATTGAAGCTTCGTTTCTAATATCAATCAACAACTTATAATCATAATCTAAAATCTGTTGTTTGACACTTTTCAAATTGTTTTTGACTCTCAAAGGCACAAATTGACTTGTAGAACACCTTGACTGCTCAAGCATTGTTGATATGAGAGGGCAAAAGCTAGGCACAAAGGGGTGCAACGAGTCTTCTCTAGGGCATCTAAAGGATTATCTAATGGCAAAACAGTGACCATGTTGCTAATCTTGGCATCAATCACAGACACAACCTTTTAACATGAGGGATGATAGCAGTCAGTAGAGAAATCATAGATTCTATACACCTTGGTTTTTAGTTCATATCTCACAAACTACTGGTCTAGTCCACACGAATTTTGGTTGGCATGTATACCCACGAGTCCTCTCACAGCTGACCAAAATTCAGCTCAAACGAACACTGTTTGACTATCCAAATGAATCATCTACCAAAACTGCTCTGTTTTGAAAATTTAATGACCCGAACTGACAAAACATCTCTCAAATCCAATGCTTTACTCAATCAATGCTCAAACCAACTTTAGACATTGAAGTACCCCAAGCAAAGAATGAGCTTGCCATGTTTTTGTGATGATCCAACCATGTTTGATCCAACCATGCTGTAGCTTTCTCACTGAGGATGGAGTCTAGGGGTTTTCCTTACATGCCTCTTAGGAAACAACCTCAACCATTGATTTAGACATGAACTCAACGATACACAAGCACTAGACTTGTGGGTTGTTTTGTATGGCACAATGCATACTCCACATGGAGGGGTAGTCCTACAAAGATAAGGAACCGTTTCTGACTACCCCCTGGGGCTTCATCCAATAGAGTTCTAAACAAACTCTTTTTGCGGCACCTAGATGCATAATGATGCTGACCGAAACTAGGGACATGCTTTCTCTAGTTCTTTACTTAGTTGATACAACATTTTACATTTTCTATGGGATTGTCCAAGATAGAATTGACTTGATGACATAGGGCCTGGAGAAGAGAGCAGTACTAGCATTGCTGACTAACTTTGTTGTTTCTTTGCTTAACATTGTTCTATGAGACCTAGACTTCATGGTTACCAAAGTGTCGTTACCTAGCTAAAGATTAACCTTCCTACTGGTAACTAATTAGTTGTCTCTGAACATTTAAAAAGCTCCAAAACTTCCTTTTTATGGCAACAATTGTAGTGGATGCACAAACAAACAGTCGCCATGGAAGTCATCTGAGATGGGGTCACACCAAAGAAGGTCGGTTTTTGACTGCATGATCATCTTGCACATAAAGATCAAGATTTGGACATAAGCTCATAAGCACCAGGTGACCTATTATAGGACATAATATCCTGGTTCATTTGTCATCCAACTGATAACTTGTCCAACTTTAAGTATTGTGTACCTTTATGATCCAATGGGATGATGCAAGTTGCTCACTAGATGACCAATGTCATTATAGGGACAGTCAAGTAGAGTCACTTGTCTACCACCTCTTGTAGTCTGCTATTATTTATGTTGGTGATTTATTCTTCTAGGTTATCCTTTTTGCAACATCAGAAGGAAACTCTACTACTTTTGGTTCGATATATGGATCTTCCAATTAGATATGGAGAGATAACCAAGGAAGAGTTCACATGAAAATAACACATCGGTGTAGTTCTGTAATGGATCATGACTAGAAACCTTGATACTAGAGCGTGTCGAGCAGCACAGCCTTGTGTTGGCCGCCCATAGGAGGCTCTCAGTTTCATCGCGGCACTGTTAGTTGCTACTCATAACACCATTACCGATCACACAACCAAAGTGAAATTTCAAGTGGCACATATTGGGTTGTAAGAACAAGCACTATGAGCAAGTAAAGATAGTCACAAGGTTTGGAGTCAACAAGGGGTGGTCCAAGGTAAAGACATGGCATAGGAGAAACATAGATTCACTAATGCAGACAACTAAATGTGAGACTCTTGCTTCAATTTCCACGCATATCTAGCTTCCACCAATAGAGATCTCTAGAGAAAAGACTTACATGGGATTTGGTCTTGTTGGGCAGCAACATGAGATCAGAACAGATAAACATTCCGAGACTTGAGAGGGTTGGAGATTAAACAAGCGAGATTCAAGAGACAGAACTGATACACTGACTAGGGATTTAGTTGATAAAGAAATGAAATGATTTGCATGGAAAAGACTTTGAGGTTCAGGAAGCGAGAGGTTAGCGTTGCACCGGATCACCTTTAGGATAAGGGTGACAAGGATTTTTTGGTAGGGTCTTCACACACAGGAGCAAGACATCCATGACATATGCAAGCATTCAAGGGAACCACGCTTGGGCGCACTAGTCAAGCAAAAGCATGGATACACGAACATTCAAGGGCTAACAATCACACATAAGCTCAAGCTCCTAAGCAAAGGAAATCTACTAGGAGGCAATCATGAGTTTAACATAACTTGAGTGTGATTCTAGGATTAGGCTCTTCAACAATTGTATGCTCACCATGGACAAAAGGGGTAATGACTATGATACTACCTAGGTAACAAAGCATCCACACATACATCATGGTAATACCTAGAAGCAAGCAACCACACGTCTAAACAACTAATGTCAAGATAACTTGAAAGGAAGAACCTGACATTATATGTAAAAGAAAAGCATGTGCAGGCTTCTAACAAGGTATCACTACCAGTTTTAGTTTTCAAAAAGGGGAAGTTTTTGCTAACTACTAACCTTGAGTACTCGAATGTACTCAGCTAGACTTACCCGTCATAAACCAAAAATAAAGTGACACCAAGGAGTATGCAAGGCTTTATCAGCGAAGTTAGCTTGGCAACATTTTGCATAAAAGCTTAAGTAACATAACTTTGAGATTTAATATCTTTAGCATCAAATTGAATACCTATTCAATTAAGCATATCTAGATTGGCACCTATACTAGAGCAATCATGTGATTAAGCTAACAAGCATTAGTAACCATATCTGGTGTATCAATTTGAGCATCATCATAACCATCAAGTTCCATCAATTAATGCTATGTTGCCACTGCTTAGTCAAGTTCTTACTATCCAGGAGAGAAGGTGACTCAAATCGATTTCAACCAGCTAGGGAGTTATTCCTAACACAAACCCATACTTCCCCCATTGGGGTTACATCGGGTCACCTTTGGTACAACTCTGGTATAGTCACAGGTCCGATCAGCGCCGCACCCTCAGGGATACTACCAGTCTGCCAGGAAGTTTAGGCCCGACCTATCCTTGGACTTACGCCACTTGCTCCCCGCACATCCTTACTTCCTCTAGTATGCCCACTTTCACTTTTTGGGTCCCGGCCTTAGTTGAGCTACTCGGCTTCGCGGTCGGAACGGCTTATCCGGCCAACTAAGTGCTAGGCATGCGTTCAACATGACATGTGGATGCACAGCGAATCGGTCCTTAACCGACACAGATGGGGATAAATAGGCACCAAGATCTACATGCCTTGTTGCTTCTCTATCATGATCCCGCTCGGTCTCCTTTTATTCATCAACACATGGTTATTTCCATGATAGCAATTATAGTCAACCATGACCACATATCTACATATATCTTGCAGGTGATAGGAAATCACCTGACTTCTACCAGACTAAGCATGGCTAAGCATATATTCGATCCTGGACCTTGTCGACGAAATATGGTCGGCAGTCCACCGAGGGGGGTGCCCGTGGTGGTAGATTATCGGTAGGATGCGTGTAATCAGGAACCGGATGGTGACACAAGGTGCAGAGACAGCGATTTAGACAGGTTCGGGCCATCTGATCGATGTAATACCCTACGTCCTGTGTCTTTGGTGTATTGTATTGAGATGTATACTATATGATCTGTCCCTGAGGGGGACCCCTGCCTCTCCTTATATAGTCTGGAGGAGGAGGGTTACAAGTAAAGTATCCTATTTGGTACTATTACAATATCTAGTACAACTTGTGATCTTGTCGTATATGCCATGATCTCATGGGCCGGGCCACCTCGGATGGTGCAGCCCATGTACCATCTTGTGGTACCCGGGGGTATATCCCCCACAGCTAGTCCCCGAGCACCATGTATTCTGACACGACACGCCATTTCAACCTTCTCCGAACAGTGAGGCTTGAGTTCTGAACATCTCCGACCACCGTTGTCGTCGGAGAAGTAGGTTATCCGAAGAATGTATGGTGCTCTTAAGAAGAAAGAAAAAGATTTCCATCCTGGGAAGTGTGCCCACTTGTATTTCTAAAAAGAAATGTAAGTGCGTCTTGAAGCGTAGCGTCCTTGATCATCAGAGGCGTAGAGGTCGCAAAACAAACACATTCACCGCAAGGTGAAGTGTGCCCACTTAGTCCCCGAGCCTGGTAGTAGGTGACGTAGGCACGTGGTGCCAGGGTCTAAAAAGAATTCCCAGTTAAGTTGAGAACCCAATCGTCGTACAGGCGATACGAGATGCACCGGCAGGTGCATCGTACTGATGTAGTCCCCGAGCTTGCTGGAAGGTGAGGTATGAGCCTTGTAGCAAGGTCTAAGTGAGAAAAAATATCCCAACTATATGCGAGTTGCCAGTCACATGTAGTTGAGACGCAAAGTCCCCGAGCCGTGGTCGGAGAGTGGTCGAGGCAGTCCCCGAGCACAGGTCGAGGAGCGAGCGACAAAGTCCCTGAGCCATGGTCGGAGAGTGATCGAGGCAGTCCCCGAGCACAGGTCGAGGAGCGAGCGATGAAGTCCCCGAGCCGTGGTCGGAGAGTGATCGAGGCAGTGCCCGAGCACAGGTCGAGGAGCGAGCGACGAAGTCCCCCCGAGCATAGGTCGAGGAGCGAGCGACGAAGTGCCCGAGCTGTGGTCGAAGAGTGATTGAGGCAGTCCTCGAGCACAGGTCGAGGAGCGAGCGACAAAGTCCCCGAGCATAGCTTGAAATTACTGCAATATAAATACATAGAACGGTAGTACATGATGTACAAAATAATAAATTATGGAGAAAAATCAGCGGTGAAGAAATAGCGTATGACGCTCAGTAGTCATTTGCAAATGAGCATGATGTGATAAAGCAGTTGGTGCTTTGTAAACATCAGTGTTAATGTGAAGTTTGTGTTTATACTTAATATAAACTGCCCGACCAATTAGTATGTAGCTGAGTCTCCAGCCCTAGCTAGCCCGTTAACCATAACGCGGGGCGCGGAGCCCGTGCACGTGTAGAAAGAACAAAGCGTCGCTAAGGAGCCACTGCCGACCACCCATAACGCAGAGGGCGGACGCTCGTGCACGTGTAGGGAGGAGCCGGAGACAGGGCCGTCTCTAGAGGCATCGAGCGTCAACATGACTGGTCAAGGATTTGCATTAAGTATAGCTGTATTTTATATTTAAGATGGTATACATGGACAAACGTTATTTGAAGAATAATCATGACGAGAACGTTGTGGAGAAACGTCGTAATGAAAATTATATTAAATATAAATATTAGAGGTGTACTTATCTTTGGATAGAAATATGATCGGTGGCGATGAAGTTGTCCGGTCCTCGAGCTTTTCGGCGTGTCGTCATGACTGTGGTCGCGGTTGTCACGGCGATGTTCGAGGCGAGATGCAGTCCAAAACCTCCTTTGTTTGGCGTACGTGTATGCGTGGAGTTGACCCTTGCATGCTCGTGGAGACGATGCGTACGTGCATGCACGCATGCAAGTGCCTTAGCAATCTGGAGTTGGCTTTCATGTAGATGCCCTTCGTACCTTAATTACTTTAATTAGCTTCGCATGACTTTTGGCAATCGGTCTTGCCTGTCATGGCTCTGTAGATTACACGGACTCCTTTTCTGCTTGCTTGTCATCCTGGTGTTTGGGCGCGGTTCAAGCGTATAGCATGTCGTGTATGTATGCACACGTATACGCTAGTTGCCCCTTGATTAAATAACTTGCAAGACCTGTACACGCTTCTAGTTTGCTCGTAATCAGAGGAAAGTCTTGATCGACGAAACCTTGACTTGGAAATTCCAGTGTCAATGCCGTGTTGGAGATGGAGGCGGTGTTGTAGTCCGACTTGTGCTCTGATTTTGATACTTGGGCTTTAGATCAGATCTGGTCGTCTCGTGGAGACAGGGCGCCGTCTTGGGAATCCGACGTGGTGATCTACATGATAGACTGTTGCTTTTGCTATTGTTGTAGAATCCCGAGCATGGAGTGGTCTGGCGAGAAGTCCTAGAGCACGGAGTGGTCTGGCGAGTCCCCGAGCACGGGCGTGGTCTGGCCAGAGTCCCTGAGCACGAGCGTGGTCTGGCCAGAGTCCTCGAGCACCGTAGTGGTCTTGGCGAACCCTGAAGCATGAGCTCGTTGACCGAACTGTGTTCCTGAAAAATAAACACGGAGAGCGGTAGTACATGATGATGTACGAAATATATTGACCTCTCTATAGGAGGTGAAGTAAACACTTGGTGTTCAGTTGACGATGAATTATACTTGGTGTAATATTCGAAAAATAACATTAGCTGTTCTTAGCCCTTTTGTTATGTAGAGGCGTAGCGCGATGTATTAACCTGTCCTGAAGAATGCGCCAGCCCTGGGCTGACCAACATCTCGTAGCGCGAGGTACGGAACGCTGCCGCGCGTAGAGTGCCAGTGTTACCAGGGAGCGACTGCCGACTACCCGTAGCGCAGAGGGCGGACTCTCATGCACGCGTGGGGTGGAGCCGGAGATAGTGCCGGCTCTGGGATTCTCAAGCAGGAAGGAAAACGTATCGGCGAACCGTTGTAAAAACTTATACATGTTTTGGATTGTATGTATGGAGAAAATTCGACGCAGAGCGCACCCTTAGGGTGGTCGGCGGAGGTGTACGATGATCGAAGAAATTTTCAATTAAAAATAATACTTAGCTTTATTGACGACCGGTGGGAGTAGTCGGCGTGTTGCGATGTTCGAGAGATGGCTTGACGTGTCGTTGGCGATGAAGTTGTCCGGTCCTCGAGCTTTTCGTCCTGTCGTCATGACTGTGGTCGCGATTGTCGTAGCACCGTTCTTCGCGGCAATCATCATTGCGACATAGTCTTGTGGTCGAGGTGGTCGAAGCTCGGCAGAGCTGCTCGAGACGTGGTCGACGTGGTCACGGTCGATGTGGTCGGAGCTCGGCGGAGCTGCTCGGGACATGGTCGACGTGGTCGCGGTCGACGTGGTCGGAGCTCGGCGTGTTCAGCGGCTCGGCACGGCTCAACGCGTCTCACTTGATGATGTAGCTCGCATGATGACTCTGACAGTTCGCTTAGCGGCTGGAAAGTACCGCTCGGCTCACTCGACGGCTGTACCACGGGCACGGTACTCGGCCTTATGCTCCTGTGTCCATGCACTACTTCCTTAAAGCTCCGGCGGCGGGCGTGTGTCTAGGGTGCATGCATCTTCCTGTATCTGAGCGATGCACGCATGCAGATACATATACATGTACACGCAAGAAGCCAAGTTCGGACCGGCTTGCATGCTGCTACATGTTGTCGGAACTTCCGGGAAAGTCGGAGTTGTTGATCGAGACGGAGTTGAAGTCGAGCTCAGCGGGCAGAGTCGGAATTGGTACCAGGTGAGTCGATCCCAGTATGGTGCTTGATGATGCCGCTGATGAAGTGGTTTACGATCGAGACGAGGCGGTTGCTCATGGACCAGGCGATGAGCACGTGTGAGCCCGAAGGAGATCTGAGCTATCTTCAGCTTGCATGGCACTGTAGATCACACAGCCTTCGATTTCTTGCTTGCCTGACAGCTTGCACCCGAACGTTCATGCATGCGGTGGACTGGTAGCCAGCAACAACCAACATGCAAGTCCAATCTAGTCCCGATCTCGTTGAAATCTCGGCTTGCTTCCCAGGTATACGACGCCGGAGACGACGCCGTAGATAGCCGACTTAACGACGAGTTCGCGCAGCGACGTCAAGCCACTGCAAGAGCCTCAAGACGACGACTCCATCGTAGGTGAAGGACGCCGCCGCCAGAAGCTAAATTGCCACGGATGGCATTGATCTTCAGATCCCATCTGGTTCGCCGTAGATCAGCGCGCACGATCCCCTAAAGGGGTCCCCTACCTGGCGTGCCACTATCGACGAAATATGGTCGGCAGTCCACCGAGGGGGGTGCCCGTGGTGGTAGATTATCGGTAGGATGCGTGTAATCAGGAACCGGATGGTGACACAAGGTGCAGAGACAGCGATTTAGACAGGTTCGGGCCGTATGATCGACGTAATACCCTACGTCCTGTGTCTTTGGTGTATTGTATTGAGATGTATACTATATGATCTGTCCCTGAGGGGGACCCCTGCCTCTCCTTATATAGTCTAGAGGAGGAGGGTTACAAGTAAAGTATCCTATTTGGTACTATTACAATATCTAGTACAACTTGTGATCTTGTCGTATACGCCATGATCTCACGGGCCGGGCCACCTCGGATGGTGCGGCCCATGTACCATCTTGTGGTACCCGGGGGTATATCCCCCACAGACCTACAAAGGATTCAAGATATATTTGTCTAGAGAAGGAAAGTATATGCAGCAAGTGGTTCCAATCAACCCCTAGTACTTAATACATCAACATAAAAGGGCTCAAGTTGATATTTAGAAAACATAGAAAGCTTAGAATGCTCTGGGGCTTGCCTAGGATCTAACATCAGTCAGTCTAGTTAGCTTGCATCGTCTTGGTGTCATCTTCGCTCTATGCATGCACTCCAGGGGTCCTTCCATCTTCATGATAGGTCCACCAACACCGTCTTCTGGTTTGACTCCATTATCACGTGCTTCACATCCATGTGTTGTGCATCTAGCGTACCTAGATGAGATGCTACAATGCCAGTGCATGAATGCAAAGAATGGTAACATGAGATGCATCATATAAAAGCATTCAAGATAAGTATAAGGTTACACCTCAAGACATATGCACTTAGAGAGCAAGTCAATTAACTAACTATCACTCAAGTCTAGCATAGGGTAGCAAGCATAACAAGCATGGCACACCAGTTAACTCAAGTAAAACTATTACAAGCAAATAATAGTCAAGAACTAATTAAGCCTAGCATCACATAAGAACTAGGGCTACAGTGAATGACACCAACATAATTAAAGCTCTAGCAAAACATGCAACAAGATCATTTTGTGGCAACATGCATACATGACCATTTATTAGTTACATGCTTGACCAACATTATATAACACGTTTATAAGATACCTCAGGTAGATCAATTTAACTCTAGTAGTGTCATGAGTTAACACTAGCAAGCATACAAAGCAATGCAAAGTGAAGCGAATAACTTTAGGTGCATGCTCAGATTCTGGGCAGCTGCATAACAGTCACTTGTTTCAATCATAACTAGAGTTATAGGCCTCCAACAAAGGTGATCCTAGACTTTCTAGAAATCTTAGGAAATTTTCCACAACTTTGTTATTAATACCAAAAGCTGATTCAACAACTAACAAGGTCAAAATACATCATGAAGCAGAGCTTATACAATTAAGGGCAAAAAGCTAATAGTAACTTCAAAAATGCATATCTCATGTTCTATTCATCCAACAAGCAAGATCCTTAACTTTATAGAAATATTATTAAGTTATCTACAACTTTCTTATTATCATATTAAGATGATTCTATAGCTAACAAGGTTAAACAACATGAAGAAGGCATCTCTGTCCAGATTTGAACATGACTTGCCATTCCACTTTGAACAGCGATAACTAGAGTTGTAGACAACCAAAAGCAGTGATCTTAGACATTTTAGAAAGATTAGGAAAAGAACTACAACTCTCCTATTATATCTAATACATGATTCCATGTTTAAATAAGCCAAATAATATAAACATTCAAATCTGTTCAGAGCACATGCAAAAGCTGACAACAAACTTATAAAATATATAACTCCTGAACCAGCAGGCCTAAAATCATAAAATTTTAGGAAATGAAATATAAGGAAATGATCTACAACTTTTGTATTCAACATATACTATACATGCAGCCATAACAGTAGAGACACAACTATATGCATTTATCATTTATGTCGTTAACAACTAACATTTTATTGCTATATATACAGCTCCATGCAACTCCTAATCATGACCAAGGAATCACATTATTTAGCACCAATTATTAGAAGTATTACATGGCATAAACACATGCATCTGTTAACAATCTTTCATCCTCTACTTATATAATGCAACATATATATTGTTTTTAGGTGATATCTTAAACATAGAGTTTAGAGGTGGAATTTTTACAGGTAATAGGTGATATCGAAACAAGGCTACTGTAGAAATATTACATGCTCATATTTTATAATTTGATCTCTATGAAAAAGACAAATTACTATTGCAAGAAAACATGTAAGAGCAAGATAAATCTAAAACTCGACATTTTCTATAAATATATAGCTATATTATGTATCAACATGACATAACAACATCATACAAAGGTTGTGGAACCACATTTTACTTTTTACGTACTTATATTATTTATAAACTATTTAATAAGCATTATACAAGTTAAATCAATAACTCAGTCATATTGCATCCAATGAGTATCAAATTTTTACCACAACACAAATGTGACATTAGAAGCCTACCATAAAAAGTTCACAACAATTGGAGGACCACAACTTTAGATATGAGAATAACAAGCAAAACAAGCTAAAATTGCCTATTTAACAAGACTAAAACAAAACATTATAAAAATAGTATATAGCTAGCATGTTTAATATTTTTATTACCTAGAGAATGTCATCAAAAGATTAACACAACTAGAACTACCATTTTTGAACTTCTATAACTCAAGATATGCATCTGTCCAACTTAAAAGCATTTTTAAAAGCACTTTACAAGAATAAATAAAATAGCAGAAACTTTCTACTAACACATATCATATTATAACTCTACTATGTAGATGTACTCTCAAGGATTCCAAAAAGTCTTTATTTTCTATTTTACGATTTATTATGATTTTCCAAATTTTAGCCATAAAAGAAAAACAAATTTGCACCGAGGACCCCAAACTTTCACGAAAATAGATTCCAGCGAAATGGTCCTTCTAGGGACTATTCACATGAGCCACAACTTCTGCATAAAACCCCTTGGACTTGTTTCTATTTGAACACGAGGTCCTCCACACCAATTAGAACACAAGAGGCGGAGGAGGATGGCCGGCCAGCCGATTTTTGGCTAGTGAGTTCGTCGTCGACGTCGAGGAAATGGTGGTGGATCACTAGGGGGTCTACACACATCCATGGGACAGGTCGGCTCATCTCAAGGCAGCCCTAGGTGTCGTGGCCACGATAGTAGTGGCCTGACGGCCGGCGAGGACGGGCTTGGGGCCAACCAACCTTGGCTAGCAGGGGCCGGCAGTGGCGGGGAGCACCTAGGGGCTTGAGCACGCACGCAGGGCTACCTAGCTTGGTTTGATGTGGGCCAGGTCAGTCCTGCCATGTGGCAGTTGAGGGTCATGGCTAGAGTCGCTGTGGCGACAACAGGCGTCGGTGATGTCGGATCGAACGGGAGTGCACGAGGGAGAGGAGAGGGTCGTGGAGCTACTGGTGGTGGCTGTGGTTCGTGTGGAGGGACAAGGCAGCAAGAAGTGGGGGTGGCCACAGTGCTCTACATGGTGTCTATGGCAGCGTCTATGGCAACGAGTAGCATTAGAAACGAGGGAGAGCGAGGAAGGGGAAGGGGAGGGCGATGCGAGTGAGAAGGGATCGTCTGCCACTGCATCGATGCGAGGGGGAGGCAGGGGCACATGGCAGTGGCACTCGGCAATGGTGGGGGTGTGGATAGCGCATGGAGGCCATGTCCCAAACACGCATCGCCCATTGGGGCATTTTACCAAGCACATGGTGTGCAGCGACGTGGCTAAGGTGGGCGCCATTTTTGGACCAACTACGGGCCGATTTGGCAAATGGGCCTTAAACAAAGTTTGCTGTACTCCTAATGCTCTACAACTTTGCTTAAGGGGTCATAATCATGCCTCCAAACTGGTAGTGTCAACGCATTGATGACCCATTAATCAAACTCAACTTGATGATCAAAACAAAGTGAAACTCATACCAAATTTTTACATGCTCTTCTCCAAAACATATAGTCCAAGTTTTACTTTGGGATCAACTCAAGTTGCTTAACAAAAACATGAGAACATGACATGCCAATGCAAATCTGAAAATGCCTCAAAATAGACTAAAACTTACATCTTCGCCCTTCCGTATCTCTCAAATGGTTCAATGATTCAATCAATCAATTGCTCATTGTTGTAGGGCTACATGAGTACTACAACTTTGATTAAAGGAGTTTGGCAAAATTCAAAATGGTTTGCAAACTAAAATTCCCCAAAGAGGGCTACATGAAAATTGAAAATTGAAAGCTTGACCTCCTGTAGAGCAAATTTTTGGAGTTTCAAAACAGCGCTGAGTTGATCCTTGAGAGCCGTATTTGACTAAGTTAGGGACCAAATTAGCTCTTGACCCTTAAACAAAGTTTGTTCTACAGAAGTTAAACTACAACTTTCATTTAAGGTCAAACCTCAAAACTACATAGAAACTAAAGTTCCATTTTGGTCAAAGCAGCATCATGATAAAGCTTTAAATTATGCTTTTTGGTCCATTGAAGCATTTTCTGGACTTTGCTCAACTTGAACTCTTCATGGCTTTTGTTGTAGAGTTCAATTAGAGTCATTTGGGCAAGGTAGCAAGGTTTGGTCGACATCCCATGTTCCCATTCACCAGATGAAGCAATTCAAGAAAGATTATAACTTATCATTTCACGTGACTTTTTGGCTCCAAACTTCATGAAACTTTTCCAATGGTGGAGATAGATAGATATTAAGGTGATGCTAATGAAAGAGGAATGTTGAACACAAGCTTACATTTGAAAAGGGTCAACATATAAGCAAAGGTGTGTTGTCCAAGTTTAAGTTGGGGTTCATTTTCATAGATTTGACCTTGAAACCTTCATCACCACTTATCGTGTCATGTTTGAGCACAAACCCATTGCTTAGCATGTGTCTAACACTGGGTGTTACACAGCACTAGCGGTAGAAGAGGCAGCGGCGATGGCGCTTGGTAGCGGCTGGAGGTTGGGGCGGTTAGGGTTTCCCAAACCCTAACCACCACCCTTTTTTAGGCCTGTGACAGGGGTGGTCGGGTGGGCCAAAACTGTGGCCTAGGCTCAGGTTATGGCCTGGTGCTGGCGCGCCCCTTCCTTGGCTCACTGGGCCATGCCCTGGCTGGCTGGCTGGGCTGCTAGGCCATGCCTGGCTGGCTAGCTGGGCCACGCTCCATGCTAGGCCTGTTGCTGCTCGCCTAGGCAAAAGTTGCCTGTTTTATGCCTAGAAAATTTATTTTCTTTGTTATTTTTCATTTCAGCAGTAGTATAATTAGTTAGCATATGATTTTGCTAATTTAATTCCATACAGAACATTAGTTTAACTATATTGTTTGATGTTGCTCTGTACCTGTTGTACCTTGTCATTTGTGGCAGAACCGTCTAATCTAATGCCTCTCAGGAGTACTCGTCTTCTATTAGACACTAAGTACTCAAGGGAGGACACCAAATTGAGTAGTTCGATCGAGCACACCCTAAGGGAGAACCAAAAAATCCACATTTTTCCATCAGGATCACAAATGAGCGAATAAAGCTTACAACATTCTTAAAATATTTCTTACATCACTTTCCATGCAACATCAGAGTATAATATTTATGGATTATAACAACGGAATATACCCATGTTATCAGAGTTATGAACAATTTAATTTAACAGCGGAATATAAATATGTGATCAGAGTTACAGCAAAAATAAATATCTATTCATGACATGATGAAGCATTGGTATATAAACTATGACAATAGATTATAAAACTTCCACTTATAAAAACATTTAGTGAGAGTTATAAATAAAGACTATGATCGTAGTGCAAAGGAATCCTGTTTGAGCCCACTAGGAGGAATCCACACATAAGGTTTAGTTCTAGCATCCACCTGTCACCTGCAACAGGGTAGAACAAACCCTGAGTAATCAATGGTACTCTGCAAGACTTACCCATTAGGAGAAAAGAAAAGACTCCAAGGATATGCAAGGCTATCTGGATTGTGATTTTATTGCATTTGTAGGAGCATTACTAATGTGCATCCTTATATTTAATTTTATTAGTAGTCATCATTAGTTTATTAACTAACCATTCTATGTAAGCACCTATGCTACTTTCAAGCAGGTGGTAAGCAATCATAATCATTTTACCATCTTTCATCTTCTAGTTCTTACTACGGTGCTAGATTATAGAAAAGTTCTACCAGATCACCGGCGATTCGTGAATCAGTGTGCCCAGCTGGGTACCCTAAAACACACACCCCGCTTATACCCCAGGCACAAGCAAGACTAACCCACTATCCTCCTATCACGGGGTCTAGGTCCCTGTCCAAACTTGGACTTCAAGCCCTCGCTCCTGAGTCCCAAACTCAGTGCGGTGCTTAGACCTCCACCATCCCAACCTCTAATCAGTCAATCCAGAAAGAGCCGGAACCCATAACAAGAGAGCAATGAGTCTTCCCGCACCCATACACAAGTATGTGTTTAGAATAATAAGTCTATGACCTGCCTAGAACCCAATGCAACGGCCGGTCCTTAACCGACACTAGCGGAACAAATGCAATCTGAGCCTCGCTCGAATGCCAAACCAAGTCCAGATCCAAAGTCCCATTCCGCCCGGTCTCCAATTATCATTCATATATATTCCAGGTGATAATAATATAGTAACAATAATAATAAATTTCCTATCTCTCGTGAGTGACAAACAATCACTCAACTTCTACCGGAGTCCTATAGCATAGCAATCTACATGATCCTGTCATACTAGTAAGACTCATAGGATAAAGATATATATATGCAAGTGGGTTTCATTCAACTCCTTAAAACTTAATGCACAAACATAATATAAAGTGTAGAAAAGTAGGAGTTATGCACTGGGGCTTGCCTGAGTAAAATATATCCAAAAGTTAGCATTCCATCTTCGTGACAAGATTCCTGGCACCATCTTTTCTGCTACTCTAGTTGATTCATCGATCCATCATCATCCCTATTATGGTATGCAATGCGATGCAAAGATGATGCAACAGTTAATTAACAAGGCAACAACAACTCTTAAAACAGAGTACATACTATGAACTAACAAGATAGCTCTAATGACTAACGTACTAATCTACATATCAACATCATCGAGAAAGGTGTCATTTCTCAATAAATGTTTTAGTTACACAATTTAAAGGTGTTTCTTTATTTCAGTCTATCGATTTAACCTTTATTCGAAATAGGGCATCATTATCTATCTAGCAACCTAATTATTCTAGAACTACAAAAATTACAGTGAGCAGCTAATAATATTAGGAATTTACTGTAAAATTTTTAGAGTCAACACTATCACCATTTTCTCACAAACATTCCCACAAGTTTATGTATTAACAATATTAAGCATGTTAAAATAATTAGAGCAGACCCTAAAAACATACAAAACCTATGCGAATGAAATACACTATCAGATAGATCATGATTTTAGAAACTTAACAAAATTGGCATTTTTATGATTTTTCTATGATTTACTATGAATTTTGTAAGATCCCTATTTTGGTAGAAAAAGACAAAGACTAAGAAAAAGGAAGAGGACCGCTTGGGCCAATCCAGACCTAGCTTAGGCCACGCACGACATAGGCGCGATGGTGGACTGGCAGTGCAGCTTAGCCCACAGGCGCGCATGCGGCCTACTAGCCATGCGCGGCCCAATGGCGGCGGTAACAGGCGTAGGCGGCCTAGGCGGGCAGGTAGGCCGCAACCCAGTGCGAGCAGGCTAGCTCACCATGGGGATCCCAGTGGCGGCGACACTTTTTCACTAAGCCCCCCACTCTTTACATCTACAACCGTGACTTTCTCTGAAATTAACCAAGCCCCAACTTGTAAATTTTTGAGTCTAGCATTTTTACAAAGTGAACACGATAAAGAGTTCTATTTGTGCTTGAGTCCTTTTACCTTAAAATAGAGCAGTGAGCAGGGGACGTAGTGCACTGGCCGATGGGGTGGCACACCGATGGTGGAGATGGCGGGCGGCGCATGGGGGTATCGGTAGCTCTGGCCGCACGTGTGGGCGGCAACAGTTCGGCCGGGCACAGCCGATGGATTACCCACCACGCGCGCAGCGGCAACGCGTGGCTATGACATGGCTCGACGATGCTTGTCATAGCTAGGCGGCCATGGCATAGTCGATGGCAAGAGCGCTACAGGGCTCGGGCGATGGGAGCAGCCGTAGGTGCTTGCAGCAGGCCGCCACGCACATGACGGCGAGCAGAGGCCATGGCCGTGGTTGTGCTCCAGTAGGTGATGAGGACATGGCACCTTCGGATACGAACAATGATTATAAGGTGCGCTCATTCCTACATTTGCATAGTGGCATTGGTTATAATTCACTTGGTTCCACATGTACATGTCACTATTTGATTGTAGGTTCAAATGTGTTTCATAATGGAAGTTCATCAAAGTTGAACTTTCGGTTCGTCGGCAGCCCGACAGTGCCTCATTGGGAAGGCCATAACTCATCCATCCGGAGTGCGATCGAGGTCAATGAGCACTTGATGGAAAGCTTGTTTGATAAGCTTTCAAATAGATCTGGTTTCATCTCAATATCACATCGGCAAGGCCTCCAAATCACCATTATATTCTATCGCTGTTTCTGCTGGGAGCTACATTGTCATTATGGGCTTGTTATTCATCCTTGGGACCCTGGCCCAAGTGGGAGCACACCCCAAGGACTTGGAGAACCCACCAAGAAAGCCCTTGTACGTCCTCCTCCTTGGCCACCACCTTAGGAGGCCAGCAAGGACGTCCAAGCCAAGCCAGAGGCCCAGTCCAATCCGAGTTCGAGTCTGCCTCGGCCATCAGGATCAGTCTGCAATAAAACGGACACCCAGGACGCATCCGAACTCCGTTTTTGATGATCCACATATGGATGGAAAGATAATTTGATAAGGAAGTCAATCCAAGTGGTTTCACATCAAAAGCTCTTCGGAATCAATGGGAATCATCAAAACAATTCAGCGTCCAGAATCTATCAGGGTGCTGCAACACCTTCTTTTGGGCCGTTGGGCCTTGTAACGTGTTGGGACACCTTTAGGACGTGAAGAGGGATCCTTGGACGACCCTTAGGCTATATAATCAGTAGCCACCACCTACTTTAGGGTTTGGGTTTTGCTTAGATTATTCTGTCAAGAAACAGTTTCGCCGTTCTTCGGTTTGTGAGACCTCAACTCGTGAGATTAATCATACATCCGCAATTTGGTTGCGATCTTTCTTGTTCTTGCTTGTGTTCTTCATTGCACAGGCAGGGATTAGCCTTCTTGGCGAGGTCAACCTGGTCCAAGACTCGGTTGATAACCAGAGGAGCTGTGGTGCTGAGATTGCAGGGTTCGATCTTTCGATCTGAAGCCGGATTGATGTGTCATTCTCCGAACAAATCGTTGTTTATCTTGAACCTGACGGAAGATCAGGACCCTCATCTACATTAAGTGGTAATCAGAGCTAAGGTATACCGTCAGGTTCACTTTTATTCCCTAGTTTGAGAGTTTCGCATTCGTCCTATAGTCCAGTGCCATACTTTATTTCCTATCCTAGAACCTTCTGCGCCATAGCCTTTGCATATTTCAGTTTCAGATTCCATTGTTGAGTTTGTGTCCTAGGTCAAAGTCTTGTTGCTGGTTTAGATTGTGTTCTTTTCTAGTTTGTGTTGATCCCTCCACCCGCCGCTATTCCATATCACCATCAGTTTGCATCTTGTGTCCACTAAAACCCTTATTCGAGCAGTTTCCTTAAAACAGTCATAACTTTTGCATCCAAACTCGAAACGGGGAAAATTTTATATCTACGGAGAAAGCCAGAAAATTTTAGATCTATTTCATCCCAGCATAGCTTGGTTCACAAAAATTAGATTTGCGAAATTCGATTAGGAAAATTGAGTTTCTGGGCCCACAAGTTTTGGTATGCTTTTTAGAGCACAGTCCTAATTTTCTATAGGCCACATCTTTTATTCAATTGAGCTCAAATTTTTTGTGGTTTATTCTTGTGTGCTCCTTACTGAGAAAAAAATATCAAAAGAGCAAAAGCAAGAAAAAAAGATTGGACAAAAAATAAAAGAAAAAAATAGTAAAAGAGAATAGAAGATATCGAAAAGGAGCACATAAGGAACACTCAATAGCTCTATTGTTTGTGATACCTTTTGCCTTGTTCACATCCGTTGCTACCTTTAATACTTGTTTCCTTTCATCCTTGTTTCCTCTCTTGTTTATCACAACTGGTGATAGGAACACGTATAGGCTAGCAACTAGGACAAGTGCTCTGGACATTTATTCAATATTGCTGTCTGTCACTGACTTGTGTGCCACATATACATATTTGTTCTTTTGCGTGCCTCCCAAGCTCCACATATACTTCAGATCGGTATAGAAAAAGACCCTTGCAATCTTGGTGTCACACCCTCACAGGTATCACGTACTAGCCATCGGTTGTACCGTCCACTGCTTTGCGTTGGTAAGAACCTTGTAAGAGCTTGATAAGGTGTTTCCTTTTGCTGTGATCTTGAGAGGCAGCACCACTCCACCTGCATAGTAGGATTATTAGGGATAACCTTCACTGTTTGTTCCTTGTTTTTGTGTTTACAATGACAGGTTGTTCGTATCCACCGACTTATGATGGTATAGGTGCTGATGAGTACATGGAGTGGGAAATTGCCATCGATAACATATTTGCTACTCGCTTTATGTGTCCAAGGAGAAAGGTAAAAAATGCAGCTGGTGTTTTGCTACATTCTACTTTATCTTGGTGGGAGTATTTAGATCCTTCTGATAAGCCTCAAACTTGGAATGATATGAAACTTCTTATGCGAGAAACCTTTGGTAATCCACCTCCTGTTTTGACTTCATATGATGAGGTGCACCATTTAGAGGAAGAGTCTGTTGTTATTCCTCCTACTATGCCTAACCTTTTGCAGGACAATGTAGAAAAGAGCAAGGATGATGTGACAGAAAATGAGAAGCTCACAGCCTCATGTGAAAATTTAGAACCATCAACTATTACCCTTGCTGAACATGAGAGCAAAGGTAATGCCCATGATGCTAAACTCACAGAAGGTGAGAGTTCTCTTGATGTGCTGAATTTTTCCACCAATCATGCTATGATAGAGCAAATTTTAGTGGAGCATTCGCTTGATTTACCTTTGTCACAAGATGATTTGCTTGATGTTTCTTATGACAAAGATGACTTGCATGATGATATTTATGTTATACCCATGCAATCATTGAAGAATGATCATGCTATATGTGTGCTGAAAATGAGCACTTGTGCTGAAAATAGACTTGTTATTCATAATGCTAGTGAAGTTGATGAGATGAAATTGTTGTCTTCTTTAAATACTTTGGGTTACATTGAATTTGATGTTCCGTGTAATCTTAGTTCTTTAGAGGAGAAACTTTATGCATATGCTAATTTGCCATGGTTCTCTAGACATACATATCATTTTATTGGAAAATATAATTGTAAAGGAGAGTATATGGTGCATCGTGTCTATATTTGTTCAAATCTGAAATCTCCTTATATTGTGCAAAAGTATGATCAACCAAAGGATTGCAATTGCTATAATCTTGTCATGTCAAGTTCCCCTAGTTTTGTTATAAAGAAACATGTTAAATTTCAAGAAGGGGAGCAATGTTGGCTACTACCGACAACTTGTCCACCAGCTAAGCTCAAACCGAGGACAGTTTGTTGTCAAGAAGGGGAGGATGATGAGGACATGGCACCTTCGGATATGAACAATGATTATAAGGTGCGCTCATTCCTACATTTGCATAGTGGCTTTGGTTATAATTCACTTGGTTCCATATGTACATGTCACTATTTGATTGTAGGTTCAAATGTGTTTCATAATGGAAGTTCATCAAAGTTGAACTTTCGGTTCATCGGTAGCCCGACAGTGCCTCATTGGGAAGGCCATAACTCATCCATCCGGAGTGCGATCGAGGTCAATGAGCACTTGATGGAAAGCTTGTTTTATAAGCTTTCAAATAGATCTGGTTCCATCTCAATACCACGTAGGCAAGGCCTCCAAATCACCAATATATTCTATCGCTGTTTCTGCTGGGAGCTACACTGTCGTTATGGGCTTGTTATTCATCCTTGGGACCCTGCCCCAAGTGGGAGCACACCCCAAGGACTTGGAGAACCCACCAAGAAAGCCCTTGGACGTCCTCCTCCTTGGCCACCACCTTAGGAGGCCAGCAAGGACATCCAAGCCAAGCCAGAGGCCCAGTCCAATCCGAGTTCGAGTCTGCCTCGGCCATCAAGACCAGTCTGCAATAAAACGGACGCCCAGGACGCATCCGAACTCCGTTTTTGATGATCCACATATGGATGGAAAAATAATTTGATAAGGAAGTCAATCCAAGTGGTTTCACATTAAAAGCTCTTCGGAATCAATGGGAATCATCGAAACAAGTCAGCGTCCAGAATCTGTCAGGGTGCTGCAACACCTTCTTTTGGGCCGTTGGGCCTTGTAACGTGTTGGGACACCTTTAGGACGTGAAGAGGGATCCTTGGACGTCCCTTAGGCTGTATAATCAGTAGCCACCACCTACTTTAGGGTTTGGGTTTTGCTTAGATTATTCTGTCAAAAAACAGTTTCGCCGTTCTTCGGTTTGTGAGACCCCAACTCGTGAGATTAATCATACATCCGCAATTTGGTTGCGATCTTTCTTGTTCTTGCTTATGTTCTTCGTTGCGCAGGCAGGGATTAGCCTTCTTGGTGAGGTCAACCTGGTCCGAGACTCGGTTGATAACCAGAGGAGCTGTGGTGCTAAGATTGCAGGGTTCGATCTTTCAATCTGAAGCCAGATCGGTGTGTCATTCTCCGCCACAACGATATTTACCATCACCTGATGGAAGATTGGGATCCCCGTCTCCATTAGTAGGGCAAGCCAAGCGGTGGTGGGATAGGTGCTCAGGAGGGGCAGTGCTAAGGGGCGCAACATGGTCAGCAGCGGCCGCATGGTGCATAGCTGTGGGCTGGCTAGTAGCCAGGTGGTGCGCCCATCCATCCCTAGTAGCCCGGCAGGGGCATGGCAACCTACAGTGCGATGACGCGCGACATGGGGAGGAAGAGGAGGTGGCGCCGGTGGTTCACGTGGAGGAGCGCTTGGGAGGGGCAAAGCTATGGAGCCACAGGTCTAGCGTGGGGCTATGTGGGCTCACGCGCACTTGCGAGGGGGAGGGGGGAAACCGGCGACTGGCAGGCGAGAGGCGTGACACGGCGATGTCGGTACGGTCGGTACAACAGCAGTGCTATGGACTACAGCCTCCAGCGGTAGAAGCGTAGGTGAGCGCACTCTAGGAAGGAGAGGAAGATGAGGTGGGTCAAGGCATACCAAGTAGGGAGGGAGGGAGAGCAAGCAGCTCGGCATCTTCCTTTAATGCATTCCCAAGCAAAGACACGAGGGAGCATGCACACATGGCGCTTACTGCACTCATCCAGTGCGGCAGTAGCACCAAGCAGAGCAGTTGAGGTAGAGCGTGAGTGGGACGAGGTAGTTGAGGTGAGCGGTTGAGATCGCTTAGTACAGGTGTACCGATTCATGAACAGAGCACCAAAGACACGGCTCACAGCACGATCTAAGGAGGTTAGGGCAATTTTTGGAGCACTATGCCATGCTATGGTATCCATAAAGGTGCAATCAATAGTGCCAAAACATGATGCTAGTGCTTAAGAATTTTAATCAGAATTGAAATTCCCATTTAGCATTGTCACACTATTTTCAAACTTGAAAATTGGCCTTGAGTTGAATTTGGTTGAATTTTTAAACGGTCAAAACTTTATCGAACTTTACCAACAACCATTTCACGACATAGCCCACATTTTATTCCCAACAATAGAACCAAAACATCAGGGCATTATTTAACTATTTTGCATTTTAAAAATCACCAAAAAGTGTACTTTCAACACAACTTCAAATTCTTGCCGATTCAACGAAAAGGACTAATTTTAATTTCTGATTTGATTTTTGAGCTGGCAAAAACCCTAGTCAACAACATTTGTTTTCTAAAACCCAAGTTGTGTTTTCATCTACTTGACTTGTACTTCAATTTTTATTAAAATCCCAAACACACGTTCTACATTATTATTGCTTTATATAAATCACTTTTTAAGTCAAACTATTAACTTATCCATATAACTAGGGATTAGTTTTTTCATTATTGCATTTGATTAAACTAACTCACTATACTTATAGATCTATTCCTCAGGCCATAATCTTAGTCCTTAGTGAGCTCGTAACACCCGAAGTGTTACATCATTGTATCTAAATGTGGTTTGTTTTTATTATATTACAATGCAATCTGTGATTCTATTATATTTTGGCATATGTTGGTGCACCCAAACCCTATTTTGCACCAAATATGTATTACACTTTGTGACTTTGATTATTAAATTGGCATATGTTGGTGCACCCAAACCCCCTATTTTGCACCAACATATATGTTGCATTTGTAATTTTATAATAGAATTGGATATGTTGGTGCCCCCAAACCCCTTTTGCACCACATACATGTTAAATTAGCTAGTGACTTAGATGCAATTTAACAAAGTTATCCACAGAATTAGAAAAATTTAATTACTGTAGGTTTAAAATTGCAATATATATTGATTATTTTGGTTAATTAACATAAGGTAATGGAGTCTATGGCATTGGCTATGTTTAATTCCTTATGAATTATCCTGCCTAGAGACCATGTCATAGGAGTGATTAAATCACCCGTTACTAAGAGGTCTACATCTTGTTTCTCTAAAACTTGATGATTACCTATACTGTGTTTTTATAAAAAAAAATATGGTTTTGGCTTGTTATAAATGGTCTACATCCATTTTCATCATATTATTTTGTTATTACACAAGATGGTAGAGACCTAAGCAATGGCTGCGTTTAATTCACTTATGAATTATCCTGCCCAGAGACCATGCTTAGGCAGCAATATATTTGCCTACCATAAAGATCTACTCTTTGTCTTTGACTTATTAGAGACTATCTATCTCGTGTATATTAAAATTTATGATGATTTGTTGTATGGTATACACAATCTTTGTGATTACCTACAACACTCTAAAACTATGATAAGATATAAACTTTAAAAATATTGCATTTAGTATTACAACATTACCCTGATGGTTTTAATTTACCATATGGTAAATTAATCAATCCATGGTTTTCCACGTAGGATCATGGCCACTAAGGAGTTCAAAAAACTCGTGTTAAATGGTACCAATTACCCTACATGGGTTCTGATATCAAGATAGCGCTTGCATCTCGTAGTCTTTTGGCTACAATTCAGGAACCCCAAACTGGGGTTGTCCTGCAAGATAAGCATACCTATACTGCTTTGGCTTTGCTATGGTTTTATATTCATAAGGACCTTATATTTGAATACCTTATGATTGAAAATCCTTGTGAATTATGGGTCGCTCTTAAAGAGTGATATGAGCCACAAAAAGAACTTATTTGGCCTAAGGCCAATCATGAATGGAATCATTTACGTCTCTAAGATTTCAAATCTATGGCAGACTATAACCACACTATTCATAGGATTTGTTCTAAGTTGAAGTTTTGTGAGAAAGAGCCCACGGATGCGGACAAGATAGAGAAAGCACTCTCTACTATGCTTCCATCTGATAGAGTATTGCAACAACAATACATGGCTCATAATTACTAGCTTTATTCCTGGCTTATTCATACATTGACTCAAGCAGAAAAACATGATGAACTTCTTCTAAAGAATCATCATAAGAGCCCTGTTGGTTCAGTGCCTCTGCTTGAGGTTCACAACGTACAGAAGAATACAAGAAATAAGTTCAATGGATCTTTTCCAAAGAACAAAACTAGTAAACGCAAACACAACAAGAGACAAAGGCCTAATTCAAACAAGAGGAAGAAGGATAATGCAAAATCAAAAAATCACAATAAGTATCATAGATGTGGAGATTTTTCACATTTTGCCAAGAATTGCCATGCACCTAAGGATCTGGTTGCTTTGTACCAAAAGTCCTTAAAGGAGGTCAAGTCAGCAGGAGACACAAGATATGAGGCACACTTCAATCTTGCATCTGAGGTTGTCCCGAAAGAGGGTTGTTCCAATCAGGCCCCAAAAGAACAAGTGAACAACAATTCTCTTAACATTGACGAGAACCTTCCATCGACGAACAACATGCTCCTAGACTTTGGTTCTAGAGACATTTGGAGATTTGTAGTAATCTCGGTCCAACATTTGATCTCACTTGATAAATGTTGAAATAGTTTAAGTCATACAAACATATAGTTGTTTTGGGTTGTATTATTTAGTGTGCTTGAGAGTTGTACAAACTACTTTATATTGTTGTTAAGTTGTACCAACTCATTGATATTGTAATATCACACTCTTGTACTTGATATTGAATATATTGTATGTATAATCCTATATGTTACATTTGAGTATTTTAATTACATTTGTTTTACATATAGATGTCTATTGATCTCAATCCAAAGGAGGAAGAATTATGCCTTGTGGACTCATGTACCACAAACTCTATACTTAGAACGATGAAATATTTTCAGACTCTTAAGAAAAGAGAAGGAAATATTATGACCATCGCTGGTCACGATGCATTAATAGTTGGTTTAGGAAGAGCCACTATTACTCTTGCTATGGGTACACGAATTATGATGGAGGATCTATTGTTGTATCCTGACTCGACTTGTATCCTTCTAAGTTTTAGAGATGTCTGTAAGAATAGTTTCCATGTGGAAGCACATATGGACAATAAAGAGGAATTTCTTCTCTTTACCAAACTTACTGGATATGGCAAACAAATCTATGAAAAGATTTCTTCACTCCAAACTGGATTATACTTTACATACATAAAACCCATAGAACATGTTGCTTATAAGATAATTTTTCAAGATGTCGATACATTCCGAAATTGGCATGATTGACTTGGGCATCCTAGAATAGGGATGATGAAGAAATTTATCGGCAATTCCACTGGTCATGATATGGAAAATGCAAAATTTCCACAAAATAAAGTTTTTTGTTGTACTGCTTGTGCAATTGGGAAATTAATTTGAAGACCATCATATCTTAAAATTCGAGCTGAACCACTCATATTCCTTGAAAGAATTCAAGGAGATATTTGTGGTCCGATCCAACCATTATCGGGGACATTTAGGTACTTCATGGTATTGATAGACACATCTACTAGATGGTCTACGTGTCTCTTTTATCGACACGCAACCATGCATTTGCCAAAATAATGGCCCAACTTATTAAGTTGAAGGCGCATTATCCTGAACATTGGATTCAATCTATCCGAATGGACAATGCTGCTGAATTCTCATCTCATGCTTTTAATGATTATTGCATGGCATTGGAAATTTAGGTTCAACATGCTATTCCATATGTACATACTCAAAATGGTTTGGCTGAATCATTGATTAAACGAATCAAGCTCATTGCAAGACCTTTGTTGATGAATTGCAAATTGCCTATGTCGTGTTGGGGTCATGTAGTTCTGCACACTGCCGACCTGATCCAACTACGACCAACTGCATATCATGAAACATCCCCTTTGCAGTTAGTACATGGGAATCCTCTGAGTATTTCCCATTTGCGTAAGTTTGGGTGCGTTGTATACGTACCCATCGCACCACCTCAGCGGACATCGATGGGTTCTCATAGGAAACTAGAGATTTATGTGGGATATTCATCTCCATCGATCATTAAGTATTTAGAACCTATGTCGGGAGATCTATTTACAGCCTGGTTTGCTGACTGTATTTTTAACGAGGATCATTTGTAGGCAATAGGTGGAGAATTGTACCAAAAGGAATGCTAGGAAATTGATTGGAATGCAGAAGGCATTCCATTTTTTGATCCACGTACTACAGAAACTAAACTACAAGTTCAAAGAATTATTGATTTGCAAAATATTCCAAACAATCTGCCAGGCGCTTTCTCTGATTATAAAGGTGTTACAAAGTCTCTCCATCTTGCAAGGAATGTGCCTAAAAGAGTGGAGGTACCTAATAAAACCAGTCACCCCCAAATTTGTAAAAAGAGGGGGAGAAGTACTTCCAAGAGTCAAGATGTGATTGCTGGCAAGCAAAAGAAGACTGAAAATGCAGCTCAACCTTTGGTTGAAAGACACCTAGAGGACATACAATGTCCTGTGGATAGAAGTGATCCACAATCTAGCTCAGTTATGTGCATAAGCACTGAGGCTAGAACATCGAAAGACCTTAGATCCATCGTTTCAGGAAGACATGATGAATCTTTAAGGGTAGACAGAATTATGATAAATTTCATAGAAACTAGAGTCATATAATCGTAAGTCCATAGTAGTCGACATTTATTTCTTTGAACAAATTGCAAATATCCTTCAAACTAATTCAGATCCTAAGTCTATGACTGAGTGTAAGAAGCGCTCAGACTAGGATAAGTGGAAGGTAGCAATTGAAACAGAGATTGCCTTGCTTTATAAAAGGGAAGTGTTTTTGGCTGTAATGCCAACACTGCCTAGCATCTTCCCTGTGGGATACAAATGGGGTTTTGTTCGTAAAAGGAACAAAAACAACGAAGTGGTGAGATATAAGGCAAGGCTTGTGGCACAAGGTTTTACGCAAAGACCTGGTGTTGATTTTAACGAAACTTACTCTCCGGTAATAAGTGGAATAACATTCCGATACTTAATATCGCTGGTAGTACAAAATCGTCTATCTATGAAGTTGATGGACGTAGTGACCATATATTTGTATGGGTCATTGGATTCTAATATATACATACATGAAAGTTCCTGATGGAATCAATATACCAAATCCCAAGGCAAATCGTAACATGCATTGCGTCAAGTTGTAGAAGTCATTATATGGCTTAAAGCATTCGGGCCGAATGTGGTACAATCGGTTAAGTGAATTCCTAAAGTTGAAGGGATACACAAATAATAATGATTGCCCGTGTGTCTTCATTAAAAAATCATCAACATAATTTTGTATCATATCAGTGTACGTTGATGATCTTAATATCATTGGCAATGAACCCAATATTAATGAAGCACGTCATCATTTAAAGACGGAGTTTGAAATGAAAGATTTGGGTCAAACCAAATTTTGCTTGGGTTTACAACTTGAGCATTTATGTTCTGGTATATTTATATACCAAGATGCCTATGTCTAGAAAGTATTGGAGAAATTTAATATGGATAAGTCATATCCAACAAAAACTCCAATGGTAGTGAGATCCTTAGATGTTGATCTTTTTAGACCATGGGAAGAAGAAGAGATATTGGGACCACATGTCCCATATCTTAGTGCCATTGGAGCACTAATGTATCTTGCTAATATCACTCAACTGGATATTGCATTCGTAGTAAACTTGCTGGCAAGACATAGTGCTGAACCTACCAAACGTCATTGGGTAGGATTTAAAACCGTTTTAAGATACCTTAATGGCACTAGAGATCTTGGATTATTCTATAGTGGAAATCAAGATCCAATTTTGTTAGGATATACAGATGCTGGTTATTTATCAGATCCCCACAATGGCAGATCACAAACAGGCTCTGTATTCTTGCAAGGTGGAATAACAATATCTTGGAAGTCTTCAAAGCAGACTTTGGTGTTTACTTCCACCAATCATTCTGAAATAATTGCTTTATATAAAGCATCACACAAATGTGTATGGCTTCACAGAATGATAAACCACATAATACAATCATGTGGTATTGGTGCGCTTGAGACATCGACCATTATCTTTGAGGATAATTCAACATATGTTACACAAATGGAATAAGGTTATATTAAGACTAATATGATTAAGCATATTATTCCCAAGTTATTCTATCCCCATGAGCTCCAAAAGAATGGAGAAATTGAAATCTTGCAAACTAAGTCATGTGATAATCTAGCAGATTTATTCACAAAATCTCTACCATACTCCACATTCCGTAAATGTGTTGAGGGCATTAGTATGAGAAGAGTTAGAGACTTGCAAGAATCAGGGGGAGAATCCCTCTAAAATATAACCTGTTTCAAACATCACATTACACTCTTTTTCCTTTACATGAGTTTTACTCTTTTGGAGTTTTCTCTCATAAAGTTTTTAATGAGGTAGTGTTAACACATAGTAAATGTCATATTATCTATTTTTTCTCACAGAGGTTTTTCGAAGATAATATTTATGATATATTGATCTTTGATCAAATTGTTTTTAGACTATGTGTTTAAGGACACCTAAAGGGTCTATTAACATTGAAGTTATATATATATCATGGTGTTTCTCCTTATTTTTTTTCCACTGGGTTTTAAGGAGTTTTGTCTGGTATATCGGTATACTTTGGTTTTTTCCCACAGAGTTTTCGAAAGCTTCAAGATGATGACCGATGAATAAACAACGATGCCTACAAGGAACCAATTGATCAAGAGAGAGTGTTAATATTTATTATTTAGTGATCAATCTAGATTAAACTCGTCATTTATCAACTGCTAATGATAGTTCCAAAATAGGCATAGAAAGACACCTTTTCACCAACAGACAACCGCTCTTGGGCTTGTCTATATTGTACAGACACTGTTCATCAATTGAGACATCGGTCATTTGCATCGACCACTTTTTCCTTTAACAAAGATGAATAGAGTCTACCATGCGAGTCATATTTTGCGAGAATTTAGATTTATCTTTTTTTCTAGCGTGTCTTGTGATAATTATTATTCCAATCAGTAATAGGGGATTTCTTGGAATAAGAACAGTTATCTCATACCCAAATTGTCTTAAAATAGATTAACCAAAGCGATCATGATACTCCAAGTAGGAAACCGGGCTCTGTGATCATACCGGTGGGAGTGAACTTTTTTGAATAAAAAAAATCCTTGGTACCCTTTGTGCAATGGTTTCCCCAAAATACATCAGGAACTCTTTTCCATGCATTTTCATTGTTTTCTTTTATATAAAAAAATTTGCTACTTTTCATTGAAATGGCACACATGGATACTTAATTTCTCCCTGCAACGTGTTGTGTTGTGGGTGGCTCTAATCCACCTAGTGATAGAACAGAGGACATGCATAATCATTGTTGCCCCTGTGTATGCTTTAATGCTTATTAGGATATCATTGATCCCTAGATCAAGAGCATATAAATATGGTCTCATCCCTTGAGGCATTTGCTTATACTCCTAATTGTGGTGGTGATGACCAGGGCATCATTCAACTCGATCGATCCATACAAAAATTTGTGAACGAATTCGTGATGTGTGCATATGGCATATGCCGCACAGCACTACCACTGGTCATACGCCTTCAGGGGCAACAATGATTTTCAAAAATATATAATATACTATGTTCATGCCCATGCGTTGCTACGGAATAGCTAACATTTTATACTAAAAGCACATAGATCGCACGATAAAATAATAATACTATAAAATTAAATACCAACGTTAAAGTGACATTTAATCCAAAAAGTATAATTTATGAAATTAACACAATCACGTAGAGCGCGGTATCGCAGGCTCACAAAACCCTATTGTATAGACCTTTCCGTGATGCGGCTAAGATAATGTTTTATATCGGTAAGAACAAATCTCCGATATCCATTTCTTTCATGCACCAATAAATGCACGAATAAGTTCCGCCGCATCTTCATACCATCATGTACACAGGTTAAAGTATATATGTAAATATTAGTGCCCACCACATGGGTAATACTGCGTGTCTTGAAAAATCTCTCAAAACCTTAAAATAAAGTATGTTGTACTCATCGTATAAATATGTATGGTTTTATCTATTCCACGCAGACATATACTGTAGAATAAGGTATCCACTTAAGTGTTTGTGTCAAGATTCAGCATCAGCAATATATAGAAATAGTTAAATCATAGATATTATTATTACAAGCAACAATGACTCTAAGTTAGTTGAGTGGCCGTGCGTTGCAACTGGATAAATAATACCACCAAACGTCTAGTAGCCAATCCAAAATTAAGATGTGACAAATCTATTTTGCATGTCCCAAATTTAACAGCTTGTCCCAAATTCATCTGACCTACAAAACATGTTGGTAGTCAAACGGATTCGTTTCGACAAGATCTACATAACCACGGTCTCTGATCGTCCATACGATTTATGGTTCAAAAAGTTATTTTTTCTTCTCTTTACTCTACTCAGCCAGCATATTTTTTTTTTATAAATTCTAGGGTATTACAGCGCCAAATTAAGAAAAATCTGATTTAGCCATTCAGAACTAATGTCAAGATGATACATGTTTTATGCCTCATAGAGTCCACATTAAACTACCAGATAGTACATAGAATCTCAGTCCAGATCAGGCAATATTTTTTTCTACCATCGGTCTACTTTATTTTCATGAAGTTTAGAGGAAACAAATTATTTCCATAGCCTGCAAATATTATACGTTAGGACTTCAATTTATTTTTATCGTTCATGTTATTTTCCAAACAAAAAAAAGTTGTAGTAGATGCAAGTCATATTATGTAAACATATAGTCACAAACCATTTTCTATTAGAATATCACGGTTATCACCCCAACGCCAACATATCACCCCGACAGTGGATTGCTTTTTTCAATCTATAAATTGTATACTTATATTGAGCAAATTAATTCTATAACAGGATGTGCCATCAAAATGTCAGATGTGTCAACTTATGCATAGGACAAAAAAATACCTGGACAATTCCACAAGCAGTACATGAGGCAAACAGGCCTGGAGGCATCTGGGAGGAAGAACGAACCATCTCCCCCCTTCACTGGGCATGAGGCACCATTCAGAGTTTGAGATTTCAGAGGCCTTTGCATTGCTCCCTCGGTAATCCACCATTACACTTCAAGACCTCCATATGATCAATCCGCCTGTGCGCCGCTGATCAATACACTATAAAGGCAAATACAACAAAATTTCAAGTACAGTAATATACTGTGACTGCTGGTGGAGAGAATTTAAATTAGCTATTTTTAACGCTCTTCTAAAACAACAACAAAGATGGTCAAATGACCCAAGGACCATCTATTGTATTCGACAACGAAACTTCTTCTGAACCACCCATGTGCCTTCTGCCTTGAACCCGACTAGGAAGATGAACCGTACGGTTTCACCGGATCATGAACAGTAGGAAGGGAGGGAACACCTGGATTTAAACATAGGCGGTGCACCATCCGTTGATGTTGCCTCTCCACTATAGCAGCGAGGAGGAAGTCAAGCGCGGCGGCGTTGAGGACGAGGAAGCGGGTCGGCGCGGACAAGGCGACGGCGACGGGCGCGGCGGTGTGTGCGACAGGCAACGTCGAGAACTAGTGGCGAGGAGGTGAGGGTGGCGTGCAAGGGCAAGTGCGAGGGCACTGTGCACTGGGGTGAGGACGTGCGGTGTGCATAGGGAGGACGGTTGCTTAACTGGCAGTGCAAGATGATCGTAGCGTGATCCCTGAGGGCGCTGATGGCAAGATTGACCGGATCAATCAATTAATCAAAATAGTAGTTTCCTTCTTGATCTTGCATGCACACAATTGGCTCACATGCATCCAAGGCAATGAACTTCTGTTCTTTTGCATGAGATCTTGCCCGTGATTGTCGCACGACGGAGGGAGGCTGGATCGCAAGGAGGCAGACTGACGAGGCAAGGCTACAGGAACGTAGCAGGCAGAACTATGGGCCTACGTTGGAATGCCGTACCAAAAAATATTCACGTTTTGTTCTTTTTAGTTGTGGAAGATATAATACTTTGTTGGTCTGTTGGGCCGATTAGTGAGGCCCCGCCTACGAGAGCTGAGGGCACAGCCCAGCCATTAGCAGTAGCGTGACACGAGATCAGTACAAAAGGAAACGTCATCCATACGTATGCTTACGTGTGCATGAACCTACTCTCTTCCTCCTACTCTGTCCAAAAAAATAAAAAAATAAGGAATCCAGTTTTGTTTTAAGTCAAACTTTATTAATTTTGATCAAGCTTATAGAAAAGAACATTAATATCTACCACATCAAAGAGGTATATTGTAAAAATATATTCCATAATATATTCAATATTTAATACATATTTTTTCTTCTTTTTTATAAACCTGATCAAATTTATTATAGTTTGATTTAGGATAAAATTGGATTCCTTGTATTTAAGGAGAGAGGGAGTATATATATTTAATAAACTTGTCGGGAGAGTGGCAAAGAAAAATTTAGACCCCACTTTTTACCTATGAAATTTGTAGAAATTCTGCAAGAATTTTCGTAAAGAATCATTGCAAAAAATATGTATACCAAACGAGCATATCCTTTATAATCTTATCTGTATACCATAATCAATTTGTTTCTGCTCACGTTTTAACAGCTTTATCTATCACAGAGAACAAAAGACCTTCCGGGCAAAATACGAGAGGGTGTTGTGGCAAAATACAAGAGGGTGTTGTACTAAAATATACCCATCAACAATCCAATATGTAAACGAGACCAGAGAAATATAGACTAACTTGTGAATTGTGATGCATGCATATGCCGCACTGCACTAGCACCGGCGACAATTCCTCCGATGCCATTTCTGCCCCCACAATGTCGTTCTCCATGGGGCACGAATACAAAACACTACAGTTTTGGAGTGACTAGGCACAACAAGCGAGAGCACGGTCTCCTTATAGAGGGAGAAAAAAAGACTATATTACTTAAATCGCTATTTATTGACGGTTTGTCTATTTCACCTTATATTCTTAAAAGTATTAAAAACTGTCTAAATAAACTCTGAGCTGTTTTTAAGGCACTTTTCTAACATGGCATATTACGTGGATAATGAAATGGCTATGAGTTACCAAACAATAAAAATCCGCATAACCCTCCCAACTTAAGGCCATACATTGTACTTTTTCCATTTCAACTTATAAGTCGTTTTGCTGGGGTTGGTGCTCCTTCTTCAAGATTGGATGCTTTATATTCCATCTTGCAGCATTCACGGTCAAGAGGGAATCCGGATTTCAATTAAAAAAATCATTTCAATAAAAATATGTTGTGCTAAATAGGCAAGCGTAGAGGTGGTTTGGATCCAAAGGCGTAGGGGGACCCGTACCTTACGCTAAATAGGCAAGCGGTTTGTCACTTCGTCTCCCCCAAACCGCGTGGTTAGCGCTAGAGGGGCCGAGCTGCGTGGTCGAGTCAATTTTCTCCGTCCAACTTCCAACACTATTCCATCACCATTACTTCCGCCGGGAGAAGCGTGCTCCACTAAGATCGTGCGAGACGTGGCCTCGCCATAACTCCTGCTCTCGTTCAGTGCAATCGAAGGGAACTCCAATGAGCGCATATGTCGCCCATCCTTCCATAAAAGCAGAGGCTAAGACAGGGAATCAAGTACACGATTCCTTTCTAAACTAGTTACACACTTACACTTACCTATCTTCTCATTCTATCTCCTTCGTTCGGCGCTCCACCTGGACACCCCATCTTCCAGATCTCATCCAATGGCAGATCGGGGAACGAAGCGCCCAATGGAAGTGATAAGGGTCGGAGATCACCAACAGCAAGATACCGATGGAAACCTCCTCGGAGTGGCCCGATCTTCACGACAGTAGGTTGGAAATCACAAGATAACTTGCTGCGAACAGCCGAGGATAACAAGCTTTATACCTGCTAAGGTTGGATGCGACCAAGCGACGGGGAGAGAGGCACCGAAACCACGAAGACTTCGACTCGATCTCCGAACGACCACAGAACCACAACCGGGGCTAATCCACACAAAACGGTGCAGCCGTACTGGAAACCATAGAGCACGAAGTAGAGGACCACAGAGGGATCTCTTCACAAGTCCAGGAAGAATAAGGAAGAACAAGGGTGTGCAAGGCACTCAGCAGCTCGGCTGCAAAACCATACATGTTATGTGTTCATTCACAAAATGATCAAAATCCTTCCCCTTTGCAGCAGTACATAGGGGTATTTACTAGTAACAAGTCTCTAAGATAAGTGTGAACTGAAGTCTCCACGTTGGGAAGGTGGAAGGCCAACAGGTGAAGCACTCCCGAGATGGTCTTTAATTCCCACACATCTCAGGGTCTTCTACGCAGTCTTCACGAAAATGACCATTACTCCTAGCTCGGAAGTCCAAATGACGTGCCATCAGTTGCGTTGGAAACTAGACTTGAGGCAATTTCTAACCATGTATATTATGACCCCCGTCTCTTTCCGAGATGGTACAATTTTGCCTTGGAAGTTGGAGCAGTTGCTATGTAACACTAGGTCTTAGCGCGTAACCCATTCTCCTCAGGAGCAGCCACCTTGGTGTTCTTGGTGTAGCCCTCAGCGTCCTCGATGTAACCCGACATTGTCGCCTCTTGTGTAAACCTAAGTAACATAAGAGTACACGATTTAGGCAGTATATAATTCTCATCAATATCAAGGTGTAACAGAGAGAGGAAAGTATGCACCTCTTGTTGGAGTAACTTTGCACGGCTGCGTGTAACGGGTCCTTCATAGGCTTGAGCGCCTGTATCCATGGCTTTGCTTGGTGTAACTTGTGGTGTAACTGATGCACTCGGGTTACGGATGGCTGGGATGTCCTCATCATCCTCCCCCTCTTGAAAAGGAGTCGGCCTCGACTCTTCCAATCCAAAGAAAGGAGATAGATCGACGACGTTGAAACTTGTACTCACACCATAAGTACTTGGAAGATCAATTTCATATGCATTGTCATTGATCTTGCGAAGCACTTTGAATGGACCATTGGCTTGGGGCTGCAACTTGTTCTTGCGTTGTTCAGGAAAGCGTTCCTTGCATAGGTGCACCCAAACCAAGTCTCCTGGTTCAAACAACATCTTCTTGCGCCCTTTGTTTGCACGCTGCTCATATAGCTTGGTCATCTTCTCTATGTTTTCTCTTGCTCGACCATGAAGTTTCTTTACAAATTCAACTCGCTTGCTTGCATCAAAGTTCATACGTTCCTGCATAGGCAAAGGCAAAAGATCGATGGGAGCAGAAGGTTTGAAACCATAGACAATCTCGAATGGACAAAATTTTGTGGTTGAGTGTACCGCCCTGTTGTATGCATATTCCACATGAGGCAAGCTTTCTTCCCACAATTTACAAGATTCTTCTTTAGGACAGCTCGCAACAAAGTTGATAGTGTGCGGTTCCCAACTTCGGTTTGCCCATTAGTTTGAGGATGACACGTTGTAGAGAACAGCAGCCTTGTTCCAAGTTTTCCCCACAAGGTCTTCTAGAAGTAGCTCAAAAACCTAGTGTCACAATCAGACACAATGGTACGTGGCACTCCATGTAGACGTACAATTTCCCTGAAAAACAATTCAGCAATGTGTGAAGCATCGTCGCTCTTAAGACATGGAATAAAGTGTGCCCTTTTGCTGAAGCGATCAACCACAACAAAGATTGAATCCCTCCCCCTCTTTGTTCGAGGTAAGCCAAGAACAAAGTCCATAGAAATATCTTCCCATAGAACACTAGGAATAGGCAAAGGGGTGTATAAACCATAAGGGTTCAAGCGTGACTTAGCTTTGTGGCATGTTATGCAGCGAAGAACATGTCTCTCCACATCTCGCCGCATCTTTGGCCAAAAGAAATGATCAGCCAGCACTTGCTCCATTTTCTTGGCACCAAAGTGGCCCATAAGTCCTCCGGCATGAGCTTCCTGCAAAAGCATTAGGCGAACAGAGCAATCTGGAATGCAAAGTTTGTTAGCTCAAAATAAAAATCCATCATGTAAAAGGAACTTTTCCCATCCCTTGACATCACAACATTTTGCAAATGGTTCAGCAAAGAATGAATCTATAGCATACAAATCTTTTATGTTCTCCAAACCAAGAATTTTAACATCAAGTTGGGACAGCAAAGCATGACGTCTAGATAAAGCATCTGCAACAACATTTTCCTTTCCTTTCTTGTATTTGACAATATAACGAAAAGACTCAATGAATTCACTCCATTTAGCATGTCTTTTGTTCAGTTTTAATTGGCCCTTTAAATGTTTCAAAGATTCATGGTCTGAATGTATCACAAATTCTTTGGGTAATAGATAGTGTTGCCAAGTTTCCAAACTCCTCACAAGAGCATAAAGTTCTTTATCATAAACTGAATAATTCAGAGTTGGACCACTTAGCTTTTCACTAAAGTATGCAATGGGTCTTCCTTCTTGCATGAGCACGCCTCCAATCCCTACACCACTTGCATCACATTCAATCTCAAAGGTCTTACCAAAATCTAGAAGTGCAAGGAGTGGGGCTGATGTCAACTTCTTTTTCAACTCTTCAAATGCCTTCTCTTGTGCTTCCCCCCATTGGAATGAAATGTCCTTCTTTGTCAACTCGTTGATTGGGGCAGCAATAGAACTGAAATCTTTCACAAACCGATGATAGAAACCAGCAAGTCCAAGGAAGCTTCACACTTGGCTCACATTTTGTGGAGGCTTCCACTCTCGAACAGCTTTGATCTTCTCCTCATCCACCTCAACGCCATGAGCTAAAACAACAAAACCAAGAAACACAACCTTGTCGGTGCAAAAGGTGCACTTGGCAAGGTTAGCATACAAGCATTCCTTCCTCAAAACAGCAAGCACACATTTTATATGTTCAACATGTTTATCAAGAGACTTGCTTGTAAATCAAGATATCATCAAAGTAAACAACAACAAACTTGCCAATAAAAGTTCTAAGCACATGATTCATCAATCTCATGAAGGTGCTAGGTGCATTGGTCAAACCAAATGGCATTACCAACCATTCATACAGCCCAAACTTGGTTTTGAAGGCTATTTTCCATTCATCTCCTTCTCTCATTCGGATTTGGTGGTAGCCACTTCTCAAATCAATTTTGGTGAAAATGATAGCACCACTAAGCTCATCAAGCATTATCATCAAGTCGAGGTATGTGATGTCTATACCTTATGGTGATGTTATTAATGGCTCGGCAATCAACACACATTCTCCAAGAGCCATCTTTTTTGGAACTAAAAGGACAGGAACAACACAAGGTGATAGACTTTCCTTTACATAACCTTTGTTGATGAGCTCCTGCACTTGGTGCTGAATTTCTTTTGTTTCCTCCGGATTGGTGCGATATGGTGCACGGTTAGGAAGTGGAGCACCAGGAACAAGATCGATTTGATGTTCAATCCCTCTCTTTGGTGGCAGCCCTGGTGGTACTTCCTCAGGAAACACATCTTCATATTCCTGCAACACATCAAAAACAACACTAGGCAAAGTAGAGGGTAAGTTGTTAGTGACAAGAAAATTGTCCTTGTATAGGAGTACATAGAACATAGCATTGGGTTCACTTAATTCTTTTAAATCCCCCTTCCTAGCCATCATCACTAAACCCTCTTTTCCCTTTGGCTCGGTTCTTTGCAGCTGTGGAGTTTTATTTGGCTTTGGAAACACTCCTTCACTATGTTTGTGTGTCACTCGCAAGTGGTTCTCGCTTGCTCGCTATTTTCTTTTTAGATCATCTCTCACAATCTCCTCCGGTGACAAAGGAAGCAAAGTGATGCGCTCTCCTTTGTACATGAGAACAATCTTGTTGGCGCGACCACAAATCTGAGCATCTCGGTCATACAACCAAGGTCTTCCTAACAGCAATTGGCATGCTTCCATTGGAACCACATCACACTTCACATGATCATTGTACCGCCCAATGGAGAAGGGAACGGTCACAATGTTTGTTACACGTAGCGCACCACAATCATTTAACCATTGCATCTTGTATGGAGAAGGGTGGCGCCGCTATTTTAGTCCCAATCTTTCAACTAATTCTCGACTTCAATATTATTGCAGCTGCTATTGTCAACAATGATTCGACACAACTTGTCCTTGATCATGCCCCGGGTGTGAAAAAGATTGTGCCACTGATTATTCTCTTCTTGGACAGCAGTAACACTAAGCACTCGGTGAGAAATGAAGCAATTATTATCTCCATCATTAGGTTGAATTTCATCACCTTCATCTTGCATAATTTCTTCATCATATATTGGAGCTTCTTCCTCAGGTTCGCTTTTAGATTCCCATTCACCTTGCTCATTTATAATCATGGTCCTTCGACTAGGACATTTGGCAGCAACATGTCCTCGACCTTGGCACTTGTGACAAACAATGCCTCGGGTATGGGAAGAAGAAGCAGCAGCTGATGCAACAGAAGGGGTTGCTGTGCTTGCAGCAGGACGTCGCTATTCTTGAGGAATTGCAGGTGAAGAAGTAGTAGAAACCATTGTCTTTGCAGCACCAATGGATGGAGAAGGCCTAGTAGCAACTCCTTGTGATCTTCCCCCACCAACAGAGGTACCGGGCTGCTGTTGACGCCTTGGGGCTGAAATTGATTGGCTCCCATAAGACCTTCTTCGTCCCTCTTGCTGAATTTTTCTCTCGGTCCACATAGATTGATCAACAAGGTCTTGCAAATTATGATATGGAAACATCTCAACAAAACCTGAAATTTCTTCATTGAGACCATTCAAAAATCTTGGCATTTTTTACTCTTCATCTTCTCTAATTCCAGATTTCACGAAGAGTAACTCCATCTCCTTGAAGTAGTCATCAACAGATTTTGATCCTTGTCTCAATGTTTGTAACCTATTGCGGAGGTCACAGCTGATAGCTTGATGGCACAAAAGCGTCTTCTCATCACTCTCTTCATCTCAGCCCATGTGTTGATATGATCACTGTCCCAACACACGTTGATTTTCTTGAACTTGGTTCCACCATGTGAGAGCGTAACCTGAAAACTCAATAGAAGCAAGGTTGACATGCCTCTGATCAGAAAGATTATGCACTCTAAAAATCTGATCACATTGCTCCTCCCATTCAAGATAAGCATCAGCATTTTCTTTCCCTGAAAATTTTGGGACACTTAACTTTACACGAGCAATGCTATCTGGATCATCTCTATTGCGACGACCATGATGATTTTCCCCATCATGACCAGCACCACGACGATGTTCATGTGGCTGTCCAAAATGCCTATGGTGACCAAAAGGATTTTCATTATCATCAAATCCCTCCTCATACTCATCATGAACCTCATCTTCATCATCAAAATGTACACGACGATCACGTCCACGTCCTCCTCCACGCTGATGATCAAATTCAGCACGCCGTCCACCACCACGCTAATCAAAATCAGCACGACGCCCTCCACCATGACCACCACGACCATTGCCGTCGTGGCCATGAAATCCAGCACCCAAACTAGAATTTTCATCCAAATTCTTCACGGTGATTGTCTTCATGTTGATGTTGTGGACCTCGACCACCCGCTATAGGAAGACATTCGTTGAACATCCTCTCCATCGCCTCCAAGAGCGAGTTGGCCATTTGGCGTAGCTTCGCCCGTGCAATAGGGGGTTCTTCATCTCCGTGGTTCCCACCATGAACACTCGAATTGGATCCTGCCATGTTAGACTAGTTGCAAGAAAAAGTGGAATAGGTAAATTTGTGGAAACACCCAATCTCACCTCTTGCTTACCCAAGTTCTTGCTCGTTCTCAAGGACCGTGAATGTGCTCAAAGTGGTGTAAGACAGCTGTGATTAAGCGGTCGAAAGGATTACGAAACGAGAGGTCTGGTTTATGGCTTTTTGTGGAGCTATAGGTGGTTGTTTAAGGGAGGCTATGGTACTGTAACAAAGTGGCGTAACTGTTCAAATGATGTATAAATGCTACTGTCAGTGCACCACAATCCGCAACACAGATATGAAATTTGTAGTTACACAATCCGCAACACAGCCCTCTTTGCTTCTTTTTTTTGTTTTTGTTTTTTTTCAGCAAACACACGATGACATATGAGGGGTGTGGATAAAAGTTAAACAAGAGTACGGTGGAAGAACAAAGATGGTGACTAGCAACAAGATGAACGAAACGAACACAAAGTAACAGTACCACAAAATGGCTATAGGATTTTTTTGTGGCTTTTTAGTGGACTATAGGATATGGCGAAACAAATATATGTGATGGATCAAAGCAGTAGTAGATGGTAAGTGAATAGATAGATAAGTAGGTAATAACAAAACCAACCCTAACAACGATAGCTCTGATTACCACATGATAAGGGCCAGAGATCACCAACAGCAAGATAACGATGGAAACCTCCCCGGAAGGGCCCGATCTTCACGACAGTAGGTTGGAAATCACAAGGTAACTTGCTGCAAATAGTGGAGGATAACTAGCTTTATACCTGCCAAGGTTGGATGTGACCAAGCGACGGGGAGAGAGGCACCGAAACCGCGAAGACTTCGACTCGATCTCCGAACGACCGTAGAACCACAGCCGGGACTAATCCACACAAAACGGTGCAGCCGTATTGGAAACCGTAGAGCACAAAGTAGAGGACCCCAGAGGGATCTCTTCACAAGTCTAGGAAGAACAAGGAAGAACAAGGGTGTGCAAGGCACTCAGCAGCTCGGCTCCAAAACCATACAGATATGTGTTCATTCACAAAATGATCAAAATTCGTCCCCTTTGCAGCAGTACATAGGGGTATTTACTAGTAACAAGTCTCTAAGATAAGTGTGAACTGAAGTCTCCACATTGGGAAGGTGGAAGGCCAACAGGTGAAGCACTCCCGAGATGGTCTTTAATTCCCGCGCGTCTCAGGGTCTTCTGCATAGTCTTCACGAAAATGGCCATTACTCCTAGCTCGGAAGTCCAAATGACATGCCGTCAGTTGCGTTGGAAACTAGACTTGAAGCACTTTCTAACCATGGATATTATGACCCCCGTCTCTTCCCGAGATGGTATAGTTTTGCCTTGGAAGTTGGAGCAGTTGCTGTGTAACACTAGGTCTTGGCGCGTAACCCATTCTCCTCAGGAGCAGCCGCCTTCGTGTTCTTGGCGTAGCCCTCAGCGTCCTCGATGTAACCCGACATTGTCGCCTCTTTTGTAAACCTAAGTAACATAAGAGTACACGATTTAGGCAGTATATAATTCTCACCAATATCAAGATGTAGCTGAGAGAGGAAAGTATGCACATCTTATTGGAGTAACTTTGCACGGCTGCGTGTAACAGGTCCTTCATAGGCTTGAGCGCCTGTATCCATGGCTTTGCTTGGTGTAACTTGTGGCGTAACCGATGCACTCGAGTTATGGATGGCTAGGATGTCCTCATCAGGAAGAGTCATCGGAAGTTGTCCTAGCTCATCCCCACGTTCTTGTGAGGCTGTGACGGGACGTGGAGGGTAGTGTTGGTATTTATAAGTGCAAGTAGAATATGAAGGATTCCGCAAGTGCACAGAATACCATTGTAGCATTTTACCGGGAGTATTTCAGGTATCGTTATTTATATTTTACCATAGGGAAACAATGGAGTAAAGACTTATTGAATATCAAATCAGTATCTATTAGTCAACATACCAGCATGGCTAGAGCAGGGGTGAAGGTAATGATAGGAATTAAGGTTAATGATACTCAGAGGGTAGATCTATAAGATAACGTAAACTAGTCAACTCGAGAGAGCAATGAGTGAGGTAGATTCCTATGATATTCTTATTACATGGTCAAAGTATATATACATCCAGCTATAGTTAAGACTAACTCTACTCTTGTGCATTTCAGGACACCGTTTAGACGGTAGAGTACCCACAATAGATAACTCTACTGACGCGACTATGGTCCTACAATTTAAGAACCTGCTTAATTCAGAGTGGACTACAAAGGATAGACGGGGTTATCACCTCCCGCTGCTACCACCCAACCCAAGAACAGGGTGTACTCATAGACAAAGCAGCGTATAAGCACCATGCTTACATGAGGCTTGGCTACTTAGCCCAATCGATAAACTAGCAGGCTAAGTGCTCTATGAACCCACACATAAAAGTAGTGACAACCTTAACTAAGCAAGATACATATTAAAAGTAAGCATAGCACGTAGATAGGAATATGATGAATTTATAATAAGTCTTACAAGATGTGGAAGTGAAGATATAAGGCTTTGCCGAGCCACCAAGACTAGATCCAGAACTTGAGCATGAGCCCAACTCGACCCTCACTCCCGAGCTACTAATCTACTACATTAGAGAGTCTAGACCTAATCCTCCTATTGTATCTTGATCTCTGAATGAGAGATGAATTAGGGTTTCAGGGATGCTCTAGGGAGGGAGGAAGGGGCTGCTATATATAGGCTGGAGCATCAATTCTGGACCCTCGGATCAATCCGACTTGAAAGAATGGCGTAGATGCAATCTAGTAGGCGATGGAGAACCAACATTCGAAGGAGGGGCTAACAAGTGGGCCTAGGGGGCTGGGCGGCCTATAGGTGGGGCCAGCCGGCCCCACATGGCAGCCACCTCACCACCGCTTCGGTGGTTTGCCTTCTGGAGTCTTCCCATGTCGGTTTTCCTACGGATAAACATGATTTGCTTTGACGAATAGGCCCTCCTTGATGGTTTTCTAAGTAAATCCTCCTGTAAACACAGATTCACCAAAACTTATGGAATTTATTAGTTTAAACCCCTAGACCTATGTTGGCGATCCTTTTTATGCATTTATATAAGTTATATTAACGGTTTATGATGAACGTTAACTACCGTCAACAAGTTCCCCCACACTTAACCATTGCTAGTCCCTGAGCAAAGACAAACTTAGCAATGGATCTGGAGTTGCTACAATTCTTTCACTCCTCAAAACTACACAGGTGTTCAATAAAAAATTCTCCTTTGGATTAGAATAAATTGATCTGACTTTCAAACTTACTCATATTACCTTCAACCAAGGGGCTTCTTAGCCTTCATTTGGGTCTTGAACAATTGAAAGACAGAATGATCAAGTCAAGCACTATGTCTCAAGGTCTTTGTTCCACCATTGTTCTAGAGTTTTTATAAGTTTTCAAAATAAAACTCAGAGATTCCATTGTATGACACTCTCAAGTCTCTCAATATATATGGTATTTGTGGATCCTCATCAAGGCAATAAAGATGTTGTGCCTTTTCTTTTCCTACCACTAAGGCTTATGTGAAGTTCATAGGTAGGGAAAAAGCTAGAGCATACCTGCAATAGATATATTGTAAAGTCAAACCTCGGATCCGAAGAGAGTTAAGTCATACAATCAAATCCAGATGTGCATGTGTGTGGATGTATATGGTGGATATATGTATGGTGGCTAACTTAATTCTACTATGCTCCTTGAAAACATATCTCTCTTTTGAAATTTGGAAACATTTGCTAGAGAGCAGGGGCTATTTTATTCATCTCTTCTTCTTTTTTTAGGCAAGCATTTGAGTACCCATTGTTTTAGATATCTCGAACACTTGTCCATTTTTCTCAACTTTTTTTCTTTTCTCTTTTTTTTCTTATGAATAACTTTTTCATAGCCCATGCCTCTTTTCTGCAAGAAAACTTTGAGAGATAGCAACAAGAACTTAGAGTGTTAATTTGGTGGATGGAAAAACCTATCAAGCATGTTTTTGTGTTCACTCTCAATGTAGGAGTAGAACATTTTTAGTGGATCTAGATGGAAATCATGTTTTTGTGCCTACCCCTAGTGTAGAAGTAGTGCATATTTGGGTGGTGTGTACGTGATCTTGATTTTAAGAGCATGACAAACCTCTCATAATGGTCAACAAAGCTTGACAAAACTCAATGCAAAAGCAAGTAGCATATATGTGGAAGTTTTTCTAGCCTAAATAACATGTATGTCTTTGTTGGAAATTCAAGCTTTATCATACAGGAACTCATCATGTAGCATTTTTGTGTTTTTCAAAAGATAAATCTTTAGAACTTTCATGTCACTTGGAACAAGATAAACAGCAGCTCAGACCTTCTCATACCATATCCGTCAATTACCTAGACTTAGATCAAGCATATGCTACCCATAAGTTTCAAGTTCAGAGTAAATCCTTATATCAAAACAGTGTTATCCAAAACTTGGGAGAATTCAAGGCTGAAAACTAGGTACTTGAAAGGAATTACAACAGAGCAACTATTCATCATTTCCATTTTAAGAGATTATCTTCAAAGTCCTTTTTATTTTATTTAGCTCTTAAAACAAATTAAAGCAAACTAGACACACTCTCTTTATTTTGTTTTTATTTTTTAGATCACACATTATAACTATATATATTTCTATAAAGATAACTTTTACTTCATTTTTAGTTATTCATCTTTTTTCTAATATATATAAAGTAAACTAAGAATAATAAAAGGAGAAATACTTATTTGGATACATGGGGAATGCCGTCTCCACCAAGCTGGTTGTTGTCGTGGTTGCTCAACGAGGTGGCCGGAGGTTGAGGTGCTAGAACAAAGCCTTCCAATTTTGATTTTGCTGTTGCTGTTGTTGCCAGAAGCTGGCCATCTCCTGTCCCATGCTTACCTATCATTGTGTATGATTGTGTAACGTACCTTGGATGGCATGTGTCCTCTCATCAATGGTTGTGGGCTTGTTGTTGAATTCAAAACTTCCACTTGTAGAATTTGAGGGATCGACTCCCCCACACTTTACTTGAAGCATGTTCTGCTAATAAAGATAAGGTAGAGATCAAGTGCATGGGCTCTGTTGGTGGAAAAACACCAATAGAACCAAAACTTTATTTACTCTTCTATAGCCTTAGGCACATTGAATCATGATAGAGCTAATGTTATGTGCATTATTTATTCTTATAACATGGGTGATAAGATCAGAAGGATGTAGCATTTCGACTGTGACAAAAAGAGTGAAGTTTCTTAACCTATGGAAGGATGGCCCATCTTTATAATGTATCAAACTTTATATGATTATGACTATTATCTTCCAAGGGTAAGATATGCAAAATTTTAGCTCATTTGGTTAAGATTATGAGATCAAGAAAGTGGTACTATGAACAAGCTTAAGGAACAAAACATGTTGAGTTAATCAGGTTGGATTAAGCAAAATTGTAACTCAAACATGTTTGTTTCTTCATTTATGTGCATACCAAGATCAAGAGGAAAATGATGACCACTTACCTTAAGATGTTACCTTCATTATTAGAGCATGATGACACCATGTGATGAAGGGTAGATGACTTGTGGTGGTCTTCTCTTCCTGCTTGAAGGTTCCCTTGCTTGAGCTGTTCATGAGCATCTTGTCTCCTATGTTGCACTACTTTCTTATTCTTTTGTCATGTCATCTTTTTGTCCTTTCTTTTGTGGATCTTGGCATTGTGTTAGACCTTTTGCTCTACTCAATGTTTCTTCTCTACAAAGGATTAATGGACAACACGTACCCGAAAGAATATACAAATGATTCAAAGCAAGGATAGTGCTGTCATAGAGCCAAAGGTCACCTTTTATTCTACAAAAAAGTTGGTTTTAACATTTTAATTTGCATAGAATCTTTATCCCATGTTTTAAATAGTGTACCTTGATTGTTCACCACTACTTCAAATTTTCAACAAGGTTAAGGCAAAGATGTGTAAAATCATTTTGAAAAATACCTCAAACCTTGATCTGTTTCTATGAATGATCTCCTAATATTCCAAACAAAATTTGAATATTTTCCTGCAAGGGTTAGTCCATATATACAACCAAATTCTTTACAAGTATGTTTTGATTCAATAATCATGTCTGAATAATATTCTGAAGCATACTTATAATAGAACAAGGAAGCTTATAAGACTAAAGAGATTCATTCAAGTAAAACAAGAATATGTATGATGAACCAAGGGAGCATGATTATTTTGATTTTTATTTGTTAGTGATTTAGCAAGTCGAGCACATCATGAACGTAAAGATAACCAAGACAAATTAGCAACATGGCATGAGATGTTTTTAAAGAACTCCATCCCCCAGACTTGAATTTTGTAGAATGCAAAATCTAGCTTGGATGATAGAATTCTCCTATGAATGTGATTCTATGTAGCATAATGCTTTGTTGAATATACCTTATGTTTTCCTTATGTGTAGATATGAAGATGATCTTAGCAATGACTATTAGCTGTAATTGCACTAATCAATGTATACTTTGACTTATAATTAAGAATGACTTAGGAATTATTCCTCTAATATTCTACCTGACCATGCTAATGCCATAGAAAGGAGTACTCTAAGTGATTTATCATTATCATTGATAAATATATATATATATATATATATATATATATATATCTTGTCCTATGACTTACCCTTGTTATAAGTAGAATATTGGTTATAGTTTACTTCTCCATCAATTGTATAAGTTATCAATACTTGTCAATGCTAGACCTTCCCTATGGTAAAATATAAATAATGATACCTGGAATACTCTCGGGTGAAGTGCTACAATGGTATAATTATCTGTGCACTTGCAGATTCCTTTTTATTCATATTTATATATTCCTCCTAGTCACACAAATTAATAAAGAACTATTTAGTATTATTCAAGTAGTAATGTTGGGTAGTACCAACAAGTATCTCTCACAACATCACTAGGGATGACAATGTAGTAAAGTAATGTTAGGAGATATAGGTTTATAATAGGTGGCTATTAAAACAAGTGATAAGTTAATAAATACCAACAAGCATTTCTGGTGCCATTGCCAGGGAAGATAGCTAGTGTTTACACCACAATTTGGGAGAAGAACGTGGGAACTCTCTGGCTTCCAAAATTGTGCCAATCAAGGAATCGATTGCGGAAGGATCGCATCAGCCAATTTAGATACGAATCTGGAATTGGATCTCTTGGGATGACATCAGCAGATAGCGATGATGAGCTACGATTGGTGATAGAAAACTACATATTGGACTCTACAAAAGAGGGAAGGGTTAGGGTCCAAGTTATCTTAAATTAGGAATGTTTTCTTTTATGCTAGAAAATTGTAACAAATCATGCTCGAGTAGGATTCATGTTTCGACTCCGGGTATAAATACCAAACCTCGGCTATTGTAAAGAACAACAATCAATCCAATATACAAGTCATTTACTTTTTTGACTCAAACCACCCCTTAGGATTAGGAGTAGAGTAGATCTCAGAGAGTTCTTCAGCAAGTATGGCTACATCGTCCGGTTGACCTCCACTGCTTATTTTAAGTATCATCATGGCTTATACCTCTGTTCGTATGGCTGCATCAATCCGGTCGACCTCCACTGCAACTCTGATGTAAGTTAGTTATCGATTCTTACCTAGTTCAAGTATGGCTGCATCGATCTGGTCGACACCCACTGCATGAACTAGATCAAGGTCAAGTTATCAGCTCTACCTTAGAATGGTAGTCTTTGGTAGATTCATTAAGTTACCGATATTGCTTATTGCTTTCATTATTCATCTAAATTACAACAATATCACTCTGCCCGATTGGGATTGATCTAGATCGACCTTATATCCTATTTAGCCCATCGTTTTTAATCTAAAACTAATCTAATCTGTACATTAAATGATGAGTTACGTTTTATCGGCTGTTTTACATCAATCTTGATTGTGCATAGCGTGTGGTTAAAGCATGTTGCGTCTTAAGTAGATTTATTGGCTAGAAAAAACCATTACATGGCCTGTTATCATGGCCTGTGTGATTTTGCCTCACACCCCACTGTTAGCACCGTGAAGTGGGGATCATTATTCAGTAGATCTATTCCTGATAAGGCATGACTTTAACTGTGTGCTATGCCTGAATAGGCTGTTTTAGCCGATATCGAGTGCTTTCACGAGCAGTTCGCATCATGAGACCATTGAAGTAAAGATAGGTTGAAAGATGTGTTACCTCCATAGTCTTATTATTATATTATGGCCTACATAATTCTGCCTCATGCCCCACTGATATTAGTAATGAGTTAGGGTCATTGAGTCTATTGTTATTTCTATGGCCTGCATGATTCTGCCTCATGCCCACTGGTCATAGCGATAGATGAGATCTAACATATTTATTAGATTTATCTTTATTAAATGGTTAAATGATGTTTAATTGTTTCTTTATATAAAAAGGGGTTCGGTTGCTTGTAATCATTGGCTCAGCATAAACCAATCATTGTTGACATCTTATTACCATTGATTAATATTTGCTCAAATAACAACATTTATCTTGAATGATAACCGATTCTTCTTATACAACCTAATGAGCTTTAACCGATTTATTCTCATTAATATGCTAGAATTGACTATTTAGTCAATCTCCTTTCATATCGGCTCTTAGAGCCGCACATTCGGGACTGTCTGCCAATTCCAGCAAGTTCGACCCTTAATTGCTAATAAGCTTTCTCTCCTTGTCAATTACAGGGTGAAATTGACTGACACATCTTAGGAGGAGTGTGCAGGATCAACCATCCCTATGTTGAAGCTAGGTGGATCTACAACTCCATCGAGCAGACCCTTCTGGCTTGCTGCGTGTGTCCTCAGCACAGCACAAAAATTTTGTGTCGACAGCTAGACAAAGGAAGTATTAATAAACTTATACTTATTGATGTGATCGAAATAACAATTGACCTCTACTCAGACATATTTACCTTTGTTTTGTCTACTTGTGTATCTTATGTAGGGTAATGTATGACCAGTTTTGACCTTCCGACAAACTACGTTGATGATCCAGAAGCACTACTTAAGAGGACTAAGGCTAAACTCAAAAAAGTTTCAGCTTTAGAGTCCGAAGACAACCATATAAGGTGAAGCTTAACACCAGAATTTGAAGCCATGGCTGATAGGACTCTCCATGAATTCTCTGCTCTAACCACTGCCAACATCCGAACTAGACCCATAGTCAATGTGGGAGACAATGGATTCGAGCTCAAGCTGGCTCTCATCAACATGGTGCAGGCGAGCCAATTTTGTGGAAAGGCACATGAAGATGCTAGTGCTCATCTCCAACACTCTCTGGAGATTTGCAACACTTTCACCATCAAGGGAGTAACCAAGGATGACATACTACTTCACCTCTTCCCATTCTCACTTTTGGGGAAGGCAAACCGTTTGTTCTATGCCAACAAAGATAGAAATACTACATGGGATAATAGCTCCACTGCCTTTCTAGCAAAGTTCTTTCCCACAGGCAAGACCAATGCTCTATGTGGGAGAATTTCAAGTTTTTAGCAGCAACATGATGAATCTATCCCTGAGGCATGGGAACACTTTCAATACTATATATCAGAATGTCCTCATCATGGGATGGAGAATTGGCTACTCATGTAGACGTTCTACCATGGGTTGACCAACAGTACCCAAGAGACCATAGATGCTACTACTAGAGGTGCATTCTTGTCACTTACACTTCTAGCTACGACCACTCTTGTGGAGAATATGGCCTCCAACCAAGGCTAGAATGAAGAATGTGTTTAGACCCACAAGAGAGGTGGAGGTATGCATCAACTCAAGGAGGTAGACATGCTATCTATAAGGATGGACCTACTGATGAAGAAGCTCAAAGATTGAGCTAATGATAAGCAAGAAGTCATGCACATTCATGATTCACACATGATGTGTGAAGTATGTGGCAACACTAGGCATTAAGGGAACTAGCTCAAAGACCAAGCTAATGAAAAGAAAGAAGTCATGCACATTCATGATTCATGCATGACATGTGAAGTATGTGGCAACATTGGGCATTCAAGGAACATCTATCCTGAAACCCAAGAGGATGTGAACTTTGTCAACAACAACTACTATTGTCTTCAACAGAATCAAGGATGGAACCAACAACAGAGGCTGAACTATCAAGGTAACTACCAAGGTAACCCTCAAGGTAATAATTATAATAACTTCAATCAACCACCCTTGAGAGAATTAATTGTTGTCCAATCTAGACTTATGGAAGGATTTTCTAAGAAGGTAGCTACCAATGATAAAATTCTAGAAAATATAAGTAATAGAATGGATATCTTTGCTTCTACCATTAAGAACTAGCATTGCTTTAATAAAATGATAGAATCACAAATAGCTTAGCTGGCGGCTGCTGTTCCTCCATTCGACAAAGGTAAGATTTCGACGTAGCCGAAAGATTTAGAAACTACAAATCTTATCGATATTCACAATATAGCTTTCTACTACACGCAACCATTAGAGGGAAGGTGGATAGATTACACCCTACCCAACAAGAAAGGTGATCCAGGGAGACCTATCATCCCTATCGCCATTAGACCTCATATCTTTCGGGAAGCTGTCTATGACTTTGGAGCAAGTGTCAACATCATGCCTAAGGTAATTTATGAGAAAATTTAGGAGATCCTTTGTTGCACACAAATATGCATTTGCAGCTTGTAGATCAGTCACTCTGCTACCCCAAGGGAGTTCTTGAAGATGCCTTCATCCGAGTGGGAGAATCATATGTTCCCGTAGACTTTATGGTTTTAGAAATGGTGGAGATGAAAGGGCACCCATCATCTTAGGCCGACCTTTTTTGAGCACCACAAAAGACATCATCTATGAAGATAGTGCCAAGATCTGTTTCATGATCAAGGATAAAAAGGAGAACTTCTCTTTCAAGAACTGCATCATGCAATCTCCTAGTCATCCACAAAAGGCATACCTACCCGAAGAGACAATAGTGACCAAGAAGAAGAAGAACCAAAGCAGGAGGAAGAATGAGACTAGTCAGCCATAAGAAGAAACGATTAACATGATCAACACACTCTGATTTGAGTATGACCACCTCCTCACTTCACCATTCCTTGCTAAGAAGGATGATCCTGGCGTACCGATGATCGAGTGTATGATTGGAAAAAGAATCTTCCACATAACCTTCTGTGACATTAGATCAGGCATCAATATAATGTCCAAGGTAACATATGAATATTTATTCAGTAACAAACCTTTGTTCCCTACATATATGCAGTTGCAGATGGCAGATCAATCAATCTAATTCCCTAAGGGAATAGCAAGGGACATTATGGTAAGAATACAAGATCACTATGCCCCTGCTAATTTCATGGTCCTAGACATCAGAGAAGAAGAACATGATACACCCATCATCCTTGAAAGACCGTTCATCAACACCACCAACATGATCATCTATGTCAGATGTGGACAAGTCCACTTCCAATTCCCTAGAGAAAAGGTATGTTGTTATTTCAATAGTTATACTACTTATGAACAGCCAAAGAAGAGTCACTCCAGGAGGTGACGGCATCATCCCAACGTCAAAGGAACCAACCTTGATGGAATGGATGGGAAGATGAAGAACTTGAAGTGCCTATGAAAGATGAACCCACTCTGCCTAAGACAAGTCCACAGTCTAGGCAGGTGTGGAAAGAAAAGGTAACGCCATCAAAAGATGTGCAGCCATCTGGGTCTCCACCTCTGAGACCGGATGATGCACCCAAGGAATGAAGGACTTCTCTCTAGTCAAGTCATGTCCGGAGAACTTAAAAATCCAAACTCTCACCATGAGGTAACAACGGTAGTTATCCATATTTACTTTCTAGCATTGCATAAATTATTTTTTATTTTAGCATATTTACTTTTCTGTATTTGCCTTGCACTAACAAAAGAAAAATAAAAAGTTTCATTACTGCATATAAAATCTTAAAGCCCATGTGTATAAATCTACAGTATGTAAACACCTATAGAAGTATTCACTGTGGTGGCACAAAAATGAAAATACTGAGCATGCATATTTTTTCTTCTACACTGTAAAAAATATTAAATGGACATCTTGCTAAAATTTTGCCAAAAGAAAATCTATTTCTAAACCTCAAGAATAACTAATCTTCAAATGACGGACCGCTAACCCCTTATCCTAATCTGTGCCACGAGTTTTGGTGTTCTTGTTGGTATTTTTGCAGGATAGAACATATGATCAAGAGCAAGTTCACCCGGTCATCTTCATCTCACTCCACCCAAAGTACATCTTCCTGAATCAATTTCCGGATAGGTGAAGGACAACCGGTGTTAAACATGCTATGAGAAGGATCACTCAACATTCAACAATAGACCACAGCAACATCCAACTTGGGGGAGGAGCACCCCCTGTGTATCTAGCTAAGTATTTCTTTCCTTTAGTTTTACTATTTTTGAATTTGTTATATGCTAGATATAATAAAAGCAAATGATGTATATTAAACTAAAACAAAATTAAAATTTATCTTAGCTAGTTATATATATATATTAATAAGGTGTGATCTTAAATTTTGAAAACAAAATAAAAGTGTGTGTCTAATTTTCTATTTTTAAGAGCTGAATTAAAAGGACTCTGAAGATAATCTCTTGAAATGGAAATGATGAATAGTTGCTCTATTGTAATTCCTTTCAAGTACCTAGTTTTTAGCCTTGAATTCTCCCGAGTTTTGGATACGACTGTTTTGATATAAAGATTTACTCTGAACTTGAAACTCATGGGTAGCATATGCTTGATCTAAGTCTAGGTGATTGACAAATATGATATGAGAAGGTCTGAGCTGTTGTTTATCTTGTTCCTAGTGATACTAGAGTTATGGAGATTTATCTTTTGAAAAAACATAAAAATTCTACATGATGAATTCCTTGTATGACAAAGCTTGACTTCCTACCAGAGCCATATATGATATTCAGACTAGGAAAACTTTCACTCTTATATGCTGCTTGCATTGCATCGAGTTTAGTCAGGCTTTGTTGACCCTTATGAGAGGTTTGTCATGCTCTTAAAATCAAGATTACATACACACCACCCACATATGCACTACTCCTACACTGGGGGTAGGCCCAAAAATATGTCATTCCATCTAGATCCACCTAAAAATGTTTTACGCTTACACTAGGAGTGAACACTAAAAATATGCCCTATAGGATATCAACCAAATAAATGCTCCAAATTCTTGTTGCTATCTCTCCAAAGTTTTGTTGCAGTCAAAAGAAGCATGAGGCTATATAAAAAGTTATTCATGAAAAGAAAAAGAAGAAAAAGTTGTTGAAAATAAATAGACAAGTGTCCCAAATATATAAAATAATGGGTACTCCGATGCTCGCCTAAACAAGAAGAGATGAATAAGATAGCCCTTGTTTTCTTGCAAAGTTGTTTTCAAGTTTCAAAAGAGCGATATGTTTTCAAGGAGTAAAATAGAATTAGGTTAGCCACCATATACAACCACCATATATATCCACCATATACATCCACACACATGCACATCTTGATTTGATTGTATGACTTAACTCTCTTTGGATCTGAGGTTTGACTTTACAATATATGTATTGTAAGTATGCTCTTTCATGCTTTTTCCACTCCTATGAGCTCCACATAAGCTTTAGTTGTAGGAAAAGAAAGGCATAATATTATTATTGCCTTGGTGAGGATCCACAAATACTACATATATTGAGAGACTTGAGAGTGTCATACAATGGAAGCTATGAGTTTTATTTTGAAAACCTATAAAAACTCTAGAATAATGGTTGAGCAAAGAACTTGAGACATAGTGCTTGACTTGATTATTCTATCTTTCAATTGCTCAAGACCCAAGTGAAGGCTAAGGAGCCCCATAGTTGAAGGTAATATGGGAAAGTTTGAAAGTCAGGTCGATTTATTTTAAGCCAGAGGAGAATTCTTGTTTGAACATGTGTGTACTTTTTAGGAGAGAGAGCATTGTAGCAAGTCCTGATCCATTTTGCTGAGTTTAGCTTTGCTAAGGGACTAGCAAAAGTTAAGCTTGGGGGAGTTTGTTGATGGTAGTTAACAACCATTATAAAACTGTCAATAAAACATGCATATGAGCATAATTGAGATTGCCAACAGAGGTCTAGGATTTAAAACTAATAAATTGCACGAGTTTTGGTGAATCTATGATTTCTGCAGGGTTTATCTAGAAAACCATCAAGGTGGACCTATAATTCAGATTTAATTATGCTTATCTACTATGAAGTAGATACTAGAAGGTTCTAGAGGACACCACGCTGAGGCAGAGAGCGAGGGGTTACGAGGTGGGGCCGCTCGGCCCCACCTACAGTCCGTCGGCCCCTACGCCCACATGTCAGCCTCCACATTGCAATGTTGGTTCTCCACCACCTCCTAAGTTGCATCTACGCCGTTTGTTAATTTGGTTTGATCCAAGGGCTCATGTTAGATGCTCTGGCCTATATATATAAGCCCATGCCCTTCCCTAAAGGCATAAAGTCATTTGAGAAGATAGAAACCCTAAGCATCCTTAGATCTCTAGCATATTCTAGGGCATAGCTAGTTGGCTAGGTCTAGAGGGAGGCAAGCAGGCTTTGCTTGGATTCCCGATCGTGTCAAGAGCGTGGTTTGGTATAATCTTTGTACCCCCTCTCTCTTTTGTATCACCATTACTTTTATATGCTTGCTATAATTGTTATGACAATATTAGTATTCATCTTATTCATGTTCTTTGTTATAATGTTCATCGTCTACTTTGATTATATACCTAGTATAGTTGGATTATCATCATATTCATGCATATGTTCGTATAGCAGTCACCCTAAGGATCCATGGGTGGGTGGTCGACATTGTGTAAGCGTGGTGCTTATATGTTGTTTACCTACGGATACACCCTATATTCTGGGTCATGTGGTAGATCGTAGACGTGACACTCTTGTTGAGACCTTTGTAGTCCACTCCTCATTGTAGGTAGCACGTAGATCTGGTTATGAATGGGGACAAGCTCTGTTCTTAACCTCCCTTAGTAATATCCCTTATGTGTAGATATGAAGATGATCTTAGCAATGACTATTAGGTGTAATTGCACTAATCAATGTATACTTTGACTTATAATTAAGAATGACTTAGGAATTATTCATTTAATATTCTATCTGACCATGCTAATGCCATAGAAAGGAGTACTCTGAGTGATTTATCATTATAATTGATCAATACTTATCATATATATATATATATATATATATATATATATATATATATATATATATCTTATCCTATGACTTACCCCAGTTATAAGTAGAATATTGGTTATGGTTTACTTCTCCATCAATGGTATAAGTTATCAATACTTGTCCATGCTAGACCTTCCCTGTGGTAAAATATAAATAACAATACCTGGAATACTCTCGGGTGAAGTGCTACAATGGTATATTTATCTATGCGCTTGTAGATTCCTTTTTATTCATATCTATATATTCCTCCTAGTCACATAAATTAATAAAGAATGATTTAGTATTATTCTAGTAGTAATGCTAGGTAGTTCCAACAAGTATCTCTAGCAACATCACTAGGGATGACAACCTAGTAAAGTAATGTTAGAAGATATAGGTTTATATTAGGTGGCTATTAAAACAAGTGACAAGTTAATAAATACCAACAATGATCAAAGAAAGATCCTCATTGGTACTCGCATGGAAGCTTCATCTTCAATGACTAGGGGATGTCTTTGGGTGACCATGGTCGTTTATGGCCTTACGATACACAGTCGTCAATGAACCATTGATTGATGATGCTTGTTGACACAATGATGCACACCATGATGTAGTGGCATCTCATTGTCTTAGTCCTTGTTGCCAACATGAGAGCTGGTCCCTTTGAAGATGATGAAAGTAGGCATATTTTGGTTAATACAAGGTGGGTTTCATCTTGCTTCCCATCAGCATCCTAGCTTGAGTCTTGGGAAGGCTCAAAGGTAGGTTGTCTTTCATATTGCTCATAGCCTATCGATCTATTCGTCCACTTCTAAAGCTATAGTGGTGGTTTGGTTTAGGGTTTGTGGATTCATACCAAACCTTGAACATGCATAGCTTCTGTTGATGCAAAAACATCAACACACAGCAAGCCAGAAGGATATGCTTAGGATGAGCCTAGAGATCCACTTGGCTTCAATGCAGGGCTAATCGATCCTACAAATTCCTCCCAAGGTGTGCCAGTCAATTTGACCTCCAATTGACAAGGAGAGAAAGTTTATCAGTAATTTAAAGTGGAACATGTTGGTCTTTGCCTAGATAATTCCAAGTGTGCCACTTCGGGAGTAGCCAAATGAGAAAATCGACTAAATAGACGATACACACATAAATCGGCTGTTACGGACAATAAAGCTTATGGATCATTATTGATTTTATGTTGATAAATACAATGCCCGCATATGTAAATAAGATCATCAGCTAGGTGGATATTACTAGTGTGAATCATTGAGCCAATGAATCTAATCAAGAAAGGATATACCATGCTAACAAATTGACTATCTAATACAAATGGACCTACAAACACTCTGAATCTAATCTATTACCATCAATAGTGAGGTTCAACCGGATCGATGGTAGCTATGATGATAATAACAAACTAAAACTGAAGAATCCATAAAACCATCTATACTTCAATAGGCCTTCCGGAAGATATGCTATACATGAAGGCTCAAGTGAATCGACTGAAATAGACGATTTAGGTGAAAATGTACTACAGCGTGTGAACAATCGACTATTTCACATGGACAAACCCATGGCCTCATCAAACTTAACCTACTATCTCTAATAGTGGGGTTTGACTGGATTGATGCAACCATGATAAAGACAACAAATCAAACCCTTAAAGTACATAGATCTATTCACGCTTAATAGAATCATGGACGCACACTGTAGGTGTTAAAGCATAGGCGATTGGCTATTTAGCCGATGCAGGTATAGCAAACAGTTAAGGTCATGCCTAATCAAAAACAAATCTACTAACTAGCATCCTCCAATCTACAATGCCATCAGTGGGGATCGACCGGATCATTGCAGCCATAACAGCAAGCTATAGACCAGATTTAACCAGCTTGCAAACCTCTTGAAGATTATACATGCCTTAATCACATACTATGCACGACCAAGATCGAAGTAGAATAGCCGATAAAATGTAACCCATCATTCATTGTATGAGATATCGTGTCATAACGAAGCAAATGATAGACTAAAAAGATGTGAGGCTGATCTAGACTGATCTCGATCGAGCAGATTGATGTTGCTGAAAGTCAATGACAATAAGAACATCAGCAAGATCGGTAACTTAATGAATCTACCCAAAGGATGCCACCCTTAGGTAGAGCCAATAACTTGACTTTAATCTAATTCAAGCAATGGAGGTCGACCGGATCAATGCAGCCATACTTGAATTAGACAATAGTTGATAACTAGCTTATACTAGAGTTTGTAGTGGAGGTCAAACTTAACCGATGCAGCCGTACAAACAGAAGTATAAACCATGATAGTACTTACAGACAAGCCAGAGGTCAGCCAGACTGATGCAACCTTGCTTGTTGAAGAACTCATCGGGATCTACTCTACTCCTACTCCTAAGGGTTGGCACGGAGCCAAAAAAAGTAAATTGTATTTGATTGATTGGATGTCCTTTACAATAGCTGAGGTCCAATATTTATACTCGGAGCCTGAACATGAATCCTACTTAAGTACGACTCATTACAATCTTTGGTATAAAAGAAAACATTCCTAACTTAAGATAACTTTGACCCTAATCTTTCCCTTTTTATAGAGTCTGGCATGTATATCCCGATGCCAATCGTAGCTCATTATCGTTATCTGCTGATGTCATTCAAAGGGAGCTGATTCCAGTGTCGTATCTGAATCAGCTGATATCAATCATCATGCAATCGATTCCTTGATCGACACAATTTTGGAAGCCTCGAGTTCCAATGTTCTTCTTCCCAAATTTTGGTGTAAACACATGTCCCCCAATTTTTGGATAAAAATGATTTTATTCCAAAATTTCTATTTATCTATTTACCATGCCGCAACTGTTCTATTCCGAGATATATGCGTGACTCCTGACTTGGCTACCCTATGATGAGGATGAGAAAAATGAGTTGATCTTCCCATTCAAATTTGGATTTGAATTAGGCTATTCGGATGAGACAGCGGCAGCAATCTTCTATTCCTTCATCAAGCCCTACGTTCTTCCAGCCAAATTTTATCATGGTCGTGGCAAAATGGCTACAAGCTCCTTCCTTTCAGGCAACCTTCCAACTTATGAGTTTTACAACCCTTCTTTTGTAGCTCATCAGTTTGGTCTTGGTCAATTGCCTCCTCAATTGTTCTTCAAGGATATACTGAGGCCAAGAGAAGGTATCAGTGAAGTAATGGAAACTTCTAGAGTTTTCCAACTAGGATCAGATTTCCCTTCTCTTTACTTGAATGACTAGACAAGAGTCAACTTCTCTTCCAACCTTTTTGACTCTTGGTGGCAAGAATGGCACTCCCATCTCTTCTGTGGGCCAGCCCATCCTAGATGCATAGCCCTAGATGGGGAGTTTGCTTCTGACAGTGAGGTAATTTACTAATCTTTTTCATAAAAATTATTCAGCAACTCCCCTGCCAACTATTCTAATAGACTTTTTTAGGACACCAATTTGATCCCCCAAGCTTGGATAGGAAAGGGCACCCCATAGATTATCAGTCACCTTGCCCAGTTTCAAGAATAGGATCAACTGTGCCTCCACTGAAGAAGCTGATGAAAACTCATGCTGCCCCATAATCATAACGTATCAATCTTCAAAGCGCAAGGCAACCCAAGGGACAACCCAAAAAAATGTTACTGGGAAAAGACTCCGTAGAATGAGACCATCAGTTGCTCACGTAAACAATCCATCTTCTTCTCAACCTGATATTCAACTTCTAATCCTGTTTCTTCACAGTTATCAACCATTGTGTCCTAATCTGCTCTAGTTGTGGGACTGTTGTCCTAGGCATTTGATTCAGCACCAACTAAACCTTCATCGATTGATCCTCGAAAGGAGCTAATTTCAGTTGAACCAACCGACGCTTCTAGGACTGTAGAAGATGATAATCCTTCTATTTCAACCCCTAATGTTGCCAAGGTATCTCCTTAAAGATCTTGATTTTCATTCAATTTCACCCTTCATCTAACTATTCATTACGTCAGATACCCTATAAGGAAACACCTATGCCAGAGCAGGAGTCTGATGATCCTATTGGTATTGAAAATTATCCTACTATTGTTGACACCCAGACTGTTGATTCTCCAGTTCAACACACAACTGATGGTAAGAAAATTGTATACATATTTTATCCTTCTGCAATAAACATGAGCTCAAGACCTTCCTTGATGTTTGCAGATACCAATGTTGAAAGTTTAGAGCCGATTCAACCGGACATCATTGGTGCATCATTAGCTCTTCCTTCTCTTCAGATAGAGGCTACCATAGAAAAGGTACTGTATCCACTTCACTATTCATTTTGTTATAAACTAATATGAACCTCCTAATTAAGATTTTCTTATATATAGGCACTTAATCTTCCAACTCTGAGCTATTCTTTCAATCTTGAGGAATTTCTAGATGAAGATGAAATTAGCTCATTAGCCATCTCCTCTAAGGAAGCTTTGTCAGAAGAGACCAGAAATCGGCTAAGGGATATGTTGCCAATGTTTAAGAAGAATATAACCGATTTGGTCTAAGAGACTGATTCAATGTAGAGAGCCTTCTTGGCTATTAAGGGTAACCCATCCTAAGTTCTCTCTAGAGTCTTCTCACCTTTATCCATTATTGAAGATCAGACCCTAAAGGTGAAAAATTCTCAGAGGGACCAGTCCAACCGTGAAGCTATATTGGCCAAGAGGAGCTCCAATAGGCAAGAGGCTAAAGAGCTATCATAGCTGATTGATGATTTGAAGAACTCCTCTCTCAAGATCAATCCAGAGTTGTCCCAATTAGAAATCAAGCATGCAGAACTTGAGAAGGAGCTAGAGAATGTGAAGGCTGCCATTGATCGCCATAAGTCCAACCTGGCTCAAATACTCGATGCCATTAAGCAAAAGAAATAATAACTGCTGGCCAAAGTTAGAGAAGGCAGGGCCATCCGTTATAGCCTCGAGGACATTCCTAGATCAGCCGAAGAAGACAAGCAACAAATCACAGAAGTTGATGCTATCTGGCTAGAAGTATTGAAAGCAATCTAGAATGTTCTAGACTTATGATCTATATATCAATATGTATCTTGTGTAGAATCAATGATAACCATACTTTCTGTCGTCTCATTGTATTTCTTGTTTTCAGCTAAAGAGCCAATTTGAAAATAGCCGATTCTAGACTTCTAACCTTAATCCAATTAAGTCTGAAAACATGGCCTTTATTAGGAGAACCCTTCGATCTTCTATCCTTAGTCACCCAGTGTCATATTCTCTTTGGTATTAGTGAGGTGGTGCTTCGCCTTCTATTAATTGTGGTTGCCTTTTGCACATCCCGAGGCGTCCACCTCCTTGCTCCATGGCTTCAAATACCAGTCGAGGGCTTCGTTCTTGAACACATCTACACTTGCAACCGCTCCTATTACTTTGCACTTCTCCACCCCCGTAGCCTCTATAGTGGCCTTCTTCCCCTCTTTATAGATCCAATCAACTTCATGGCTGGCGAGGACAACCACGACAAACGTGCGGCGGAGGAGATTCTAGAGGAGGATATGCCGGTGAACCAGCGCCTTCGATGCATGAGGTGAGATCGATATCTTTTGTTCATGGCGATGAACTTTTCTAACTTGTTTATAGGTTCATCTTGAATGATAGACTTCGTCCTCTCCCTAAGGCTGGCGAGCCCTCTGATGCTGCATCTTCTGTGCTAGCCTTATCATCGAACTCCTCTAACTCTTACAATGGCGACAATGCTCGGCATTTCCTCTAAGAGTGGAGGGCAGCCCAAAACCATTATTCTGAGGCAACTCAGGAAAATAGCTAGCTTGAGATCCTCCTTGAGGTCTCACAAGCCACTCTTCACACCGCCAAAGAAGAGGCCAGTGCTACTCGGGCATGGCTAGCCAAATCCAACGCCATGGTGGTGGGTAAGATGGATTCTAGGAACACCCTTATTCTGATTTCCATCTTCTTTATCTTGATAGCTCTTTTGTTTCTATGATTGCAAGCCTTGATAGTGCAGTTGGAGTCCCTCCAACTGGCGGTGAACGTGGCCATGGACACCATCAATGCTTGGGGCCCCCTCATCAATGCTCACCTCCATGATGTTCTGGCCCATGTTCAGGAGATCGCCCTCCATGGCGTCCATCATGGCATGTTGGTGGTGCTGGCCATGGCATAGGTTGATGGGCGACAACCTAGAGGAGCATGAAGACTTGATTACAGAGTTCGTTGATGCAGTGGAGGCCATCATGGACATCACATCCGCTCAGGATGTGATAAACAATGTCTTCGATTAGTTTGTACTTAGGGTGAACTAATCAATGAATGAAATCTTCCGCCTTCCCATGATTGTATTTGTGTACTTTATGCAGTGTCATGATTTTTCTTGCGTTTGTTTTTGCTCCATAGGCGAAACATCTCATATCAGCTTTTCTCCCTTTTGGGGTTGATTTTGAACTAAAGGCGATACCCTTCTGGTACCGGCTATTAGAGCCAATGACTGAATGAATCGACTATCAAGTGTTGATCTAGACACTAGGATAATATTCTTCTCAAACATTTTCCATTAATCACACCTTGACTGGTTGCACCAAAACTCTCTAGACCAAAGATTAAACAATCGATCGATCTAGGCCAAGCATCTCATTAAGCAGAACAACTTCTAATAAATTTATCAACTCTAGCTTGTACTCAGGATTTGATTTAGCCCTTACATACGTCGGTCTAGGCTTATCTTCATGACCAATGTTTATCTCCCTTAACCCACCGATCGACGCAAAGCCATGATTATCCATTAAAACAATCTCTCAAAGTTAATTGCTTGGATCGGCTGTTGGCCTTCATTACTGATTTTAATGAAGCCTCCTTCCCATAGCTTGCTAGAAAAACACTCAAAGTCTTCTAGCTCCCAAAATACTAGATCGATTGTTGTGATACTCATAGATTCATCAGCATGAACTAGCTCAAGATCATCTCCATGCCATTGAATCAAACACTGATGCATAGTTGACGGCACACAGTAGTTTGCATGAATCCAATCATGACCAAGGAGTAAACTGTATGACCCTTTTTCATCAATGACAAAGAATGTGGTGAGCAAAGTTTTACTTCCAGTTGTCAATTCAACATTCATTGCCCCCTAGTCTTAGATGCATTACCTCCAAAATCCTTAAGCATCATATCAGTTTCAATCAAATCTCCTAGCCCTTTGCCAAGCTTGCAAAAAGTGGTATAAGGCATAAGATTGACAGAAGCACCTCCATCCACTAATATCTTGTTCATTGGCTTCCCATCAACAAAACCTTTTACATATAAAGCCTTTAAGTGTCGATGCTTGACTGGCTTATCGAATATAGCCTGTTGTATAACTATCAACTTGGCAACTATCTCTTCATACTCCGATTCATCAAAATCTAAATAGACTTCTTGGTCTGCTGGAGCTCTAAATTCCAATGGCAATAAAAAAGCCATTTGAATATTAGCCAATGGTTGACCCCTACTGGCTGTTTGTTTTACACGCCACACCTGAGGCCTACCAGATGCCTGAGTCTATTCTAGCTCTCTGTTCCTTAGGCGTTGCACCCTTCTTTTCTAGCTTCTTGTTAGACCTCTTGAACACCACTAGCCTTCCTGCTAAACATATTCTTCCTCATTACTTTCCTCTTCATAATCAGCCCAGTTTTGATCAACAACTCGCTTTCCAAGCCGATCATAACACTTCTATTTTCAAGCACTGATCCTTGTTATTATAATGATACTCATCTTGAGCATGGATAGACCGGTGGTTAGCTTGAGATTGCCTAAACTCCCAATATTGCTCGCTGCACTCTAGACAGTTATTTCTGGTAGGCAATTTCAAACCTTTGTTCCAGCAATGTCTAAAGAAAGGACAATTCCAATGTGATTCAACTTGCTTTCTTTCATAGCCCTCCTTTTACTGTTGATGCTAGTTTTCTTGCTCTTCTAACCAACACTGATAATCCTTTTTCTTCTGCCACTGCCATTTATTTAACAAAATTCGAGATGTAACACGAAGCCTTGTTGCCCCATCCTTTGACGTCTCTCCCTACTCATATCGGCTCTTTTGTTGGTCACGATGTTTTCTAATCTCCCTATATTCTGTAACACCCTAGGTGTTAGGCTTGCATAATTACACTTGCATTGCATGAGCATAAGCATCATTCATTCATGCATAAGCATTTCCATATGAAACATTACTATGAAACATGTGAAACATACTATTGTACTTTTATGTTTCATTGTATGTATGCTTTATGATCATGTGTGATTGAGTGCTGGTGGTGGATGTGGGTCACTAAAATCCCTTAACTACACATAGGATACTAAATGGAACATTGTTCATGTAGATCATTTCACCTAATCAAGCCCCTAAGTCATGATGTGTTTGGTTTGACTTAGGGAACCAATTTGTTTGACCTTTTTATGAACTACAAGTTAGAAGCTTTGCATGGCTGAGCAACTTAAAGCAAAGTTGTAGCAAATTATATATGGAACAAACTTTGTTTAGAGGCCAAGTCATGAAAATGTGTGGAACAGTCCCAAACATGGCCCACAAGTCAGATTTGGGTGCTGATTCAGCACTTAGAAAATTTTCTAAGTCCTAGTTGCCACACAGTTTCCAAGTACCTACGTTTGGGGTGTTGTAACTTGTGATCCTTTATGAATTAGCTGATGGTTTCTACAGAACAATTGTAGCTCTATCATAGCTCTACGACTTTTTATTCTAGGAGATTTTGCTAACTCGCTGCAAATTAGGAATTAGGAGGGTATGAAATCGGGCTATCAGGCGCTAATGCTGGCTCTGATGGCCGCCGAGCTCACGCCGTCATGGTCGATAGAGCACTGGCCACGCATGCTAATTGGTGACTGTACGCTAGCATAGGGCCTGCTCATCAGGCAGCGACCACCAGCAAGGCTCTAGCCATGCGTCCAAGCCACCACAGCACCGGTCATTCCTTCTCGCTCGCCTCCTCGCTCTTAGCTGCTCACCGCACTCACCATCACCATCACAGTAGCTCCACCAAGCTCATGCACGCTCACCGCCACCGCATTCTCAAATCTACAGCACTCACAGCTTCACCTCACTCTGCTCTAGCATTCCCATCTAGCCATGCTCACAGTTGTGCCCTTGGTGAGCCACATTTCTTGTTGCGCCACCGCGGGTGCATCCCCGCCAGAGTTCCGCTGTGGCCACATTTCCTCGCTGCACCTCTTGCTTCTCTCTTCTCTATCCTAGAACTGCCTCTTAGCCATAGTACTCTAGTACAGCACCGATCCCATGCTACCGTTCGGTTCTGCTTTAACACGCCACCAGTGCCACTATGGTCGCCATGCCCACCGTGGCATGCGAGTTTGCCACAGCGTAGCTTCTCCACCCTCTCATTCTCCTTTTGAGCGCACCAAACAGAGCAACCCTAGGTCTAGTTGTTGGCAAGATGGAGACCCTTGGGTCATTGCCATTTAGTCAGAATGGCGACTCACCGTTGAGCTCTATGCGCCGCCATGCAGTGGTGCATGTGGCCAAGCTCACCCGTAGCTTCCACTGAGTTCTAGATACCACCAGAAGCTCTGTTGGACCTCCCTGAAGCCTAGGAAGCCATCGCATTGCCAAGCCCTAGCTAGAGTTGGCCGGCGTACCACCGCGCCATCGCCACCGCCTACCATGGTCGTCGGTGAGGAGTTCCCTTGCTTCTCTTGGCCAAGCAAGACCATCACCGGGTGCGGACGGAAGAGTAGATCACATTGGGGTAGACACTACCACCGACGAGCTTTCCGTTGATGAAAAACCATTGGCCGGACCTCTCCCCTATCTCTGTCTCTCTGGCATGTGGGGTCAGCTGACCCACAGGTCCCGCCTGTTAGCCTCTCCATTAGGGTTTTTGTTGTGTGTTTTCACAGATTTCTCACTTGTTTTCGGAAATTCATATTTGAGGCTTTGGGACTCCAATTGAGGTCAGTCAAAGTTTGTTGGGATGCTTATGAAGTGTAGAATGTGGTAAAATTATAAAGTGGACATGCTCTATGAATTTAATTTGAGAATTAAATAAATCTACAAAGGTGCTCTTTATTTGTGTAGAAACTTGTGAATTTCATAGATGGAGTTCTAGTACTCCATTAATTGTGAAATTTTTATAGTGGACTATTCTTGATATGCTTAAGCTAGGATAAAAATTACAAGTCTAGTGCATGCATAATAATTTAGTTACAGATTTCTTTAGAAGCAACCCTATATCCTTGTGCTATTTTTCATGGTAAAAATATGTAAACTTTGAGCATGAAACTTTTTGTGCAGTGTTGTGTTATGAGAAGCTAAGAAAAATAGGAATTCTATTGTTTGACACTTTTCAATAGGGTTTCCTATTTATGCTATTTTAAGCCCTGCTGGCTTGTCATTTTTGTGTAGGATGTTATACTTGTTCAAATGCTGTAAAATTTATACAGTAGCCTATTGGAAACATGTATAAGCTACTATAGTTTTTGTGGAATTTTCTGTACATTTTGGCTAGGTGTTTATTATTTAACCTAATTATCTAAATAAAATAATAAAGGCATGAAAATAATTTAGTTAGGAATGGCCACTATGTTTTCTAGTGTTCATTTGATGTATTTTAACTATTGGTAACATTGGTAGTGCTCATAGTACTGTTCTTGTATGTAGTGAAATATTATTTTCACTATAATTCACTCACGGTGAATTTCTGGATAGATTTTAGAGTTAAGCAAATTAACTAGTGAAGATGAGGTTTGCTAGGAATCTTGTCTATAACAAAGTTATAGATAACTCACTTAACTAGCTTGTGTTAAATTTTGATGGCATTTGGCCAAATAGTTTTTGAGTTATGCTTGTTTATAAGTTGGTCTTCTGAAATTATAGCTCTTTGAAATTTCTAGACCAGATTTGATAAATTTGCCGGTTTGACCTTGTTAACTTGGGAATCGTGCTAAGATGTTTAAATATGAATTGTATACAATTTCATAAAATTTTCAGATTGTCTTGTAGCACGTCTTTTGGATTAGTACAACTCCATTTATGAGTTAAACTAGCAGCTATTGTCTACAGCATTGAATCTGTGAATGCCGGGAATGACTTGTTTGCTTTATTTGAGCTGATGTAATTATTTAGATGCTTAGGCTAATTAAGATAAATTGTTAGTTGCAGGTGCTAGACCTCTTACTGAAGATGAACAACTTTATCTTAGGTTATTAGAGCTTGGTGAGTGTGTAGTTCTTGTTTTCTAAAAGAGATATGCACCTACTCAGTAAAATAGATGTTAATCTTGTATTATCGTGGCATTCATATGTCCATCTATACATGGCTATTCATTTTATCATCACTTTCCATTTTTGGTGCATGCATGACTCTTATGCTATGCATATGCATGCAATAGGTGTTTCGGAGGGAGTCATGCTTCTAGAATTCGAGCAAGGACTTCCAGAGGAGCAGCAGCAAGCTCAGGAAACGAAGGTGCAGGCCATAGAAGGTGGAGCCAACAAAGAAGAAGTCCTTGAGTGTCCCAATCACCAACCATCCTCTTTTGAAAATGATTACTTTGAGTATCTTTATTTGTTTGATGTATTAAGTGATAGGAATTGGATGCAAACACTTTTTGCATATATATCTATTGCTTGTCCAGTAAACGTACCCTAAATCCTATTTAGGTCCAGGCGTGAATCAAAGCTTAGCCTTGCTTAGAAAAGTAGAGTCAGGTGATTTCCTATCACCTACAAGTTAGGATGATGTCTGGTCACGGTTGGCTATATTTGATATCATGGAAATAACCATGTGTTAATAATGAATGGAGACCGGACGGGATGTCAATAGAGAAGCAACAAGGCAAGGAGGTCTTGGGTGTGGATCTATCCCCGTCTTTGTCGATTAAGGACTGATTCAATATATGTCCACATGTCATGTTGAACGCATGTCTATCACTTAGTTGGCTAGATAACTCGATCCGACCACGAAGCTGAGTAGCTCAACTCAGGCCGAAGGGCCAGGAAGTGAAAGTTCGCACTCTGATGGAAGTAAGGATGTGTAGGGAGCCATTAGCGTAAGTCCAAAGGTGAGATTGACCACTTGGCAGAGTGGATTCCCTGAGAGTGCAGCGCTGCTTGGAACCATTAATTTATTCCTAAGTTGTACCAAAGGTGACCTAAGACTACCTTAGAGTGGGTATGTTTGAGTTTGTGTTAGGAGTAATTCCCCAGCTGGGTAGGAATCGATTCTAATCACTGTCACTCCCGGATAGTTAGAACTTGACTGAGCAGCGGCAACGTAGACACTTAATTGAACTTGATGGTTAAAATGATGATGATGATGGTACAACATTATACCGAATATGGTTAATAATGTTTGGAGTTTAATCAATTGCTTGCTCTACTATAGGTGCTAATCTAGTTGACAGGTTAATATTGATAACTTGATGCTTGACTAATAATTTAAATTATGCACTTGTATCATCAAAGCTTTTATGCAAAATGGTTGTCAAGCGAGATCCACTAATAAAACCTTGCATACTCCTTGGTGTCATTTATTTTTGGTTTATGACGGGTAAGTCTAGCTGAGTACATTCTCGTACTCAGGGTTTATTCCCCCTTGTTGTAGATGATGTGCTCTATAACGGCTACTACAAGTATTGTCTCCAACCTACGGGGGTTGAAGACTAGATCATGGTGCATGATCTTCTATGTTATCTTATCATGTTGCTTTTGCTGGATATGACTATGGAACTGGCTTGTATTTGAACTAAGTGTGTGTGATGGTCTCAAACTACTTTGCTTCCACTATTTGTGAACTCGTGTTGTAATAACTATGTGAACTCCGATGTATGAGGTACTTGTGAACTACTTGTGAAATGGATGTAACATGTGGCTTGTTATGTTGAATCACTATGATCTTGGTTGTATGCAAGTTGGTTTGAAATCCTTCATGGTTTCAGTTGACTACCAGGTTTATACGGGTTCAAGTATGATGGGTTGATCACTCTGATGATTGGTTTTGTATTTGTGCTCTTATAAATTGGTCGGTTCTGTTACAGCTGGCATCAAAGCTAGATTCAACATTGAGCATGTCATATGTGTATTTAAAACAAAGGTTTTTGTTTGCAAAAAATAGGTTTGACAACTTATAGCTACTTATATGTAGGTGTGTTCAAATCTAAAATTTTATCTAAGTGTGCCAGGGGTCATATCCTCTATGACCAAATAAGGACTTTTAGGTGGCTTATTTAAGTAATGACTTTGGGGGGTAATTGCTTGCATTTTATTTCGTCGTCCATATGGCGTGCTATTGTATGGATACCATCCGCTTGGGTGGTAATGTATGGATCAATTGCCTCTACACTCAGGTAAGTGTGAGTTGTGAGAGCATGACCATCCAACTGTCGATCTAGGGGAGAGTTAGTTGTGGTTACTAGAATATTTACATGTTACACACATGTATGTATGAAGGTACTTAATTGTGGGTATATCTGTCGGGTAGCTTTGGATATCGAAGTATGTACATCTGGGATGTATATATGGAGAGTATCTTAGTTTACTGCTTTCATTGTATGCTTATTTATCTCTTGTGGGGATGGGCTACAATGAGTTTGTCTGCAGGTACACTAACAATGTAACGTGTAGCTCGACTAGATTCGTATATGAGAGAATGTATGTATGCCTACGTCTATGTCGCTAGAATTTTAAATTTGTCCTAAGATTCGTGAGGAAGTATGGAACGTGCATGCATCATGTTCACTCATGCCATTATATTTTTGCATCACTCCCTCCCTTATCTTTAATTATCCCGTTATATATTTCTCATCCTGTAAGATAATCCTCTCACACCCAAATTGCAATGTTGCTATAGATGGCTGCACCAGCACTACCACCTAGGAGCAGCACATTCCTACACATGTTTGGCACTCCAACCCTATTGTGGAGGATGCTACATTCGGTGGGATACGCTGAAGCACCTCGGTATACTTGGAAGCAAGTAGAGACTGAAGAAAGGCCATTGTGGTATGACATTGAAGTGGTGGTGCCGCCTCACGCAAACAGACCCCAATGGCTTGGTTGGAGCATCGAAGCTAATGGACAAACACCTTGGGAAGGCGCCCAAGTGGTAGCCTTGGAAGTGCTAGTTGATATTTGTCAAGAGTTTGGTGATAAATTGATCAACGGACTAGCAGAGTCCATCCCTTGAGTAGCCCCGTCTGAGGTAGTGTGGCTAAATTTTGAGGATGATCCCTTGGTAATGACTAAGATAGAATGGGTATAGAGCTCGAGGCCAGCCATGAGTGCTATGATGGCTGTTCTAAAGATGTTCCATGATCGTCAGGGCACTTATGTTAGTGCTTTGATAGCCCTTCAGTAAGCACAGAATGAACGGCGCAAGTGGAAGAAATGTGCACGCAAATATGGTAATGAGCTTAGGGAAGCCCAAAATGAGATAGGTGGTTTTATGACTACTTTGGAAACTCATAGGCAGCAGTTTGTACGTGCTGTCAGGGAAAGAGATGCTAACCATGATCAAATCATGCAGTTGACTCATGAGAGAGATGACGCAATCCGTCTGGCACAAACTAGGAACAATGCTAGGGTCATGGCAGAAATTCGAGCTGAAGTCAGAGAGAATGAATTCCTCCACTAGATCAAAGAACTACAATTGACATTCACCATCTCAATAATTAGATCAATCCGATTCCTCACCCTATTCTAGTGTACCCCGTGGTGGGAGGACCATAGGTGATCTTTGCTGATGATGATGGCATGGACTTAGATGCCAATGTCATCATAGTGCCTGAAGCTAAAGAAGAAGAGGAGGAGGAACTAGATCCTATCGAGGATGAAGATGGTGAAGGAGTGATCAATGCTGACACCGATGAGGAGGCGTAGTTTAGTTGTAGCACTAAGCTAGATGCACTAGTCGTTATCTTTTGCTTTCTTCTAGAAGAACATGTAACTTAATGTCAGTTAGTGACTTTGATGTAATCTCTGAGACTTGCATGTTAGCTCCATGTGGCTGTGAGCTTTAATAAAAGTCTAGCTTCAACATTGGCAAAAATTTGGCATGTATGCGTATGCATCGCGAGAATGTGCGGAGTAAAATATTGGCGATGTTATGAGGATGAATTATTGTATCTCTGTTTATTGTATGAAATTATTCTCTCCAATGAGTTTAGTTTGGCATAATTCTACAATTCATCTGTAATGTTTCTAACATTGTCCATCATTACTCACTATTGCACTTCTGTAGATGTCACGCAATCTATGCTCGGACAGAGTTGGGGGTAGTGGTGATGATGATCTTCCCCTGCCACCACCGCCCACACCATCTGATCTATTGGCCATGCTTGTTGAAGGTCAGCATGCTTTGGGGGACGCCATGCATACCCTAGTGCAGCATCAAGCACAGGGTCGCAATCAACGTTAGGAACCAGAGCCGAATTAGTATAGTGATTTTAAAGAGTTCCAAGACACCAAGCCACCAATCTTTAAAGAAGCTAAAGATCCACTCTAGGCAGAAGAGTGGCTAAACATGCTTGAGCACAAGTTTTGTTTGCTTAGGTTGATGGAACATATGATGGCAGAGTATGCTTTGCATTAGCTGTAAGGACTAGCAGGTATATGGTGGTGTCATTATAGGTCCACCTTACCTAAGAATGCTCAGATTACTTGGAATCAGTTCCTGGAGGCTTTCAAGGGTCATTATATTCCTCCTAGCTTGATGGCCATGAAACACAATGAGTTCATGAAGCTGATACAAGGTACCAAGACTCTTACTAAATATCTTCATGCATTCAATCATCTGACAAGGTATGCCCTAGAATTTGTTGACTCAGAAGCAAAGAGAATCACTAGTTTCAAGAGAGGGCTTAGTCCCAAACTGATGAAGTCCATGGGGAACAACAAGAGTGCCACTTTCAATGAGTTCATAAGTGATGCTCTTACTCAAGAGAACAACAATAATGTCTATGCAGCTTCCAAGAATCGCAAGAGGGCCTTTGAGGCAAGTGCATCTCAAGCTAAAGCTCCAGTGGCTAAGACTCAGTTTCGCTCACCGGCTGCAGCCATTAGGTATCATTCGCCTCAAAAGAAGAATTAGGCAAAGACTGGCTTCAAGAAGGCCTTTACTACTCTTCCAAAGGGCACCATAGGACCAAGGAATTCTTTTGTTCCGCCAGCTAACAGGCCCTATTGGAATTGTGGTAGCACAGGTCATTGGTCCAAGAATTGTCCTTATCCTCAGAAGAATAATCAGAAGTAGGGGAATTCTGGTGCTTGTCAAGGTCATGTAAACTACACCAACATGACAGAGATACCCTTAGGAGAGGTGGTCACTGCGGGTAAGTTTCTTGTGAATCAACATCCTACAGTTGTACTATTTGATTCTGGTGCTTCGCATTCATTCATGAGTCCAGCTTTTGCATCGAAGTACAATCAGAAGGTAATTACACTATCCACGGGTAGTTATTGCATTAGTGCAGCTAGAAGTAATATTTCTTCCAATCAAATAGTATTGGCTGTGAGTATCGAAATAGAGGAATGAGTGTATATGGCCGATCTGGTAGTTTTGCTAGGATTAGGTATAGATGTAATCTTGGGGATGAAGTGGATGAGCGGTCATGGAGTGCTCATCGATACTACCACTAGGGTCATTATGTTGAGGGATCCTATTAGCAATGAGGCTTTCCTAGTGCCACTTCCTAGAGATATGGACCTCCACAACACTGCCAATGCTATCTAGACCCCAAGAATTAAGGATGTTCTGGTAGTGTGTGAATTTCTAGATGTATTTCCTGATGATCTACCTGGTTTACCACTAGATCAAGATATAGAATTCAAGATCGAGTTAGTGCCAGGTACTACACCTATTTCTAGAAGGCCTTATAGGATGCCACCCAATGAGTTAGTAAAGCTTAAAGTTTAGTAACAGGATCTGTTAGAAAAGGGTCTTATCCAACCTAGTGCTTCTCCTTGAAGTTGTCCAGCTATATTTGTGAAGAAGAAGGATAAGTCATTGCACATGTGTGTGGATTATTGTCCACTCAATGCTGTGACAGTCAAGAACAAGTACCCATTACCCCGTATTGATCTTTTGTTTGATCAGTTGTCAAAGGCAAAGGTATTCTCTAAAATTAATTTGAGATCTAGTTATCATCATATAAAAATTAGACCAGAGGATATGCCTAAGACAGCTTTTTCCACCATATATGGGTTGTATGAGTATCTTGTTATGTCTTTTGGTTTGACCAATGCTCCTGCATACTTTGTATACCTGAAGAATTCAGTATTCATGGAGGAACTAGACAAATTTGTGGTTGTCTTCATTGATGACATTTTGATCTTTTCCACGAATGCTAAAGAACATGCCAAGCACCTGAGAGTTGTTTTATCCAGGCTATGAGAACATAAGCTTTACGCCAAGTTTAGTAAATGTGAGTTTTGGCTTAAGAAAGTACCTTTTTTGGGTCATGTGTTGTCCGATGAGGGAATTTCGGTTGATCCAACTAAGGTTCAAGAAGTCTTGGATTGGAAAGCAACAACTTCAGAGGTTAGGAGTTTCCTTGGTTTGACTGGCTATTATTGTCACTTCATCCCTGATTTCTCTAAGATAGCCGAGTCCATGACCAGGTTGCTTCAAAAAGATGTGAAGTTTGTTTGGACTCCGAAGTGTGAAACTGCTTTTTGCATTGTGTGGACTTTGTTGACCTCAGCTCCTATTTTGGCACAACCTGATATCGAGAAACCATTTGTTGTGTTTTTTGATGCATTAGGTACCGATTTAGGATGTGTTCTTATGTAGGAAGGTTAGGTTATTGCTTATGCCTCACATCAGCTAAGGAAGCATGAAGCCAATTATCCAACTCATGATCTAGAGTTAGCTGTTGTTGTTCATGCTTTGAAGATTTGGAGGCATTACCTGCTCACTAACCTATGTCATATCTATACCGATCATAAAAGTCTCAAGTATATCTTCACTCAACTAGAATTGAATACAAGACAGAGAAGATGGCTAGAGTTGATCAAAGATTATAACATAGAAGTCCATTATCATCTGGGTAAAGTAAATGTGGTTGCCAATGCTTTGAGTAGAAAGATTATCATTTGGTACATCTGTTACATCCTGCTGTGTTGCACAGTATTACTCTTAGTTGCTCTCTTGAAAGTAAAATCATCGAGCTTTAGAAAACCGACGTGGGTATGTTCCACATAAAAAGGAAGATGAAGGAACAAGAAACAAAACACTTTCGAGTTGATGTGAAGGGTGTCCTATGGTTTAAGGATAGACTTGTAGTACCGAAGGACAAAGAGCTTAGAAACCAAATCTTAGAAGAAGCTCACTCATCCAAGTTATCTATTCACCTGGGAAGTAGCAAAATGTATCAAGACTGAAAACCTCGCTTTTGGTGGACAAAGATGAAGAAAGAAATCATAGCTTATGTTGCAAGGTACGACAATTGTTGTAGAGTCAATGCAATTCACTTGAAGCCTGCTAGACTTCTTCAACCATTGTCTATTCCTGGATGGAAATAGGAAGACATTAGTATGGATTTCATTGTTGGACTTCCTCCTACCTAGAAGAATTTTAATTCTATATGGGTAATAGTGGATCGTTTAACCAAGTCTGCTCATTTCATACCAGTTAGAATTGACTATCGACCAAGTGACTATGCTGAGTTATATTTTAATTAGATAGTATGTATCCATGGTGTTCCTAGAACCATTGTATCTGATAGAGGATCTCAGTTCACTGCTTGTTTTTGGGAACATTTGCACAAGATGTTAGGCACCAACTTAGTCAGAAGTTCTGCTTATCATCCATAGACCTCTGGACAGACGGAGCAGGTGAGTCAAATATTGGAAGACATGTTAAGAGCTTGTGTCATATCTTCCAAAGGTTCATGGGATAGGTGGTTACCCATGGCTGAATTTTCCTATAATAATAGTTATCAAGAAAGTATGAAGATGGCTCTGTTCGAAGCATTGTATAGCCGCAAGTGTAGAATTCCTTTGAACTGGGTTGAATCTGGAGAAAGGAGATACTATGGCATTGATTTCATCGAAGAGGCCAAACAACAAGTCCATACTATCTAGAAACATATGGAAGCCGCTCAGGCTAGGTAGAAAAGCTATGCAGATAAAAGAAGGAAGCCCATTGAGTTTAAAGTGGGTGATCATGTTTATCTGAAGGTATCGCCGATGAAAGGTGTGCAACGATTCGGAGTAAAGAGGAAGCTTGCACCTAGATATGTAGGTCCATATCCGATCATAGAGAAGAGTGCAAATGTAGCCTACAAAATAGAGTTACCTTATGAGATGAGAGCTATCTTCAATGTTTTTCATGTATCTTAATTGAAGAAATGTCTCCGTGTTCCCGAAGAAAAGGTTTCACTTAGAAATATCAAGTTGAAATTAGATCTATCCTATGAAGAAAGGCCGGTGCGGGTTATTGATGCCAAAGAAAGAGTAACCCAGAACCTTGTGGTTAAGTTTTACAAAGTCATGTGCAGTAATCAGGGTGGTAAGAGCGATGCAATGTGGGAATGGGAAGATTATTTAAAGGACGTATACCTCGCCTTTTATTCAAAATAGTACGCTTTTTAAATCTCGGGGTGAGATTTTTATAAGGGGGAGGGCTATAACACCCTAGGTGTTAGGCTTGCATAATTGCACTTGCATTGCATGAGCATAAGTATCATTCATTCATGCATAAGCATTTTCATATGAAACATTGCTATGAAACATGTGAAACATACTATTGTACTTTTATGTTTCATTGTATGTATGCTTTATGATCATGTGTGATTGAGTGCTGGTGGTGAATGTGGGTCACTAAAATCCCTTAGCTACACTTAGGATACTTAATGGAACATTGTTCATGTAGATCATTTCACCTAATCAAGCCCCTAAGTCATGATGTGTTTGGTTTGACTTAGGGAACCAATTTGTTTGACCTTTTATGAACTGCAAGTTAGAAGCTTTCCATGGCTGAGCAACTTAAAGCAAAGTTGTAGCAAATTATATATGGAACAAATTTTGTTTAGAGGACAAGTCATGAAAATGTGTGGAACAGTCCCAAACATGGCCCACAAGTCAGATTTGGGTGCTGATTCAGCACTTAGAAAATTTTCTAAGTCCTAGGTGCCACACAGTTTCCATGTACCTATGTTTGGGGTGTTGTAACTCATGATCCTTTGTGAATTAGCTGATAGTTTCTATAGAACAATTGTAGCTCTATCATAGTTCTATGACTTTTATTCTAGGAGATTTTGCTAACTCGCTGTAGATTAGGAATTAGGAGGGTATGAAATTGGGCTGTCAGGCGTTGATGCTGGCTCTGATGGCTGCCGAGCTCACGCCGTTGTGGCCAACAGAGCACTGGCCACGCATGCCATTTGGTGACCGTACACCAACATAGGGCCCGCTCATTAGGCAGCGACTGCCAGCAAGGCTCTAGCGATGCGTCCAAGCCACCACAGCGCCGGTCATTCCTTCTCACTCGCCTCCTCGCTCTCAGTTGCTCACCGCGCTCGCCGTCGCTATCACAGCAGCTCCACCAAGCTCACATGCGCTCACTGCTGCCCTATTCTCAAATCTATGACACTCATAGCATTGCCTTGCTCTGCTCTACCATTCCCATCTAGCCGCGCTCATAGTCATGCCCTTGGTAAGCCGTATTTCTTGTTGCGACACCACGGGTGCGTCCTCACCATAGTTTTGCCATGGCCACTGCCGTGGCCACGTTTCATCACTGCACCTCTTGCTTCTCTCTTCCCTATCCTAGAACTACCTCTTAGACATAGTACTCTAGTACAACGTTGATCCCATGCTACCATTCAGTTTCACTGGAACACGCCACCGGCGCAACCGTGGTCACCATGCCCACCGTGGCATGTGAGTTTTTCGCAGCGCACCTTCTCCACCCTCTTCTCCTTTCGAGCACCCCGAATAGAGCAACCCTAGGTCTGGTTGTTGGCAAGACAGAGACCCTTGTGTCACCACCATTTAGTCAAAATGGCGACCTCGCTGTTGAGCTCTGTGCGCCGTTGTGTAGCGGTGCATGTGGTCGAGCTCACTCATAGCTTCCACCGAGTTCTAGATACCTCCAAAAGCTCCGTTAGACCTCCCCAAAGCCTAGGAAGCCATCACATTGCCAAGACCTAGCTAGAGTTGGTCGGTGTACCACTGTGCCATCGCCGCCATCCACCATGGTCGTCGGTGAGGAGTTCCTATGCTTCTCTCAGCCAAGTAAGACCATCACCGGGTGTGGACGGAAGAGTAGATCACGTTGGGGTAGACACTATCGCCGGTGAGCTCACCATCGGTGAGAAACCATCGGTCGAACCTCTCCCCTATCACTGTCTCTCTGGCATGTGGGGTCAGCTGACCCACGGGTCCCGCCTGTCGCCTCTCCATTAGGGTTTTTGTTGTGTGTTTTCATAGATTTCTCACTTGTTTTGGGAAATTCATATTTGAGGCTTTAGGACTCCAATTAAGGTCACCCAAATTTTGTTGGGATGCTTATGAAGTGTAGAATGTGGACATGCTCTATGAATTTAATTTGAGAATTAAATAAATCTACAAAGGTGCTCTTTATTTGTGTAGAAACTTGTGAATTTCATAGCTTGAGTTCTAGTGCTCCATTAATTGTGAAATTTTAATAGTGGACTGTTCTTGATATGCTTAATCTAGGATAAAAATTCCAAGTCCAGTGCATGCTTAATAATTTAGTTACAGATTTCTTTAGAAGCAACCCTATATCCTTGTGCTATTTTTCATGGTAAAAATATGTATCCTTTGAGAATGAAACTTTTTGTGCAGTTTTCTTGTGTTATGAGGAAGCTAAGAAAAATAGGAATTCTATTATTTGACACTTTTCAATAGGGTTTCCTATTTACGCTATTTTAAGCTCTATTGCCTTGTCATTTTTGTGTAGGATGTTATACTTGTTCAAATGCTGTGAAATTTATGCAGTAGCCTATTGGGAACATGTATAAGCTACTATAATTTTTGTGGAATTTTATGTACACTTTGGCTAGGTGTTTATTATTTAACCTAATTATCTAAATAAATTAATCAAGCCATGAAAAGAATTTATTTAGGAATGGCCACTATGTTTTTTATTGTTTATTTGATGTATGTTAACTATTGGCAATATTGGTAGTGCTCGTAGTACTATTCTTGTCTGTAGTGAAATATTATTTTCACTATAATTCACTCACGGTCAATTTCTGGATAGATTTTAGAGTTCAGCAAATTAACTTGTGAAGATGAGGTTTGCTAGGAATCTTGTCTATAACAAAGTTTTTGATAACTCACTTAACTAGCTTATGTTAAATTTTCATGGAATTTGGCCAAATAGTTTTTGAGTTATGCCTGTTCAAAGTTGGTCTTCAGAAATTATAGCTCTCTAGAATTTCTGGACCAGATTTGATAAATGTGCCTATCTGACCTTGTTAACTTGGGAATCATGTTGAGATGTTTAAATATTAATTGTAGAAAATTTCATAAGATTTTCATATTGTCTTGTTGCATGTCTTTTGGATTAGTACAACTCCAGTTGTGAGTTAAACTATCAGCTGTTGTCTGTGGCCTTGAATCTGTGAATGTCGGGAATGACTTGTTTGCTTTATATGAGTTGTTGTGATGATTTAGATGCTTAGGCTGATTAAGATAAATTGTTAGTTGTAGGTTCTTGACCTCTTACTGAAGATGAACAACTTTATCTTAGGTTGTTAGAGCTTGGTGAGTGTGTAGTTCTTGTTTTCTAAAAGAGATATGAACCTACTTAGTAAAATAGATGTTAATCTTGTATTATCATGTCATTCATGTGTCCATCTATACATGGCTGTTCATTTCATCATCACTTTCCATCTCTGGTGCATGCATGACTCTTATGCTATGTATATGCATGCAATAGGTGTTTCGGTGGGATTCACGATTCTAGAATTCGAGCAAGGACTTTCGGAGGAGTAGCAGCAAGCTCAGGAAACAGAGGTTCAGGTCCTAGAAGGAGGAGCCAACGAAGAAGAAGTCCTTGAGTGTCCAGATCACCAACCATCCTCTTTTTTGAAAGACAAGCCCCAGAGCATTCTAAGTCTCCTATGTTTTGAAAATTATTACTTTAATTATCTTTATTTGTTTGATGCATTAAGTGATAGGAATTGGAAGCAAACACTTGTTGCATATATATCTATTCTTTGTCCAGTAAACGTACCATGAATCCTATTTAGGTCCAGGAGAGAATCAAACCTTAGGCTTGCTTAGACTGGTAAAGTCAGGTGATTTCCTATCACCTGCAAGTTAGGATGATGTCTGGTCATGGTTGGCTATATTTGCTATCGTGGAAATAACCATGTGTTAATAATGAATGGAGACCAGGCGGGATGTCGATAGAGAAGCAACAAGGCAAGGAGGTCTTGGTTGTGGATCTATCCCTGTCTGTGTCGATTAAGGATAGATTTGCTGTATGTCCTCATGTCATGTTGAACACATGCCTATCACTTAGTTGGCCAGATAACTCGTTCCGACCGCAAAGCCGAGTAGCTCAACTCAGGCCAGAGGGCCAAGAAGTGAAAGTGCGTACTCTAGCGATAGTAAGGATTTGTGGGGAGCCATTGGCGTAAGTCCAAAGGTGAGATTGACCACCTGGCAGAGTGGATTCCCTAAGAGTGCGGCGTTGCTCGGAACCACAAATTTATTCCTGAGTTGTACCAAAGGTAACCTAAGACTACCTTGGCGTGTGTATGTCTGGGTTTATGTTAGGAGTAATTCCCTAGCTAGGTAGGAATCAATTCGAATCACCGTCTCTCCCAGATAGTGAGAACTTGACCAAGCAGTGGCAACGTAGAGACACTTAATTGAACTTGATGGTTAAAATGATGATGATGATGTTACAACATTATACCAGATATGGTTACTAATGTTTGGAGTTTAATCAATTGCTTTCCCTAGTATAGGTGCTAATCTAGTTGACAGGTTAATATTGATAACTTGCTGCTTAACTAATAATTTAAATTATGCACTTGTATCATCAAAGCTTTTATGCAAAATGGTTGTCAAGCGAGATCCACTGATAAAGCCTTGCATACTCCTTGGTGTCATTTATTTTTGGTTTATGACGCATAAGTCTAGCTGAGTACATTCTCGTACTCTAGGTTTATTCCCCCTTGTTGTAGATGACGTGCTCTATAATGGCTATTGCAAGTATTGTCTCCACCCTACGAGGGATGAAGACTAGATCATGAGGCATGATCTTCTATGTTATCTTATCATGCTGCTTTTGCTGGATATGACTATGGAACTGGCTTGTATTTGAACTAAGTGTATGTGATGGTCTCAAACTACTTTGCTTCCGCTATTTGTGAACTCATGTTGTAATAACTATGTGAACTCCATTGTATAAGGTACTTGTGAACTACTTGTGAAATGGATGCAACATGTGGCTTGTTATGTTGAATCACTACGATCTTGGTTGTATGCAAGTTGGTTTGAAATACTTCATGGTTTTAGTTGACTACTGGGTTTATATGGGTTCAAGTATGATGGTTTGATCACTCCGGTGATTGCTTTCATACTTGTGCTCTTATAAAATGGTCGGTTCTGTTACATATTCATTAGCCGATATTTGCATCTTGAGATCCACTATCCTAGTTTCTCTTGATCTAGTTGATGTTAGGACTTTAGTCTTTCCTCTAAGCAATCTTGCATCAACCATGTTCTGATCTCTTGGGAAAGGATTATCATCAACTTTCATCTTTCGAGGTGTATCAAATTTGAGCCTTCCTTACTGAATAGCCCTCTATATATGCTGCTAAAAACTCTACACTCATTAGTAGAATGAGAAGTGGCGTTGTGAAATTTGCAGAACTTCTTATTCTTTAACTGATTGGGAGGCAACATAAAATGATTATCGGGCAACTTAATTTGTCCCTTCTCGAGCAAGAAATCGAAGAGCTTGTCTGATTTTGTGACATCAAAGTCATAGCTCTCTTTGACTCCTCTTCCCCAAGGATTTGGCACCATTACCATCTTCTTACCCCAATTCCATTCAGACGCATCAACCTCTTCTTCTTTGTCGTCCTCATAGTCGTCATCGACTGAATATGGATTATAGGCTTCGGCCATTGTTTTACTTTTTTGGAATCGAGCACCTCTACGCATATTCTGGAATTGGCTATTAAGTGCTGCCACTCATTGAGCCAACTGACCTAGGTTGTCAAATTCTTGTCCCAGCAGCTTCTCTCTCCATGTTGGCAACATTCCTTGAACGGCCAAAGCAACAAGTTGATTATCGGTCAAGTTCAATAAGAAGCACCAATTTCTAGTCTTTCAGAACCTTTGAAGAAACTCGATGCCTAATTCATTAGCTCTCTGCCTTGTAGTTATCAAATTGGTAATCTCCTTTTCTCCTATCCTAGTATAAAAATGTGTATGAAACTTCTTCTCTAGGTCAACATAATTAGCAATGGAGTTAACTAGTAGTGATGAAAAACAAGTGAAGGCTAGCCCTGACAGGGACAAGGAGAAGAAATGAACTTGATGGGCCTCTTTAATGGATGCTTCGCCCAACTGTGTAAGATATCGACTGACATATTCTATTGTGCTTGTGCTATCTTGGCCAATGAACTTAGCAAACTCCAGGAGCCTGTAATTTGTAGGAAGAGCGACTAAATCATACCATTCTGGATATGGGAGTTTGTAAGAGAAGGTCTGCCCTTTCAACTTCAAACTGAACTAATTCTTCATCATCTCGGTCACTCTAAGCAACATCTCATTAGCATTTGAATTTAGATTTCTCTACAATTGCTGACCCATCTATGGATTAAAATTTTGGGTACCTTGATACCCCAGATTTGGAATCATGTAAAGGGTGTTGTAATCTATGCCATAATGATACCCTTGGGGAATCTCTATCTACTAGGTCCTTTGCTGGTTTGCTGCTTGAAGTCTCTGGTTATAGATATTAGGATCTATATCTCTATGAATCCTTTAAACTAATAGTGCTATTCTTTGAGCTGATGATGGTATCTGGCCTGATGAGCCAAAATTGACCATTTGATTCTGAACTTGCCCCGGCATCTGTTGCACATGCTATTCTAATGATCTAGGACTATACTGTATTTGATTAGTAGTAGCACCCTGAACTTGCTCAGATGAGCTCTGAACCACCTGGACATCATCATTACCAACTGGTGCAGCTTCTTGATGGCTAGTACTGGCTTGATTAGTCTCCTGAGTCGATGGATGTGGAATGTTGTAATAAGCCAGTCCAACCTGATCAATTGGATATCCATGAAACACCTCTTTCATGGTATGTGGAATGTGTTCAAGAAAACTTCATTATGATTCGATACGGCATCATGAACAAACTTGTTTATAGCCTCTATGAAGAAACGCCTGTCTTTAGCTCCATCTGCATCTGTCTACCCATGCAATAGAACTCTTGGTAGTGGATATTTCTAAATAATTTTATTGTCATGTGTCTTGGTGTAGGACAACACACATCTATTCTGAAATTCTTCTATAGCTTTGCTAATGACATCTTTATCTTCATTAGATAGATCTTCATAAGGCACCATAAGGATGTCCTTATTGTTGTAAGTCACCATGACGATTGTGGTGTCCCACTAGGCGTGCCAAAACATGTGTCGGCACAAAAATATTAACACATGGCAAGCCGGAAGGATCTGCTTAGTATGAGCCCAGAGATCCACTTGGCTTTAACATAGGGTTAACCGATCCTACGAATTCCTCCCAAAGCGTGCTAGTCAATTTGACCTGCAATTGACAAGGAGAGACAGTTTATCAGTAATTTAAGGTGGAACACGCCGGTCTTTGCCCAGACAGTTCCAAGTGTGCTGTTTTGGGAGCAGCCAGACAAGAAAATCGACTAAATAGTCGATACGCACATAAATCGGCTATTTTAGACAGTAAAGCTTATGGATCGTGATGAGGACATTGCCATGCTAGACACATCGACGCCATGGTCTTCCCCAAGTTGCAATTCATTTCCAACTCAGCTGCCACGTCGTCCTCGGATTCAGCAGACACGTTGTCACTGTTTCGGTCATAACTTCCTCATATGACATCGAAACGGACCGTTCTTGGATGCATTGGAAAGGGGACGACGATGCCATCGTTTTGGATCTAGTCCCAGCTCCAGAAGGTCCGTGGATCATTCTGTGTGACCACGGCAAGGTGCTGCATCACCTATTTGGGCCAACTTGGCCATGTATTGTGTCGGGCCTTAAGCCCAAGTTGTGGGCGCCCAACCCCTGGCCGTCCCCAACCCTAGGTCGAGTCTTAGACTATAAACACAGCCGCCGCCGCTGCTACACAATTGGGTTTTGTTTAGAGTTTAGTTTTCCATCAAGAAACTAAATCGTTCATTGTAACTGTGGTGACAAATCCTTTTACAGTGATCCAGGGCCCCCGTTCTTGATCTCCTCCACTGTGTCGATTAGTCCTTTGGAACCGAGTTCTTGAACCCTCTATTGATATTCGCATCATTCATATTTGCAATTTCAGATTGTGTGTTTTACCTTCTTGCTTGTGCTCTTTGATTCGCTTGCAGGAAAAGCCTTCTTGGTGAGGTCAATCAAGTTGTGCTTGGTTGATAACCAATGGAGCAGTGGTGTAACGGTTGCAGGGTTCGAATCATGTCTGATTTGAAGCCGGATCGCCAACGTCGAGATCTCCACAAATCAAACTTACCGGCTACCTCTCGGAAGATCGGGCCTGTACTCATCAGATCATGATTGATTTTATGTTGAAAAATACAATGCACGTAGATGTAAATGGGATCATCAGCTAGGTGGATATTACTAGTGTGAATCATTGAGCCAATGAATCTAATCAAGAAAGGATATAACATGTGAACAAATCGACTGTCTAATACAAATGGACCTACAAATGCTCTGAATCTAATCTGTTACCATCAATAGTGTGGTTCGACCGGATCGATGGCAGCTATGATGATAATAATAACATAAAACCAAAGAATCCATAAAACCATCTATACTTCGATAGGCTTTCGAAAGACATGTTATATATGAAGGCTCAAGCAAATTGGTTGAAATAGCCGATTCAGGTGAAAAGAGACTACAACGTGTCAACAATCGACTATTTTACATGGACAAGCCCATGGACTCATCAGACTTAACCTACTATCTCTAATAGTGGGGTTCGACCGGATCGATGCAGCCATGATAAAGACAACAAATCAAACCCTTAAAGTACACAGATCTATTCATGCTTAACATAATCATGGACACACACTGTAGGCTTTAAAGCATAGGCGATCGGCTATTTAGCCGATGCAGGCATAGCAAATTGTTAAGGTCATGCCTAATCAAGAACAAATCTACTAACTAGCATCCTCTAATCTATAGTGCCATCAGTGGGGATCGACCAGATCATTGCAACCATAACATCAAGCTATAGACCAGATTTAACCAGCTTGCAAACCTCTTCAAGATTATAGTGCCTTAACTACATACTATGCACGACCAAGATCGAAGTAGAACAGTCGATAAAACATAACATGTCGTTTATTGTATGAGATATCATGTCATAACGAAGCAAACGATGGACTAAAAGGATGTGAGGCTGATCTAGACTGATCTCGATCGAGCAGATTGATGTTGCTGAAAATCAATACTAATAAAAACATCAGCAAGATTGGTAACTTAATGAATCTTCCCAAAGGATGCCACCCTTAGGTAGAGCCAATAACTTGACCTTAATCTAATTCGAGCAGTGGAGGTCGATCGGATCGATGCAGTCACACTTGAATTAGACAAGAGTCGATAACTAGCTTATACTAGACTTCACAGTGGAGGTCAAACTTAACCAATGCAGCCGTACAAATAGAAGTATAAGCCACGATGATACTTATAGACAAGCCGGAGGTCAGCCAGACCGATGTAGCCCTGCTTATTGAAGAACTCACCGGGATCTACTCTACTCTTACTCCTATGGATTGGCATAGAGCTGAAAAAGGTAAATTGTATTTGATTGATTGGATGTCCTTTACAATAGCTAGGGTCCAATATTTATACCAAGAGCCTAAACATGAATCCTACTTAAGTATGACTCATTACAATCTTTGGTATAAAAGAAAATATTCCTAACTTAAGATAACTTGTACCCTAATCTTTCTCTTTTTGTAGAGTCTGGCATGTATTTCCCGACGCCAATCATAGCTTATTATCGTTATCTGCTGACATCATTCAAAGAGAGTCGATTCCAGTGTCATATCTGAATCAGCTAATATCGATCCTCATGCAATCGATTCCTTGATCGACACAACTTTGGAATCCTTGAGTTTCCACATTCTTCTTCCCAAATTTTGGTGTAAACAGCTTCAATTCATTCTTTCCTGCAAAATATCAATAGACACATACCTGAGGGAAAATAATGAATTTGAAACACGGGTTGTGTTGTCCATTTTTTGTGATTTTCCTCTATGCTAATGGAAGGATGGTTTTAGGATTGTTTAGCATAGATTTTGTTTATCATGTTTTATGTGTTTGCAACATTCTAGTATGGTTCAAGGTAAAGATAACTTGCAACAAAAGATAAGTGAATAAACCTTGATACTCATAGTTCTTCCTTCCATGAAGAATGCGCTGGGTCTTCTTTCTGCAAAGTTATTGGAGTTCATCGCATGCCTTGATTCATCTCTGATGTGAATTTATCTCAGGACTTACCTGTAACACCCTAGTGTTAAGCATTGCATTTGGCACTTGCATTACATGAGCACAAGCAACATCTAAGCATTCATGCACATGAGCATATGAAATTTCATCTCATTCTTATACATTGTCACATGAAATGTTGATTATATATATGCTTATGCTTGTAATCATGTATGACCAATGTGTGAAATTGTTGTAAGGTCACTGCAATACCTTAGACACATTTAGGATGGTGAATGAAACAACTTTTGTATTTGATGAACTAATTTTGTTTCTAAGTGTTGGTTTAATTTGAAATGTCAGTTTCATCATGCTAGTTTGACCAAAGTTGAATAGTAGCTTAGAGTGTTTGCATGGCCATGTGACCTAAATAAAAGTTGTAGTTCACATCAAAGGTAACAAACTTAATTTAAAGGTCATTAGCTAAATCAGTGTCTAACTTAGTAAAACAAAGCTCACAAAAATCAACAAAATGTTGTGTGTAACTTAGAAAATTTTGCCAAGTCCTAAACTGGTTTTCAGTTTCAAAGTACCTTGCTTTGAAGCACTGTAGTTTGAAAACCATTGGGAATTAGGCCAAAGTCCTTTAAGCAATCTTGTAGTACTCATGTAGCTCTACACTTTGTATTAATGAAGTTTTCAAAAATTTGCCACAGTTTGGGAGATTTGGAGGTCCAAAAACATGCTATCAGTTGGCTCCTTCACCTGTGTGAATCGGCGGGGGCAGCAGCCGTCATGGCCAACCGACGTAGGCCGCGTGCACCGCGTGGTGGCCGTACACCGGTGCTAGCCCCACCCGTCAGGCTAGAGCGGGCGGTAAAGAGTGTCGCATCATGCACACCCGCTCACACACGCTCACTCTCACTCCCACCTCCTCTCTCGCCTACGTGTCACTCCAGAGCGGATACACAGTGTCGTGCCATCGCCACCAACATTCACCGTGCTCGCTCACTGCCACCGTAGTGCCATTGTCAGATTGCTTACACACACTACTCTGCCATGCCCTCCTTCACCTTCCTGAGCCGCTAGCCATACCAATCATGTTTAGGTAAAGCCGTTGTTCGAGTTCACCACCGCTGCGCCATCGTTAGAGCTCCGCCGAGCTCGCGTTCACCATGGCCATGCTCCACCGAGCCATCTCACGCACGCCTTTCTCTCGTTAGGGTTAGCCTTGGGTTAGGTCTAGGTCATGTAGCTTGCCATTGAGCCAACGCTGGCACACCAGCACCAGAACATGGCTGTGCACTACCGTGCTTTTGCCGCCGCCATGCCACGCACACGCCCAAGCTTCACCGTTGCTCCATTGTAGCTCCGACCTAACCCTAGATCTCTGCAACACCACCAGGATGCTATAGCCGAGCTCATCTGAGCATGCCATGGCCGGAAATGATGGGTGCGCCATCGTAGCGCCGCCGCCATAGCCAACCACCATTAGGGGTTTGCCCACTTAGCTGACTAGGTGCGGAATGAGGGGAACACATCGGTGGTGACCTCACCGATGGTGAGTTCTCACCGGTCAAAGCCGACACCCTGCCTCTATCTCACTAGCGCATGGGACAGGGTTGACTATGGGACCCATATGTCAGCGCCTGAGGGTGCATAGACCGGGTGTACCTAGCAGTTAGAGTTTAGTTGGTTTTTGAATTAATTTCACAGATTTGAGTACAAACTTCAAAAATTCATATATGGAGCTAGGAGTATCCAAATGGGGTGAACCAAATTTTGTTAGATTCATCTTGAAGTGTACTAATTGATAAAAATATGAAAATACTTCTTAGGGTATTTTTTGGGAGAATTAAATTGAGCAAAATAAGTGCTTTTAATTTAGTTTATATCTTGTCAAATGCATAACTTAAGCTAGGAAGATGATAAAATTGGGGTTCCAATTTTGCTGATCTTGTGTTGACATGCTCTAGCTAGGAAAAATACTAAACCTATAGTAGGCATACTTGAAATATGGTCTTCATATTTAATCCTAATTAATTGCTAGTTTGTAGTTAAATTAGGGGTAAAAATATATAACATATAATCATACAAATTTTTACATAGTATTCTCATTCTAAGAGGAAAGTAAGAAAAATATTAAATCTATTGCTTGACACTTTTCATTAGGCTAAACAATTTTTACTAAAATAAACATATATATCTTATCATTTTAGTAGAGGTTGATATGCCTATCCAACTGGCATGAAATTTGTACAGTAGACTATCAGGGTCATATTTAGGCTACTATAATTTTCTCAGAATTTATAGAGCATTGGAAATATTTATCCTTTGAATCCCCTTATTATCTAAGGAAATTAATAAATGAATATAAGTAAATTAGTTATGTTTAACCATGATGTTTTCTATGGTGCTTGTAATGCATATGATCTGTTGGTGTTATTAGTTAGGCTTAGAAGTAATTGGTTGTATGTAACTAGTTAATTATTGCTTTATAATTCAACTAGATGGCTGCATGTATAGTTTCTGTTGTGGTGATAATTTCATGATGACAATGGTATTTTCTGTAAAACATGTTAATAACAAAGTTGTAGATAACTTACTTACCTACTTGGTATTAAATTTTCATAGTCATAAGTCTTATGGTTTAAGAATTATGGCTGTTAGAATTCTACTATTAGAAATGCTTACTTTCTGGATAGATGTAAATGATTGAATTGTTGGACCTAGATAACTGCTGAATCACTTTGAGATGATTAAAAGAAAGTGGTAGGCAATTTCATAAGATTTCCATATAGTCTATAACCATATTAATTATATGTGTATAACTCCCGTTATGGTCAAAACAAGTGGCTATTGTCTTGTAGTGTAGATAATAATCTACATAAGTGTTTGTTTAGTTACTAGAGAAGAGATATGCACCTACTCAATAAAAGAAAATAAAACTTGTTATCACCTTAAGGCAATGCTGTTGAGAACACTTAGGAGGATGCATTTCATCACACTATATCTTATGCTACTTGTCATTATTTATGCATCCATGATATCTTATTTTGTGCTCATGCATATAGGATCATCTGAAGGGATAACTCTATTGGAGTTTGAAGAAGACCCAGAGGAACAATAGGAGGCACCTTAGGCCATAGCTCTAGAAGGAGAGGAGCAAACTCTTGAAGACTTACCCAAGTGCCTAGATCAGAGGCCAACTTCTTTTATCAAAGGCAAGCCCCGGAGCATTTTAAGACTCCCATGTTTTACAAAATATCATTTGAGTCCTTTATGTTTGATGCATTAGGTTATAAGAGTTGAATTGTAAACACTTGATGCATAGAACTACCTTGTCCAGATAAATATACCTTTACCCTATGTATGTCCAGGATCAAATATATGCTTAGCCATGCTTAGACCGGTAGAAGTCGGGTGATTTCCTATCACCTGTGAGATATAGGTGGATACCGAAGCACGGTTGGCTATATTTGCTATCATGGAATAGAACCATGGGATAATGTAACTAGAGGCCGGGCAGAGTCTATGTGTAGGTTCATGTGATTTCGTCTATGCCGGTTAAGGACCATACCATTGTTGGCACTTCTGTCGAGATTGAACGCATGCCTCTCACTTAGCTGGCCAGATAACTCATTCCGACTATGAAACCAAGTAGCTCAACTTAGGCTAGGCCCTATTCTATAAAAGTGCATACTCTGGATAGTAGTAAGGATGTGCGGGGAACCAAACATGAGCCCAAGGGTAGGCTAGGCCTGAACGTCCTGGCGCTGGTTGTCCCTGATTATGCGGCGCTAGTCGAACCCATGAAATGTGGACCTGAGTTGTACCAAAGGTGACTGTTGATCTAGTCTGCCTGAGTTTGTATTAGGAATAAATTTTCAGCTGGTTGAAATTGATTCGAATCGCTGTCTCTCCCAGATAGTGAGAAACTTGGCTAGCTCTAACATCGTAGTAAGTGTATTATGTAATGATGGTTATGAAGAACATGAAATTACTACACCAGCTATGGTTATTATTGTTATGCTACTAAATGATATACCACATGTTTGGCACAGGTTAGTTGCTAATCTAGAGATGAATAGCTATAATTAACTTGATGACCGATTATAACTATATACTTGAATTGGTAAGTTTTCTATGCAAAATATTATCAAGCTAGCTCTACTTATATAGCCTTGCATAATCCTTGGAGTCACTTTATTTTTGGTTTATGATGGGTAAATCTAGCTGAGTACCTCCTCGTACTCATGGTTTATTCCCATTGTTGCAGATAATACGATGTATGATGTTTACTGTAAAAACTGCTTCTGTCCTGCCATGGATGATGAGTAGGGCCCTGGGCAAGGCATTTCTCATTAATCCCTCTCTTATGCTTTTGTGGAATTATGATCATGAGCTAGCACCGTATTTGAACAATGATGGAGACGTTGATTTCAAACTCTATTTGCTTCTACTACTATTTTATTTGAACGTGGTTTGTAATAACTTTAATCTACTATGATGTATGGAACTATATTTGTGAACTTTATATAATGTGTGACATGTATGTTGAATCATGTATGATCTTGGTTATATGTTGATGGTTAATCGAGACCCTTCGTGGTACTCGATGGACTATCGGGTTTATATGGGCACACGTATGATAGTGTGACCGCTTACGGGCTGCCATTATACTTGTGCTCTTATAAATTGGACGGTTCTACTACATTACCCAGATTGAATTTGAGAGTTTTCTACAAGGGTTAGTCCAACAAAATAACCAGTATCTACAAAACCATACTATCGGCTTAAAAATTAAACTTGAGACCATGTCTATTTTAATTTAGGAAAGCATTTTAACCTAAGCACCATGCTTAATTTAAAAAGCCTTTGGAAGTAAGATCAACACACCGCTTGGTTCAAAAATCAAACTAAACACCACGTATATTTTGATTTAAGAAAATAGTTTAAACTAAGCACCACGCTTACTTTAAAAGGTGTACGAAGATACTCCAAACCTAAGCATACTATAGCAAACAAAAGTAGCATGAAAGCATAAAAGAGATTTATTCAAATGGAGATGAAAAAGCATGATCATGGTGAGATTCTCCTTTTTTTAATAAAAGATGCAAGTGGTATAAATGTATGCAAGGAACTAAATATGCTATGGATTTGATATGAGAGAATTTAAATTAAACGAAGTGTCTACATCAATCATTGAGAATAAACATGCAATGGAATACAAAAATTAAAAGATAACTACTCATCAAGTTTAAAGTCCATGAGCAAGACTATCTCACCTTTCTTCATCATACTTACCATGACTCACATGATGGAATTTGTGAGTAGTGCAGCGTCTGTATTTGTCACTTGATATGTGATTTGTATTCTTGTGATGTCGACCTTTTTCTCCAATCTACACATGGTTAGAGAATATATATGTCTATACAAACCTATGAGATGGCAGGGTTCCAATATTGATGGATCTTGAATGTTTAGGCACCCTAGGGTTCTTCAATGTTTCTTCTTTTCTTATGGAAGCTTGTCGGAAGGTCTAAACGGTGTTTGCTATCCTGCCTTATTCCATAATTCAATAGAACAGGGGTAATCCTACTAAAACTAGTGGTATGTTAATGATCTAAATCTTTACGCCAATTGTTTTCCCGGTAACGGCACCAAAAATGCTTGTTGGTATTTATAAGTGCAAATAGAATATGAAGGATTCCGCAAGCGCACAGAATAGCATTGTAGCATTTTACTAGGAGTATTCCAGGTATCTTTATTTATATATTACCATAGAGAAACAATGGAGTAAAGACTTATTGAATATCAAATGAGTATCTATCAGTCAACATACCAGCATGGCTAGAGCAGGGGTGAAGGTAATGATAGGAATTAAGGTTAATGATTCTTAGGGGGTAGATCTATAAGATAACATAAACTAGTCAACTCAGGAAAGCAACGAGTGAGGTAGATTCCTATGACATTCTTATTACATGGTCAAAGTACATATACATCCAACTATAGTTAAGACTAACTCTACTCTTGTGCACTTTGGGACGCCGTTTAGACGGTAGAGTACCCACAATAGATAACTCTACCGACGCGACTACGGTCCTATAATTTAAGAACCTACTCAATTCACAGTGGACTACAAAGGATAGATGGGGTTGTCACCTCCCGTTGCTACCACCCAACTAGGGAATAGGGTGTACTCATAGGTAGAGCATCGTATAAGCACCATGCTTACATGAGGCTCGACTACTTAGCCCAATCGATAAACTAACAGGCTAAGCGCTCTATGAACCTGCACACAAAAGTAATGATAACCTCAACTAAGCAAGATACATATTAAAAGTAACCATAGCATGTAGATAGGAATATGATGAATTTATAAAAAGTCTTACAAGATGTGGAAGTGAAGATACAAGGCTTTGTCGAGTCTCCAAGACTAGATCCAGAACTTGAGCATGAGCCCAACTCAACCATTAGTCCCGAGATACTAATCTACTATATTGGAGAGTCTAGACCTAATCCTCCTGGTGTATCTTGATCTCTGAATGAGAGGTATGAATTAGGGCTTCAGGGATGCTCTAGGGAGGAGGGTAGGAGCTGCTATATATAGGATGGAGCATCAATTCTGGACCCTCTAATCAAACCAACTTGAAAGGACAATGTAGATGCAATCTAGGAGGTGGTGGAGAACCAACACTCGAAGGAGGGGCTGATAGGTGGGCCTAGGGGGCTAGGCGGCCTACAGGAGGGCTGGCTAGCCCCATATGGTAGCCATCTACCCTCCGCTTTAGTGGTTTGTCTTCTGGAGTCTTCTAGTGTCTTCCCATGTTGGTTTCGCTACGGATAAACGTGATTTGCTTTGACAAATAGGCCCTCCTTGATGGTTTTCTGAGTAAATGCTCCTATAAACATAGATTCACCTAAACTTGTGGAATTTATTAGTTTAAACCACTAGACCAATGTTGGTGATCCTTTTTATGCATTTATATAAGTTATATTGATGGTTTATGATGAACGTTAACTACCGTCAATAGGCAGCTCGGTGGTGCCACTACTAGAGAGCCGATCCCCCCTTCTGGCTATCTCCTCCTCCAATGAGGGGGGGAGGGGCAGATGATGTCCTCACATTGGTGGAGCAGCTAGACGTGGCCACCTTTGCCCTCTGCAAGGAGAGCCAGGAGGCGGACCGGTTGTGCCTCTCCATTGCCGCCACGAAGTGGGAAACAGTTGTGGTAGAGCTTGCCGCCGCTAAGGCCTAGGCGCGCCTTGCGGATAAGGCATTTGGCACGATATGATCTTGTTGTTTCATTTTGTGGGACATTGTGTCTTCAGTTGTAGCGCTTTCTTGTCCTTTTCAATCGTCTAGGAGTAGCAGATCGCCGCGTAAGGCGAGGTGGTGGAGGCAATTTGCCTTCGCTAGGTAGCCAAGGACAATGCCCATGTCTCCTCTTGAATGATGGCAGAGAGCAATAGGTGCTACCAGGACCTCCACACTGCAGCAGGCAAGGCCGTTCGCGTGCTTTCACCTCATGCGCCTACATCGACGACCATAGCGGACCGCCTCTACATGTCATGGAGGTGGCCACGTTGATGAGGACATGACACCCATGCATATGACCATGTTTGGCACATGGTATGGAGGGGTAGGAGGCCATCAAGGGTGTCCAAGTTAAGAAGGAGGCCCAAGGCTAATTCGGTTCGAGTCCCAGAGGTGGAGGCCCAAAGCAACTCAAGTTCGAGTATGCCTTGGCCTCCAGGACCAATCTAACCTAAACTGGTCACCCAGGACGCATCCGGACTCTGTTTTCAACAATCCACATATGGTTGGAAAGCTAATTTGATAAGGAAGCTAATCCAAGTGGTCTCATGTCAAAAGCCCTTCAGAATCAATGGGGATCATCGAAACAATTCAGCATCCAGAATCTGCCAGGGTGCTGCAACACCGTCTTTTGGTCCGTTGGACCGTGTATCGTGTTTGGGCCCATTAGGGGGCGCGTCTAGGGTAGGCGATGACCCTAAGACCTTTATAATCATACGCCGCTGCCATAATTAGGTTTTGGGTTTTGCTTAGATTAATCTGTCAAGAACAGTTTCGCCATTCATCGGTTTGTGAGACCCCAACTTCGTGAGGTTAATCATTCATCTACAATTTGGTTGTGTTCTTTCTTGTTCTTGCTTGTGTTCTTCGTTGCACAGGCAGGGATTAGCCTTCTTGGTGAGGTCAACCTAGTCCGTGACTTGGTTGATAACCAGAGGAGCCATGGTGCTAAGATTGTAGGGTTCGATCTTTCGATCTGAAGTCGGATCGGTGTGTCATTCTTCGCCACAATGATAGTTACCTCTACCTGATGAAAGATTAGGATCTCCATCCCTATTACACGTACTGTATTCGCATAGGGGCTGCTTCGGCCATGGCTAACGCCTAGCTTCGGCTGGGTGAGGACCTGACCGTGGTGGCACCGGGGTTCCTAGGAGAGACGAGCTATCGAGACCACGAGAACCTGATCAACGACTTCTTCATCGTGGGCGATGGCATCTTGCCCACGGTGAATGAAAAGGACATCATTCGTAATGCTCCCTATGAGTTGTTCGATTGTAACATGCCTCTGCATTCTGAATAAAAATGTTCATAATATTTAGTAGTTATTGAACATCTCTGTTTGCTATTGACTGGAACGTTCCATTTGTGTGACACAAAGTTCGAGACTGTATGGCACGTCCAGCGTTAGTACATATAGAGTAGGTGCTAACATCTCCCAATCACCATCGCTGGTAGCCTTCACCGCCGCTTTTGTCAATTTCCAAGCCCACGCGTGAGTCGTACGCATCACTCCCATGCATATTTATAAAGTTTTGTAGAAATTTGAATTTCTGTGTCTGATACAGTTGCTTACAAAGGACGCTCCCCACCATATCTTTCTCCTCCTTAGTGCTCCTATTCCTCATCACCGCTCCTACTCCCCAGTGTCAAACTATGCCACCGTCCCTACTCAACGGCATGCAAACTGCTAGTCATCACCAACAAACTAGAGCTCCACGCCAGTACGCCTCACCGGCAGGTAGACAACATAGATCCACCAGTGACCAGGTTGGTACTCATCACCGCCATCATCGCTCGAGCTCAATGTCGCAAGATCCAAAGGCAATGGTAATGCTTTCACACTTCCCTCATGCATTGTTCTTAGATTTTTATTCCCTTCTTCACTCATCTGAGTATGAATGAAGCTTCCATCTAATTATTAATGAGCTCACAAACACATCTCTGTAGTCACTCCTTCTCTGATTTAGGTGACAGCTAGCGTCATCGCTTCCATCACCAGCCCCACTCCACTAGGTCCTCGTCAAGATGGAGGAGGAGGCTCCCAACAAGAGAAATAAAGTGGACATCCTCACAGACCATGTCTAGGTCATCATCCTCAGCTGCCTCATTGTGCACTCCTTGTGCAGCTACAAGTGTGTCTATCACTCCTAGAAGAGCCTCATCTCGGGATCCGAGTACCGTAAGGAGGTGCCCCAGATTCTCGTTGGATTCTTCTACAGTAGCTAGAAAGGCAAATGCAACTTCAACAGCATCAACGGTGAATACCCCTCTTTGTCCTTCTTTCCCTTTCCCATTTAGGATGTCATGATCTTAGATTGCTCCTAGGTCCTCATCCTCTACTGGTACGTTGGATTTTGCTATGTTGTTTGCAATCTAGTGACAAGAAATGGTTGCTACTGCTGGGTAGCAACCATTCTTGTGGTTCCGCTCGCTCAGGGTTTGATCCGATAGTCTCCTTGCACTTTCATGTGTTTGAATATGGGATCAACGATGATAACTCCTTAGGTGTCAACATCTACTCATCTAAAACTGGAGCATGGATCTTTAAAGAATCTAAATGGGGCGAGGGTATTGTAGTATCCACATATGGGAAAGGTGTGTTTGTTAATGGTTTTATGCACATGCTAGAGTTCACCCAGATAGTTACTGTTGATATGGAGGGAAAGACATGGAGGAAAATTTGTAGGCCAACTGGTGATGCAATCTCTATCCATGAAGCTCAGGGTCAGTTGTGTTTATGTACTTATGATACTTTGAATAGGTATGAGCTTTCAATTTGGATCCTTGAAGACTATGGTACTAGTAAATGGACATTGAAGCATAAAGTGACCACGTTGCAACTATTTGTAAAGAAGAATATTGAAATTGGTACCAAGGTTTGTGATGTGGCCTATAAAGTGATTGCAGTTTATCTAGAATGGAATTTGATTTTCCTTGTTAGGGAGGACAAAATGCTACTTGCATATGACATGAACCATAGTAAAGTTCATGTCCTCCATGTCTGGGCCATTGGCTATCCTAGAAGTACATAGAAACTATTATCTATGAGCAGCAGATCTCACTATCTTCCTTATGTTCCCATGTTCATGGAGTCATTAGCAGAGCAGTAAAGGTGCATATGCTATATTTTGTTGTTACGTCATGCCTTTGTTTAGGTAGGTAGTTGTTTTGATTCTATATATAGGCCAATTTGGGCTTGGTAACTAAAGGAATGGTGTGTTGAATATCATTTATTCTATTGCTTTGTGTATCAAGACTCTGAGTGGTTTTGAACAATTTTCCTGCATTGGCTAAATGAGAAAGAAGAGGGACTCTATGGTGCATTGCCTACCAATCTGAAGGAAGCTTTGCCTTGCAAGCAGGACTGCCAATCTGAAGGAGCGGTGCGCATCTACCTCGTTTTTGTTACGTAAATATGTAGGGAGCAGAACCTTTATTTTGCTATGTATGTACCACTTGTGTTAATTCATCAGTTGACATAGTTGTTCTGTTAGTGTCAACTGTTATTGTAAGAAGTGTAATGATTATATCTATATGGTGTGTGTTCAATAAGTTTTTAAGGCCCAGCTTACTCCATAAATAGATTGTGAAAACTAAATGCCATAACTGCCTCTATCCGTCTGATGCGGTAGGGGTCAAGAGTGTATAACTGCCGAATCGTTTAGTAACCTGCCACCGACTAAAGGATCATCATGGGCGGATCATACTACAACGCGACAGTGACCATGCCCTATAACCAGACGGTTCATACACTAAAGTGACGGTGATGTTCGCCTTGACATAGGTGAGTCATGCTCCAATGTGACAGAAACAAGGACATCATCACGGATGGATCATAAGTGCCTCTTTGGCAGGGCTCCTGTAGGAACTATACCAAACGGCAATTTGGAGAAAGGCTCCTCCGGCGGAGCATTCAAAGAGCCAGAGCCATTTTGTACAGTGGCAGGCGGAGCCACAAAACTGAGCTTTTCCCGGCTCCTCCTTCGTAAGGGCGTGAAAGGACGTAGTGGTCCTCAGCTTGTTCGAGCATCCATCACAACGAGACTGGCTCGTTTTCATTGCATGTGTGGTGCATGTACGTAAAGAAAGTGGAGGACCTGCTAGCAAGAATAGGAGAAAAGATAGGGTTTCCAATGCAAAAATACAAGAGAGAAACAAAAATAAAGAATAGCTCTAATAATTTAGAAATAAACTAGGGCTCTCAATGAAAAAGCAAATATTAGCTTCCTACTGAAATGGACCAAATCACCTGGTGCTTGTAAAATACGTAATAAATCATATAAATATCAAAAAATAGTAAAACCAATTTTTTCTAGGTTGGGTTTTGCTAGATCTGCACCATAGTAAAATAATAAGTAGGGATATTACAGATATTTACCATATTTCACCCATTCTAGAGAAACAGGAAGAGACATTTTGCCAAACGTTTTTCTGAATGACTTCAGCTCCCTTAGAGGAGCCACTTCTTCACAGGAGCCAGAGCCAAAACTATTTTTAGAGGAGTCGGAGCCCTGCCAAACAGGGTCTAAGCCAATATGGCAGTGTTAGTGTATACCCACATAGGCGGGTCGAGCTCTAATGTGAAGGAAGTAAGGACCTTATCACAGATGGATCATAAACCAGTACAATGGTGTTAGTGTACACCGTAGTCAGTCTCAGCGACGGTGAGAGCTATGACCATCACTGTCGATAACTTACTGCTGAGGCCGAAATTGGACTGCGATGGGGATTATAATGTGGCTATGAAAGGTCTGAATATAGTAGTGGATGTTCGAATCGATAACAATCACACATGACGAAATACATATACAGTCAAAGTATACATAACAACCAAATAAATGTTTTGTGTTATAATACAAAATAAAACTAAAAACTAGAAAAAGAACACAAAATATTTTAGAGAAAAAAGGAAAAAAAACTAATTAACCCTAGGTCTCTAACACTCATGTATCAATCTAGTTCTTGGGCTAGAAAAAAGAATCACAGTAGCAACAAGAAGACTAATCCCAAATAATATAGGTGTTAATGGATATCAATTCAGAAGGAGAGTAAACAAGAAAGTACTAATTAATTTTGACTAGCTAATTAGAGGGCTATTGTGGGAACAAAAGAGGTGGAGAAAATAATAGAAAGACTATTTTTTTAATTACATAAGATGTTATAAGAGATTAACATGGAAGATGACAAGAAATTAAAGTACAAATAACACATTAACTAGTTAATTAAAGCATCGCATATTCAATGAATATATATGGTAAGAATTTTTATTATATATTAATTTCTTCATATAAATAATGAATAAAAGTATGTTTTTTCGTGTTGTTAGGGGGGCATGGCCACCGCCATCCCCCCTTGGCTTCGCCATTGATTGGGGCAGATAAAGCAGCTGCTCTCGATGAGCGTCCATGCCTTTCTTTTCTCTGTCTGATCTAATTAGAAGGGGTGGGCATACCTATTGGGTGCCTAATGATAATATGATGAAGGGACCGACGAAGACCTGAGCATCGCGACGGTGGCGGCGGAGACCTCAACGCTAGCATGACAGAGCAGGGGCAGTCTGGCAGAGCCTGCTGTGTGGTGTCGTGGCGCCCAGTGTCATCACCGAGCACATGGCGTATGGTGCTGGCAGCGGCGGTGGAGACCTAGCATGGTGTGACAGAGCAGGGGCAGTCTGGGAGCATGGCGTCCGGTGTCATCCAGGTGGCATCCCGTGCCACATTGTCCAGAGCTTGTAGGGTTCAGCGGCAGGCACCATCCATTAACGGACAAAGGGCTAGGAGCGGGGGTGTCTAGGATCTCTCCGTGTCGGAGCCGGAGGACGGCCATTGGGGACGGCCAGGAGCAAGGATGTCGGGGTGCTCTCCGCGATGGCAGCGCAGCTACGGCTAGGTGTGCTGGATTGAGGGGATAGGAGGGAGCAGGGAGCGGGGGTCAGATGGGGCTCGAGGCTGGGGAACAGGGGTCAGAGGGAGGTCGGGGTTCGGGGCTCAGCAATCGATCGAAGGCAAGCGGCGTGGGCGGGAGTCGTGCGCAGCGGCAATTCCACGGTAGAGAGAGCGTGGCGTGGCAAAGCACGCGGGGGTGGGGATGTTTAGCATGGTGAAATCACGTGGGTTATACCTCAACGCGCGGGGCAGGGTTCATTAGCGAGTCAAAAATGATAACATGTGGGTCTTTTTAGTTGTAGATAGATAGAAATTCTTTTCTATATTTAGTCAAGCTGGTGGTTTTTAGAGTTCACCCCACCTAAAAAATTCAGGGTCCACCACTGGCTATGGTCGCCAGCTGTCATCTAGCCTAGGCTAGGCGGCCTTAGGGCAGGACAAAGGCATGAGCAAAGGGGTGCCACTTGTCGCCTTGTCCTTGCATGACTCGCTGCCATATGGTCATGTCAGGTTCCCGCTCGTTGCCTCTAGGCTCGCCGCTCACCCCTCCTGTAGTCCCACTGCTGATTCACCACCACTATGCCAGCCACCGGAGGATACCCCGCCTAGGTCCTCGGCTCCCCGCAACCTGTTGACGAAATATAGTCGGCAGTCCATCTAAGGGTATGTCCATGATGGTAGATTGTCGGTAGATGGTGCGTGTAATCAGGAACCAGATGATTACAGAGGCATAAGACACAAGATTTATACAGGTTCGGCCACCGTGTTGGCGTAATACCTACGTCCTGTGTCTCATTATTCTGTATTGATTGAGGGTGTCTCATTATTCTGTATTGATTGAGGTCCCCTCTGAGGGGGGCCCCTGCCTCTCCTTATATAGTCTGGAGGAGGAGGGTTACAAGTAAAGTATCCTATTTGGTACTATTACAATATCTAGTACAACTTGTAATCTTGTCGTGCACGCCTCGATCTTACGGGCCGGGCCACCCCAGATGGTGCTACCCATGTATCATCTTGTGGTACCTAGGGGTGTATCCCCCACACAACCCCGCCTCCCGAAGTCCGCCCTAGGTCATTTCTTGCCACTGATTATGTGCATTGTGGATAGCATGGACGATGTGTCTCCAAGGATGACCAGATTAATTATGCTAAATTAAGTGCGTATGGATGACAACTCAATTTAGTGTAGTTATTAATTCGAGGGCCCTCGTAGTTGCTTTGCCATTGTAGCCTATCGTGCTCGTTTGATTACCCATGCCGACACATGTTGTAAGATGGGCGTGGGCTAGGAGGCAGGAGGGAAGAGGAATTCATTGGTGTGGTAGCCATGGGAGAAAAAACGAGAGTGAGGGATAACGTGGGAGATAACATTCGGAAGGGCGTCCAAGGATGTGGGAGGGCCATTTGGTAATACATACTTCCTCTGTTTCAAATTATAAGTCACTTTGACTTTTTTGGTATATCTATTTTACTACGCATTTTGATATAATAATATGTCTAGATACATGGCAAAATGAATAAACCAAAAAAGACAAACTGACTTTTAATTTGGAACAGAGGGAGTATATACTTGACTCTTGTGAGTGAACACTCAATATGTTATGTGGCCATGTAAACTTTTACTCCCTCCATCCTAAATTATAAGTCATTATAACTTTTTTTAGAGTCAAAACATTTCAAATTTAACCAAGTTTATATATTAAAATAATAATATTTATAATACCAAATAAGTATCATTAGATTATGTATTAATTATATTTTCATAGCATATCTATTTGATGTCATACGTCTTTATAATCCTCTCTATAATTTTGGTTAAACATGAGATGTGTTGACTCTCCAAAAAAGTTGAAGTGACTTGCAATTTGAAATAGAGGAAGTGCCTATTGTTTGTGGCTCACAACAACGTAATATATATGCTAGCAAAACCGTATTCAAAACGATCACACGAGGTTACGGCCTTGTTCGGTTTACCCCGTATTTAGCTTGTTCGGCTTCTTTTTTTAGTCAGAATAGTATTTTTCTCTCACAACAATTCAGTCGGAATAGGGTTTTTCAGCCAGTTTCAGCCAAATTTTAGACCAGCGAACGGGCCTACATAAACGATTTTCATTATTTTTCTAGGTAAAATACCTCGCTTTCTTCTTGAGTGCTATGATGAGACAGTCAGCTTACACAATGAATTAGACGAATTAGACGAATGCCCATAGTTACCGGGGTTAAGCATACTTCTTGAGTGCTATGACATTAATTAGCGTCACACATGTTTCAAAAAAAAAAATAGCGTCACACATAAGTACGCTTACACAATGCTGTATTTCTTCAGCAGTAAATTGGAGATTTCCTGACGGGGATGAGAGCAGGCATGCATATGCTAGAACTGTGCCATTCCTTGGTTCCTATCCTAAGCCGTTGATAAATACTCCCTGCCGTCACCGAAAGAATACAATTCTAAAACAGTATCATGTTTTAATATATCACATTTAACCAAATATAGATAAAAAAATATAAATGTTTATAATATAAAATAAATATTATTAAATTAATTACAAAATGTATTTCTATAATAAATTAATTTAGAGCCATAAATATGAATATTATTTACTAAAAGTTTAGTCAAACGTGAAGCACTCAAGGTGACACATAACTCATAGTTTGGTTCTTTTCAGGACAGAGGTAGTACAACGCTACGCTATATTGAACGGAGATACTTTATGTTGAGACAGTCAGCTTTGTTAGTGTAGAGTTAGTGGTCAAACGCGGCGGCCATGACGTCGTTGCGCGCCCACGGTATGTAACTGCATATACTTGTATTTATACCACCAGTGATCCAATACAAACACTGTTGGTCCAATTGTGTTTCTCTACATGGTATCAGCTTAGCGCAGTGTGATCCTGCCCTCTCTTCTGCAATGCTACTCGCGCCGCTCGCTGCTCCCCGCCGTGCGGCGCTCACCGTCGAGCCATCCATCTTCCGCTGTCCGTTCTGTCCCTCCACGCCATGGACATGGAGGCCGCCCCCTGTTCGGTGTCGATCTCTCCGACACCAGCTCTTCCTCCTCCTCCACCTCCTCCGTCGATCACACCCCACCCACAGCCGTCCCCTCCCCGCCAGTGGCAGTCCTGCAAACGGTGAACATCAAGGCGCACGTTCCCGTCGAGCTCGATCTCGCTGAGTCGAACTACACCCAGTGGTACTGCTTCTTTGATGCTTTCATCGGCAAGTTTGGGCTCGGATCTCACCTCTTCTCTCCGTCCACCGTCGCCAACCGCCGTGACCCGGAGTGGTCCATGGCAGACTAGTGCATCCTCGGCTGGTTGTACAACTTCGTGTCCAAGGACGTTCGCGCCATCGTACGCTCTCCCAAAGCCACGGCGCACACCATATGGACCGCCATCCACGATCAGTTCAGGGACAAGGAACTCCACCGCGTCGTCTACCTCGAGGCGGAGTTTCGGAGTCTCGTTCAAGGCGACATGGATATCACCACCTACACCGGCCGGTTGAAGCAGCTTGCCGACGCTTTGCGCGATGTCGGGCAACCAGTTTGCAAGACGAGCCAAGTCCTCAACATGCTTCGTTGGCCTCAACTCGAAGTTTTGGCACGTCGTCCCCATCATCACCGCCAAGAACCCGCCCCACTCCTTCCTCTCGGCGCGCTCATACTTGCTGCTAGAGGAGCAATATGACTGCGAGCATGACAAGGCGGCGCAGCACCAGGCTCTCATCGCAACTAGCGGCGGCTGCTCCACAGCTCCGACGCCAGGCGATGGCGGTTCCATCTCCAACGGCACCCTCGAGCGCTACAAAGCACGGTGGGTCATCCGGGGGTTCACCCAGCGCACCAGCGTCGATTTCAGGGAGATCTTCACTCCGGTTGTAAAACCTACGACCATCCGAACTGTGCTCACGATTGCTGCCTCTCGTCGGTGGCCTACTCGGCAACTCGACGTCTCCAACGCGTTCCTTCACGGCAATCTCCAGGAGCACGTTCTCTGTCAGCAACCTCCAGGCTTCATCGACGTGGCATGACCGAACGCAGTCTGCCTCCTCGACAAGTCACTCTATGGTCTTCGGCAAGCACCATGGGCTTGGTTCACCTGCTTTGCCACGTTCATCGTCAGCATCGGCTTCACGCTGACGCGGTCCGATTCATCCCTGTTCGTTCTCTGCCGTGGCAATGACGTCGCCTATCTTCTCCTCTACGTCGACGACATCGTGCTCACCGGATTGAGCACGACGCTGCTGCAGCAGATCGTTGAACGCCTTCGCCGGGAGTTCGCAGTCAAATACCTCGTCGAGCTTAGCTTCTTCCTTGGGATCGATGTCAAGCGCGATGCCACCGGCTTCTACCTGTCCCAGCAACGCTACGCCAAGGACATCCTGGAGCGCGCCGTCATGGCCAACTGCAAGCCTGTGACGACCCTGATCGATACTAAAGGGAAATTGTCCGCTGATGATGGCGTCAAGGTTAACGATGCCAAGTCCTATCGAAGCTTGGCTGGAGCTCTGCAGTACCTGATGGTCACACGCGCGTTTGTGGTGCAGCAGGCGTGTCTCCACATGCACGATCCGTGCGGACTGCATCAGGCATTGCTCAAGCGCATCCTCTGGTACGTCTGTGGTACTACGCATATGGGACTTCACCTCCGTGCCTCAGCGGAGCTCTCGGTCACCGCATACTCCGACGCCGACTGGCGGGCTGCCCGGATACAAAGCAATCCATGTCCGGGTTTTGCGTCTTCTTGGGGGACGCTCTGGTGTCGTGGTCCTCCAGGCAGCAGCCGACCGTCTCCCGTTCCAGTGCGGAGCCGGAGTAGCGCGCCGTCGCCAATAATGCTGCCGCCAAGTGCATCTGGCTGTGCCAGCTTCTCGGTGAAGTCCGCTGCGGCATCTCCAAGGCAACCGTTGCATACTGTGACAATGTCTCCGCCGTCTACATGTCCGCGAACTCGGTGCACCACAAGCGAACCAAGCATATCGAGCTGGACATCCACTTCGTCCGTGAACGTGTCCAACTCGGCGATCTCCGTGTTCTTCATGTGCCCACCGGTGAACAGTACACCGACGTGATGACCTAGGGGCTTCCGACCTCAACGTTCGAAGCCGCTCCAGTCTATGTGTTGTTCCTACACTGCAGACCGCATAGACTGCGGGGGGTGTTGAGATAGCTAGTCAGTTTTGTTAGCGTAGAGTAAGTGGTCAGACGCGGCGGTCACGACGTCGCCCGACCTGTGTCGCGCGCTCACCGCGCTATGTAACCGCACGTACTTGTGTTTATACCACCAGTGATGCAATACAAACACTGTTGTCCCAATTGTGTTTCTCTACACTTTACCACTTCAAATTATCAGTTCCTATGATGTATCGCCGACTTGTGTCTCAGTACCTGAAGAAGTCATCAAAATATAATCGCCCTTTCATTTGAAATTCATAGAATATGTCGCTAAATATTTTTTCCTCTTTTCTAAACGATATCATAATCCGAAGAAGGAATTAGGTAATTGTATTGAGAAATATTTTGTCGCATGACCTTTTAGCCATCTTTGGTTAACCATATCTTCCCCAAAAGACAACATCCTCTTTTCAACGCAGAACACATCTCAGGAAATCAAATAAAATTATAAACAAGGGTTTAGTCCCCACATCTTCAATAAGAAAGGATTGCAAAGGCACCAACAAGTGAGGCACCAATCATGCGTCGACCTCTCCTCTCCCACAAGAATTCCCATATTGTTTTTAGGGAAAAAGGGGGGGTCCCGCTTCCCGGTCCCCACCCACTCATTTTCGCAATTCTGCACTGCACCCTCCCCACACAGGGCACTTGCAGTTTTTGCAAACGGGAATCTCGGCGTCCAGGCCATGATCTCAACCTCTATGCGTCCATACGAGGGGCGGGGCCTGGGCAGCAGCCTCTTCTCGTGGCTGAAAGGGCAAAGGCCCCTTTGGTCACAGAAAAAAGCAGAAGTTGACACTGAAAGTTACACTGCAAGGATTGTGTCAACATGCAGAGGCAGCCAATGTGAGGAGGCCGATCACTCAGGTCACACCTCTCATTGCCATTGGGACCTGTCTCTGTGGGCTGTGTCCTTTTAGGATCATGGCCCGATCTCTTCGTATCTTCTTGGTCCTTGCATTGCATTTAGTTCTCCCCTTTTCTGACTTTGGCCATAGTACTACAGAAACTGCCAGTAACCGTCAAGTAGCTGTAGGTGTATCCTTACAAGTTACAAGGACGCAGAAACTGAAGGACCCAGATTGAAGGATTCCAGCTCCAGCGACAACTAATTAAATTACATCTGACTGAAAGAATTCAGGACTGAAGAACCTTCAGCAAAGTACTCAAAAATCAAAATCACACTCTGAAGACCGGTAAATCAAGATGGAACAGCTTCAGCACCAATCATCCCTGTGCTGCTGCTAAATATGGTGTACATGCTGCTGCAAGCATATGATGCTGGTGCCAACCAAACTACATATATCCTTTCTAGATGTAGAGGCATGCCGCATGCACCCGCAGAAGACATATGGTGTAGTTGTTTACAGCCATGTTGAAAGGAATCTAGCAGTAGGTGAGGTCAATTCAGCCCCATATAAGATTGAAATGGACCTCCCAAATTTTTTTGAAGAGGCAGGCCAGGGACAGCTAAACCAATACTGGAGTTGGAGCTCTAACCATATAAATTTGCAAAGGTGAGGCCCAGCCTTCCTCTAGCAAGGCATCTGCTTGGCATGAGATGGATGGAGTACACCAAGTTGCCCAATACAATAATTCCCTCGATTGTGTGTCACCACACGCACCACCACAACAGGCCTGCGATTTTGCTTTAAATTTTCGTTGCCAAAAAAAAAACAATTAGTTGTATGCATGAATTCTTTTGCTATTATATTAAGAACTGATGAGGCTAGCTGAAGATCATCATGGCCCAAAGAAAGGACATCGGTTGATGCAGCATGATGAGCATTGTGCTCTGTTCGTTTTGGCTGGTTTGGCTTATAAGCCATGGCTGAGAGTACTGTCGGCTGGTTTGATGTGAGAGAAAAATACTGTTCGTTGGCTGATAAGTCATGGCTTATAAGCCAAATACGAGCAAGCGAACAGACTGTCCCTGTCTGGCAGCACGAATTAATCTACCCATATGTTTTGCATCACGAAGCCAATCTTGTTTGCTATTTTTTGCTCTGAATATATAGTTCAAATGTGCAATGGTAGACAAGATGTGTATACATCTTTTTTCCCTTTCAAAACTAATAACTACACTGAAACTTTGTCATGGGACTGAGGATAGACAAGATGTTTCCAGAACAAAACTACTTAGCTTGTTTTTTTATATATATTTTCAAAAAGTAGAATTGATTTTTTTTTAAGAAAAAGATCTAGCATCATATCCCGATGACAGCATCTTTACATGGCCATCCATTTGAGCGAGCACTACTAGGAGAGCAGCAAGCTTGACTGAACACGGCTCCAGTGGGCCGGGTGCGTGAATGAGGCTAACAGCCACCAAATAAGCTGTGTAACGGCACATCTAATAAGCACATAACGAAGAGCATCTCCGTCTCTCCGATAGACACGCGTCGCTGATAATCATCATTCCAAAGCAGAGACACAAATAGTCCCGTCAATTCTTTTCAGGTGCCTACTATTCTACTGTAAAAAGTCCCAAAATCCTTTGGAATGAGGAAAAAAGAGAAAAAAAAGAAAGAGAGAATTGATCGCATCAGTCTCAGAGATGGAGACCGTTGGGATCGGAGGCTGGCCGCCTATTGTTGCGCTCTAATCACTCAAAGGTCATAATCGCACAATATATTAACCCACCCGCTTAAGGCACCACCACTCCTTGCAATCGCAAGGCCACCCCCACCCGGCCACCCCGCCATCTTCTCTTCTCTTCTCACAGCCGAGGAAACCCCTTGGATTGAGGCACCTTTTTCCTGTCACATCATGGTGGACATAGGAGGACGCATCATGCATGGGCACTTGGTATTGGGCACCGATTCCCTATCCCCTGCTCCAACTAATCCCCTCTGCCTCTAGCTCCATTTTCTTTTGTCTTTTTTTTTCTCCTTTCATTCACATTGATGAGGCAGCTCATCATACAGAATTAGTTGAGTGTGTTTATATAAACAAAAAATTGAGTATGAGAAATCAAAAGGGACTAAGGGACTAAACTAAATAAAATTTAGAAGTCATTTATTGGTGTTTTGGATTTGTGGGATACTGTGGACTTATTTGGCTACCGCCACAGCTGTGGCCACACTGCAAGCGCGGCTGACAAAACGGGCTCCCGACTATTGGCATGTTGTGGCACACGATTTGCAGTACCGGCTGCGGCGCACCAACAACTGCGGCAAACTGCGGGCGACATTTGGCTCCCGTGGCGTGTCGCATGTGCGGCGTGGTCTGAAAGCCATCCAAACACGCCCTATGTCACACGGGAATACGGTGTTCTGCACGAGAGAAATACGGACCACTTGAAATTGGGTACTCCTATCACAAGTCACATGAGTGAGAGTGCCTAATTAAACGCCATTGCTCCTAATCCCTTGCTTAAGTAAGACAACGCAGCCCTCCCTCACCCTCATACCCCCTCTCTCTCTCTCTCTCTCTCCTCTCTCTCTCCTCTCTCTCTCTCCTTGCTTTCCCTCCACCTCCTCCCCACGCGTCCCGTCCCTTCCCTCCCTCTCCTCTCCTCTCTTCCCTTTCTATCTCCTACCGTCGTTAACCTTCCGTTACACCACCCGCCTCACGCCGTCACGTCAACTTCCGCCACAAAAGCACACGCGCCCCTACCCAGCCCCAGCCATGTCCACCGCCGGCGACCCCGCCGGCGCAGCAGCAGCAGCTGCTGCTGCCGCGGCGGCGGCGGCCACCCCGTCAGGTCGCGCGGCGAGGCTGCCGCGGTGGACCCGGCAGGAGATACTGGTGCTCATCGAGGGCAAGCGCATGGTGGAGGGCCGCGGCCGGCGCGGCGGGAGGGGCCGCGTGGCGGCGGCGGCGGCGTCGTCGGGGGAAGCCTCAGCATCAGCGGCGCTGGAGCCCAAGTGGGCCGCGGTGGCGGAGTACTGCCGGCGCCACGGCGTCGAGCGGGGCCCCGTGCAGTGCCGGAAGCGCTGGAGCAACCTCGCCGGCGACTACAAGAAGATCAAGGAGTGGGAGCGGGCCGCGGCGGCCTCGCGCGAGCCGTCCTTCTGGGCTATGCGCAACGACGCGCGCAGGAAGTGCCGCCTCCCGGGCTTCTTCGACCGCGAGGTGTACGACATACTCGAGGGCCGGGGCCGGGCCATCCTCGAGGACCGCTCCGCCCGTAATGCCGCGGCGGAGGAGCCGTCGGCGGTGCGCGTCGAGGAGGGCAAGGAGGCGGAGGTGCCGGAGGCCGTCTTTGACAGTGGCCGCCCGGCCACGGAGGAGGCCTTGTTCTCCGAGGATGAGGAGGAGGAAGAAGAGGACGCACCGGCGGTGGCCCCTCCTCCCCCTCCACCACCCGTCATCGCCGTGCCTGTATCTGGTGAGCTGCTCGTTGACTTCCGCTTCGCCTTTTTGCTGCCTCTTCCTCCTGGTGCTTGCACTGTTTGATGCTTTCGAGTTCTTCCTAATTTTTTGGTGCTATAGATTAAAAAAATCAGAACCTTTTAATTGCGAATTCGTTTTGCCGCTGTTTATGCTGGAGGTAAAAGGTGGGAAGCTTTCTGGTTCTTGTCCATGCTAAAGTTGAGGTATTCATGTTTACAGCTCCTAACTTGTAAGCCCAACAACTTCCTTCAAATCGGATGCTCTTGATTGGACATCCTACTTACTATCTTGTTATGAGATGTATCTTGTGTTCTTTATGTTGGTGCTTGTGCTTTAACGGGGTGGAAAATTTCGAGTTCTTGGTGCTCTTTTTTCTTTTCTGCAAGAAACTTTTTATATGAAATAATTTAGCGGTTGCTCTGCTCCTGGATGTTTCGGTCTGATTATCATTTTGGTGTGCTGGAATTTAAATTTGAGATTGGAGCTTGAGCGACTTTCTCTGATTCGTCTCTTAATTCTGATTTGTGTTCATTTGGTGTACTTTCTTCTTGTATTGTCGATTTCATTGGTAGCTCCACTGATTTTGTCTTGATTAATGGCCTGAATTCTCCATTTCAGAGAAGCCCGAGGCATCAAGGCAACAACAGAGCGCTGAGCAAGGTACATGAACTTTCAATCCGTTTACTGTTCTCTAGTTTTCTTTATGCTCCTTTTTTTAACTTGCAACTCCAGATCTTTTAGCATCGCTAAAGAACTTTACTGTTCCATTGGATTCATTAGCCTATTGTATGCGTATCACTAATTTGAGTGTTGCATTAGTGATGAATGTGGTATAATTACAGCATGCGTCAGATGCACAACTTTTCATTATTGAAATTCACTTTGCACTTGAAGTTCCAAATTTCAGCAAGGCTTCAGTAAAAGAGAACTGTAGAATGTCTTTGTCAGTTTGTCTGCATAACCATTGTGAACTGTATCATCAGCTATGAGCTATCCATTGTTTTAACTTATAATAGGCATCATTAAGTCATTTTGCTATGTGGTTGTGGGGTCTCTGAAACCAAACTGATACTGTGCTAGATTGCCAGCTTATACAAAAGTGTAAGCAACAACAAATGGCTCTCTTTGGTGGTTACCATGTCCATCAAACTTTTTCCATATTGGCAGTTTTGGATGAATCATGGTTATCAGTTCCTTTCTGTGTGATACTGTTTCAAAGTTTGAATCTTCCAAGTGATCAGTTTTAGTTCTTTTTTAATAATTGATTAGTACACATAATGAAATGCCTCAATTTTGGTATAACTTATGTGAGATTGGCTTTAAGCTTTGTCATAGACTGTTGAGGAATCTCATGGTGTCATATTTCGCTCAATATATTTTCATTAGGCAGAACTAGTTAATGCATTTGCATCAACACTTTAATGCTCACCTTTATGTTGCACATACTTTGACACATCAACTAGATTCTTTCATTTTGGCTCACGGGAGAAAGTTTGCTTTTAGTAGCTATCTACTGATAGAACCTATGTAGGACTGCCTTAAAATGGGTAAAGAGTTTCCATAATGGATGTTAGAAAAAAGAGTGAGCACCGAGTATAGGTGTAAATAGTAGTAAAAGTAGGGAAGAACTGAAAGTTATAGGCCTATGCACTTGAACATTTCGAAGTATTCTTTAAAGGTTTATAACTGCACAATGACGTTAAAATATGAACTTATTTCATAGTTCTGGTGGTATCTATATTTTAACATGTTATATATCCAGGATTTCTTTTGAGAAAATATTTAAAGTGTGGAAGTGCATGGATCAGAAATGGGTGTGGCTGATACCATTGTGCTGATTTCGTTTTCTGGTTCTTTTTTGTTTTTGACAAACTGGGATGATGGCTCGCGCTGGCACTGCAAATTTGAAATCATGTGAATGGGACTGACCAGTGTTACATCCCTTAGTGTCATATTAGCTAGTGATGAATTATGAAACTGCTGGAGCTTCACACATGCTTTTTTTTCTTTTGGCTGAGCAACTCTGAAATGTCCAATGGCAACAGAATATGTTTGACTGAAACTATCATTTCACTTGCAGATACCGTGCTTTCTTTGAACGTAGTGACTAGGTTGGAATTTGGAAACCTCTCATTGTGCTGAAAAAAGAACTTGACCAATCTATGAGGAACTAGGTCTCATTTTAAATAAAAAGAAATAGGCATTCAAATTCAAGTCGAAGAGGACTCAAACCTAGAAGATGGGGGTGTATACCCAGTTACCCAAACCACCTATCACCAGCTGAGCTAAGGCTAAGTTCCTTTTTTATATCTTGTTATCTTATCTGCAAAGTGCTGCACCAGATGGAAATACTTAAACACACGAGATAATGATGCGATCTCTTAAGCAGGCACATCGAAAGACACACAGCCTGAGCAAAGCTCTGAGAGGGATGCACCGGCTCAGCAGGGCGGACAGAAGAGACCGCGGACCGACGAAGGGGCTGGAGAAGGCACAGCAGACCTGCAGAGCAAGCTGATCGAGATCCTAGACCGGAACAGCCGGTTGTTGGCTGCACAGTTGGAGGCGCAGAACCAAAACTGCGAGTCTGACAGGGAGCAGAGGAAAGACCAAGCTAACAGCCTAGTTCTTGTGCTGGGCAGGCTGGCCGACGCCCTTGGCAGGATCGCCGATAAGCTATAGTCAGTCAGTCACCTAGGTGTATATGTGGACAGAAATAATTACAGCAGGAAGAAGATGACATTTGTAAGTGAATGTACAGATTGGTATAGGGCTATTGGCATTCGATTCTTTTTTGGGCCGGTTCTGGAAATTCTGTATTGGGGGGCGGTGTTATATAGGGAAGTCAGGTTCATAGCACTCAAATGATGTGGACTAGCAGAATTCAGTTGTGTGGCTGCGGTGGATTCTGGGGCTGTGTTATATAGGGAGGCGAGTAATTATTCTGAGCAATGCAATTGTGTATAGTTGAGCTTTTTGTGATGGCTGTGCATGTGTGCGCGTGATAGTGTGATGTGTACTCGAAATCGAAAACAAAAGTGAGTTGTCAGTGGGTTGATGAGTTCTGGGCTTCTGGCTATAGCCTGAAGCGAGCAACACAGGAAACCAAAATATGAGGTTGGAGTGGATGTTTTTTTTTGTGGTTTTTCTATTAAATCAAATGCAAAAGAAATTTTCCTACGTTTTCTTGCAAGCAATTACTGTGAATCAAAGGACGCTACAGTGTCTAAATCCATAGGAATGTGAATGCTACATTTTTCCTTTGTTTTTCCTGCAATCCAAAGGGGCATCGGAACGGATGAAGCATACAATAGTTCGTGGAAGTCCTGAAATTTCAATTGTGATTTGTTTGGTTTAGTTGTAGGCTATGAAAAAGCTTGAGTTATGTGCTGTGAAAAAGTTATAACTTAAAACAAATATGAAACTGTCAGAGCCCAACCCGGGGAGGGGGGCTGATGTGCTAGGGGAAGAGGACAAGAGGCGTAGGGAAGAGGACCGAGGCTTAGAAGGAAGAGGAGGGGATAAAAGGCCCTTTGCCTATTCTACTCTTGCTTAAGGTTGAAAGGTTACATCGCCCCTGTATTTAGTCCTAGGAGACTTAGCCCCTAAGCAATCTAATCTTGTCCTCCAAGCAAGTAGATCATATCCTCCCGAATCTGGATGTTGGCGGCGCAGCGGGAGGCCACCCCTCCGCTGGTAGCCTCCCCCTCCTGGTGGCGCGGTTAGCCCAGACCTGGCCGCCCTGGGCCCCCTCCTGGGCCCTTCATTAGACGTACAACATCTCTTCCCACTTCTCCTGGCAGCGCGTCCTTGCGCTGTGGCTTTGCTTGATCGTTGATAGGGCTTGAGGAAGACGGCTGCTCCAACTCCTTTGTACGTGATCTCTGGAGTGGGGATCTCTGGTTGAGGTGGATCTGCTATTGGTGGAGAATTGTCGGGGCGAGCGAAGAACTCGTCAAACATCGTCTTCCACCGATTGGTCATGTTGCGGATGTCGAGGATCTCCTTGGAACGTGCACGCTCGTTGTTGCTCAGGCGAGCATCATTGTTCATCAGCTTGGTGGCGAGGCCGCTACAGGGAAGGCTGGCGCAATGCTGCTTGTTGCATGGTCATTGCGGGGTGCAGCGAGCAACAAGGGTACGGCGGCGTCGGGCAGCAGCGGGCTGCTGCTAGTGTTGATGGCAAAAAACTTGTCGTCCAATTTCACCAATTCATCTATGATGTTGTGGGCGTTGTTGTAGACTTTCTTTATATCGATGATCTTGGTGGTGGTGGCCATCGGATCGATCTGGTCTCCGATACCAGTGTCAGAGCCCAACCCGGGGAAGGGGGCTGGAGGCCGATTAGGAGGGGCCTCTAGGGTGGTGGCTATAGTTGGGGAGGGAGCTGTGGACGACGGCGCTAGGGTAGGAGGGAGGGAGGGAGTTGGCGCAGGAGAGGGAGAGGGAAGGAGAGATAAGCCTTGAGGCAATCCTTTCTTGATTCCAATGATTACATAGCCTCTCTACTTATAGTCATGGGTAGACTTGTATTTTAAATAATCTAATGAGGGAAGTCCTTATAGATATGGATTCCTTCCTATCTTAGCTAATCCTATCCCTATTGGAGATCCTCCGGATATGGATAGTGGAGAGGCGGGGATCCGGCCTTGCTTGTGCGCCTCCCCCTAGGCATCGACACTGTTGCTGCCCCTTGTGGTGGCGGAGGCACTACTACTGCTGCTGCTTGTGTAATGTCCCGCCTCTCCGAGGCCGGGCCCGCTTACATCTGACAGCTTCTCTAGGATATAGACTGCCCTCATAGACCAACACAGGTCTTTTCTGCGCACTTTGTCCTCACTCGTGTGCACCCGGGAAGAACTTCCCAGTCGGTCACCCATCGCTCCAGGCCAAGCACGCTTAACCTCAGAGTTATTTGTAGATGGGCTTCCGGAAAAGAAGTTGCAACTTATTGGTATGAGTATCCTATTAATCCTGTTAAGCCCTGGGCCGGGATGTTACATCCTCACCCTCTTAAGAGATCGACATCCTCGTCGATCAATCCCAAGCCAGGAGCGTCCTCTCTTGGCCACGTCCGTGTGTCCAGAGCCAGCGCATGTGCCATGCTGTGTGACCACGACGGATCCACACCAGCCATGCGCACCATGCCTGCGCAACTGCGACACATGCGCCCATGAAACCGCGAGAGTCGGCTCTGATACCATTCTGTAATGTCCCGCCTCTCCGAGGCCGGGCCCGCTTACATCTGACAGCTTCTCTAGGATATAGACTGCCCTCACAGACCAACACAGGTCTTTTCTGTGCACTTTGTCCTCACTCGTGTGCACCCGGAAAGAATTTCCCAGTCGGTCACCCATCGCTCCAGGCCAAGCACGCTTAACCTCAGAGTTATTTGCAGATGGGCTTTCAGAAAAAAAGTTGCAACTTATTGGTATGAGTATCTTATTAATCCTATTAAGCCTTGGGCTGGGATGTTACATCTGTCACAGAACCGACCAATTTATAAGAGTACAAGTACAAAAACAATCGCCGAAACGATCAAATTCTCGAACTTGAGCCCATATAAACCCGGTAGTCAACCGAAATCTCGAAGGATTTCAAACCAACTTGCATACAACCAAGATCACAGTAATTCAACATAACATATCGTATGTTACAACATTTTGCATACGTTCGCAAATAGGTTACATCATCACAGAGTCATTGTTATTACAAAACAAGTCTTGTAAACATGCGGAAGCAAATAGTTTAACTCACACACCGAGTTCAAATACACATACTGGTTTGCTGATCACAGACCGCAAAAGCATTCAGATAAGAGAACAGAGATCATGCCCATGATCTAGTCTTCATCACCCGCCGGGTGGAGACAATACTTGCAGAATCCCTGATATAGAAGGTCATCTGCAACAAGAGGGAATAAACCCTGAGTACAGGAATGTACTCAGCTAGACTTACCCGTTGAAAACCAAACAAATGACACCAAGGATTATGCATAGCTTAATGTAGTGGAGCTGGCTGACATTTTCTTTTTGCAGAAAAGCATAAGTAGTATGATCAACTCTTATCCTGACTAGCAGTGACTTTTTAGCCGTTATCCTGTCATCTATATTAGCACCTGTACTAAGCAATCATTTTATTAAGGTGCAAACATTAATAACCATATCAGGTATTCATTGTGGTAATCTTATCATCATCATCTATTTAACCATATCGTTCAATTAATTGAATCTACGTTGCCGCTGCTCAGTCAAGTTCTCACTATCCGGGAGAGACGGCGATTCGAATCGATTCCTATCCAGCTGGAGGGTATTCCTAAACACAAACCCTGCTTCCCCTGTCAGGGTCGCAACAAGTCACCTTTGGTACAATTCAGGAGTCGCGGGTCCGAACAGATCAGCATTCTCAGAGAACCACTCTGCCAAGGTTGTTCGGGACTCTAACCCGCCTTGGACTTATGCCAATGGCTCTCCGCACATCCTTACTACCTCTAGAGTGCCGCCACTGCTCGTGTCCCCGGCCTGAATCGAGCTACTAGGCTTCGCGGTCGGAACGACTTATCCGGCCAGCTAAGTGTTAGGCTGTGTTCAACATGACATGAGGACGTACAGCGTATCAGTCCTTAAATGACTCAGACGGAGTCACTATGTCCAAACCTACACAAGACCCCGCCCGGTCTTAATTCATTATTCACATGGTTCTTTTCCACGATAGCAAATATAGCCAACCGTGATCCACCTCTTCCTAAAGCTCGTAGGTGACAGGAAATCACCTGACTTCTACCGCACTAAGCATGGCTAAGCATTTAACCCGTCCTAAACTTAAATAGGATTCCAGTGCGATATCTGGACAAGGAAGGATATATAATGCAGCAATTGGTTCCAACCAATTCCTATACTTAATGCATCATCAACAATAAAAGATACTCAATGTATTTGTGAAAATATGGGAGGCTTAATATGCTCTGGGGCTTGCCTTTCAGGAACAAGGAAGGCTGGTGGTCAGGGCACTCGGGCAATTCCTCTGCGGCGACTGCTTCGTCGGCTTCTTGCACCTCGGGTTCCTCCTCCTGGTTGGCTCCCTCGAACTCCAGCAACGTCACTCCCTCTGGCACACCTATTGCATGAATGCGCAAGATAAATATCATGGATGCACATGAATGAATGTCGGGGATGCTCGAGAAATGCACATGTTCGCTGTAGTTTGCACATTCCAACTTAAGCCCTATTCAAATCACTTTCACTTACCACGTTTATACAACTGTCGATGTTTCACCACTGATAGCCTGCCACGGGGGTACCTGGGGCAGTATGTTTGGGCTTCGGCGTATGCTGAACTCGATGGTTAACGCAAGAGACAGTCGATTTATCCTAGTTCAGGCCCTCGATCGTAGATCGAGTAATAACCTTACGTACAGTCGGCGTTAGCCTTTGCGTTGGATTGATTGTGATATGTTGTGTTGTACAATTGTCATCCTCTTCTCTCAGGAGCCCTGCCCTCCTTTATATAGTCAGGAGGCCAGAGTCCTAGTCGGTTTACAATGAGATTTCCTAGTAGGATTACTTAATAGTTCTACTACTAAGATTACATGGGAAGAATCCTAGTTGGATTAGATCTTCTCTCTCCCTTGCGAGGTATCCTATGGGTCCCGCATCGACAAGCCCCTGAGCACTTCATGGTTGAGCTCTAAAAGTCTCGCTTTGCTCCTTCGAGTCTTGTTGAGTAGGAACAAAATGTCATCCGAGTGCTTTCTGGAGTGAAACCTTGTAGCGCTTCTTGGGATCTTCGAGTGGTGAGTGCTTTTTGAAGAAAAAGTACATCCATTTGGTTGTAGCCCCCGAGCCTCTTGCTATTTGGAACAAGGAGCTGGAGGATCTTGTCTTGAAGTTGCTCTGATTGTTCGTTGAAGTTTTATCAAAAAGAACTCGAATATGGCTCGTTCTTGGTTCTTTTTGTCGTAATGTCTTGAAGTGGTCTGCGTTGAGGAAGTCCTTTGGTGACGTGTGCTTTTTCAAAGAAAAAGTGCACTCACTGAGTGTAGCCCCCGAGCCTCTTGCTATTTGGAACAAAAAGTTGGAGGGTCTTGATCCTTTATGTTGTTTGAAAATTTGTGTTCTTAAGTAGTCCCCGAGACTTGGATTATGTCATCATCCAAGTAGTTTTGCAGCATCTTTCCGTAGCGGCCCTTTAGTCTTGGATTAAACCATCATCCGAGTAGTTTCGCGGCATGCAGCCTCCGAGCTTATGTCCGGGTTCTTTTTGGGTGGGTGTAATTTTTCGTAAAAATTGCACTCACTGAGTGTAGCCCCCGAGCCTCTTGCTTTTACTTGCAAAAGTTGGAGGGTCCAGATTCTTGTCTTCAAAAAAATTCTAGGGCTATGTATCCCGCAGCCCCGTGCTTTGTCCGAGTTCTTCTCTTTAGAAAAGAAGTCGGATGAAGAGTCTTGATGTGTCGTCGTTGTTGTAGTCTTGAGTTTCTTGTATTCTTGGTCCTTTGTCTTTGGTTTTGAGCCTCCAGGAGTAGTTGAAATGAAGGCCGATCTCCCTAGCTTAGTGTTGATTAAGCTATGATGCTGGCCGAGCCCCCGAGCGTATATCCGTGTTGTTTCGTTCAGGAAGAACTCGGATGCGAGGTCTTGGCGTATTCTTTGATAGTCTGCTGTTGTCAGATGTAGTTGTATGGTGGTGGTTGAGTGTAAATGCCTTTTATTCACGGGTTGTACTGTGCTGGTATATTCTTCCGAATATGCCTGTCTTCGAGTACTGTTTCCTCTCGCCTGAGTCATTCATTATTGAGTCCTGTCTTTTCACTATGTCCTTTGTTAGGCTTATTTCGTTGGTACTCCTAGTCCATGTGCGCCGCTCCTTTGGTCTATAAATACTGTCCTGGAGTGCTTGTTTTCATCCATTGGACATTCTGTTGAAACCTTCATGGTTATGAACATGGTAGTTTGTGAAGTAGAACAGCCCTCGGGCATATTTTGTAGTTCCTGTGTGTCTTGTCGTAGCTGGAGGAAGTCTTGTGATAGGGATTAGAGGCAGGCTAATCCCACGATAGCATTGTGCCAGGATGTACGTGGTGGTAGTTGGAGGAAGTCTTGTGATGTGGGCTTCGTTCCTTCATCCGACAGTTCTGGGTTGATCCTCGTCGCCTGTCTTGAGACTGTCCGGTGCAGATCAACACCATATCCAGCATCACATCGGTCTTAGGTAGACAGATGCCCGTCGGCCTTCTCTGCTCCATGTTGCCCTGCCGTGCTGCCGATTTCCGCCTTGGATGCACTGTGTCCGTCCTTTGAAGAAAATAGTGTAGCTGATGGCAGTTTGTCCTTCTGAGTAGCAATTTGGGACACGTAGTCGTTCCAGAGCCTAGCCGTGTCTGTGTTCCTCTTTGCTACTTTGCTTTTCGTGGTGCCAAGTTCGTTGGGTCTTGTAAGATTTGTAATCTTCTATTTTTGAAGTTGCTTGTAATGTAACGAATCTTGTCTTCTGAGTTGTCTTTTACTTTTCTGCTGTGATCCCTGTCGTTCATGAGATTACCGAGTTCTTTCTTAAATAACAGGGTTCCTTTGTTCCTTGCGAGGTAGCCCTTTCTTTCTTCTTGATTTGATGAGTTGTTCTTGTAGCTATCTGATAACCCTGCCGTGGTGCTGGACGGATAAGTCTGAAATCTGCCCGTTGGTTTGTACCGTTGTGTGGATTCATGCCCTCCGTCGTTTTAGCTGCGTCGATAAATGGACCGTTGTGTTCTCACACTATGTTTTAATGGGCCTTGTGGGCCATTTTTATTACTGAAAAATCTATTTAAAGACCTTTTATCTTCCTTTCCCTTGCTGCCTAGCTCTTGCCTTTAAACCCTAGCTTTCAGAAATCCGCCGCCGTCATTGTCGCTGTCACCCGAGCACCATCATCCTAGCTTCCTCTTCCCTAGTGCCTTCTTTGCTTCTGCCAGTTCATGGGAAAGAAGAAAACCGCAATCAAGTCTCAAGCGACCTTCATGGACGAGGAGTCATCCCTTTCTTTGATCGAAAACCAGGAGTTCGTGGCCATGAGGGCTGCTCAGAAGGTTTGGCTGGCTCCAACAACAAGCGAAGACCAGCTGCGTGAGCTCGTTAGCGACGGCTTGATCCAAAGCAAAGTCATCGCTGAATGGAGAGTTCTGGGCGAGCATCGGGTTCCAGCTCTAGGTCCTGGTGAGATTGTCCTCTTCGTTTCCTTTGTCCACGCTGGACTTTGCCTTCCTGCTTTCGCCTTCCTTCATCAGTTTCTTGGTTATTTCGAGGTTAGTCTAAACCATCTAACCCCCAATGCCGTTCTCCATCTTTCTGTTTTCGTTCATCTTTGTGAAGCTTTCCTTGGGATCCCTCCTTCTCTATCTCTTTTTTGCTTTTTCTTTCGTCTGAAACCTCAACCTCGCCGTGAAGAAACCAACGTTCTTGGCGGTTGCGGGATTCAGTTTTGCCAGGGTCTCAAGATTAAGTTTTTTGACTATGACCTAGTCGATTCTGTAAAAGATTGGCGTGCCGAGTGGTTTTACGCTGCCAATTTGATCCCTTCCCTCATCGTCCACTCTGGATCTGGTCCTATGGTGAATGACCAATGGGACAAGAAGCTTGAGTCACCTGCTGAGATTCAAGTGATCCAGCCACTCCTTGATAGGATTAGCATGCTGAAGTAGCAGGGTTTGACCGGCTTTGGAATTGTTTCAAGCTTTCTTCGTCGCCGGGTTCAGCCTTTGAAAGAGCGGGAGCATCTTGGCTTTGAGTATTCTAGGGCCGAGGATCCCTCACGCATGGTCCCAGCTCTTGAGCTGACCGGTGAGGAGGTACTCGAGCGTCTCCAGAAGATGCTGAAAGGAGTGAGCGTCATTCCTCCTGTTGTCTTTGAGTTCTCAGCCAACAACCCGCCCCCAGCTGTGAGTTGTCTATCTTTTTGTTTGAGTACTTTATGTACTCTTGCTACATCCGTTCTTGCTTAGCTTTTCTTTGTCTCGGTGTTTTATCTTTTTTTTGCAGGAGCTTGGGCAGAACTTTGTCAACCCGATCCCCCTTGATGTTTTCCCTGCCGTGGTGGAGACTGGGGACTATCTAGCTAGAACTTCTGCAATTAGTAAGTCCCAAACCTCTACAGCCCTTCCTGGGGTTTCTTCCGGATTTGTTGATGTATATGAAGAATATGTTCCTCGTCTAGTCCCTTGTGGTCCTCGCAGTGTCCCGAAGAGGGGGCGAACGGATGGGTCTTCATCTAGTCTACCTATCTCCAAGAAGTCTCGCAAACCAAGTACTCCCTCAGGTACTCTAGTTGTTGCTAGCATGCTCTTAGGTGAGCACATTTAATACTCTTTGTTCCTTTATTTTCCTGTTTCTCTCTTGAACCGAGTACTTTTTATCCTCTTTTCAGCAGGTGCTCTAGTTTCCTTGGCTGAGGAAGAAGAGGATGATGAAGTACCCCTCATCATGTGGCGGTGAGTTGTTTTTCATATTCCTGTTGCATTGAATTTCTCTTCTTTGTCTTGACTTTTAGTCTTGAACTTTTTGAAGTAATCGGAGGTCGGGTGTGAGTTCTTCCGAGGCTCCCATGCCGACTTCTTCTGAAGCTCCGGTGTCAAGTTCTTTGGTAGCCTCTGTCCCGAGCTCTACCGCTCCTCCAGTGCAGAGTTCTTCCACGGCTCCAGCCCTGGCTTCTTCTGTGGCTCCGTTGTCGGCTATCCCGCTCCCGTCGCCGGGTGGCGGGGACGTTTTCGCCATCGTGGTTCCCCCTACGAGGCCTTCTTTTGGCTTCGCGAAGAAGAAAGTGGTCGGGTGAGTAAATTCTAGCTTTTATCTTTTTGGCTTCTATCTTCCTTCTTCCGGTTCTTATCGGTGCTTCCTTTTATCACTTTTCAGTGTTTTGTCTTCTCTCGTTTCTTCATCGACTTCTTCTCTGCCTCCCGCCGTGCCAACGAGTTTTGAGCCTCAGGACTCACAACATTCTGTTGATGAAGTTGCTGCGGGGGCTTCGGAGCTACCTGGTGAAGTTGCGGATTTGGCCGCTCTGGAGGTGACTGTGGCCATCGTGCCGGGTCCTTCTAAGGGTTTGGCTCCAGCTTCTCTGGAGGTTGCTTTGGTCACTCCTTCTTCGCCCCAACCGGCCTCTCCTTCCCCTTCTCTTGCTTCCGGCGGTCCCTCTTTTTTCGGTGATGTGGTGCAACAGTTCGATGCCACCCATCGGTTATCGGAGCTAACCACAGCCTGGGGGAGCTTGTCGACCCTCATGACTTCTTTTGGTGAAAAACTCCAGGTAGGTTTTACTGCCACTCCTTTTTTGCGTGCTTGTTTTTCTTCTGTCCTTATGCCTTGTTTCTCTTTGCCCCTTTTTGCTTAGTCTTTCTCTCATGATCATTCTGGCTTCTTTTTCTCATCTGAGAATGAGAGAAAGTTGTCTTCTGAGGTGGACGCTCTAAAAGCCGATCTCGACCTTCTCTGGGCTGAGTTGGAGATAGAGCGTCAAATGCACCAAAAGGAGGAGAAGACCCTTCGTGCCCGGGTTGTGGAGACAGAGAAGCAGAGAGACGCCGCGGTGGAGTCTGTGAAGAATGAATGTAAAGGTGCTGCGGGTTCTGCCTGTTTCTTCTTGTATTTTGACTTCTTTTTTTGCTAACTTGTTCTTGGGTGTCTTGTCTAGTTCTCCGAGTTGAGAAGCAGAAGCTCTCAGAGAGTATCGATGAAATGAAGGCTCTTGTCCGCTCTAGTCATAATAAGGCTGAGGAGGTAATTACTCATGCTGAGGAAGAACTCGCCCTTGCTAAGCTGATTAGGCGTGAAGCTGACAGAGATCTTGTGCAAGCCCAAAAAACTATTGAAGGCTTGTCCAGGAAGCTGGCGACGGCTACTGAAAATTGGAACGTTTTGTGGAAATCTTTTCGTTCAATAGCCGATGTTCTCTGGACTCCAGCGGATGACGGGCAATCTTGGGCGCAGTTCATTCCCCAGATTCCGACTCATTTCCAAGAGTTCGTGAAGAAGTGTGCTCAAGTATGTACCAAGAATGTGCTGGCCCAGGTCCGGGTCCTTGCTCCAGAGGCGCCTCTGTCCAAGATAGCAGAGGAAGCTGATAGCCAAGAATACCTTGACGCCGTTGAGAGGATGGAGCCTGAGGTCGAAGGTTTAGCCAGTAAGGTTGTAGACAGTCTAAATATTGACATTTCCCTTTCTGATGACAATGCCTGATCCGATTGAGCATCCCCTTGTAATATTACACTCCTCTTTAAATGAAGATTCTTTATTTTTGTTGATGTATTCTTTGCCTGGGTGCGGTCGAAGTTACTTGACTTGCTGAGTACTTTGTCTTGTTTTCGTCTCTGCTCCGCAAAACAACTCTGTGCGTTATCCTGACGAGACCCCTCGATTTGTCGAGTACTTTTCTTTTCTTCCTCTTTTGTGATCCGTCGAGTGCTTTGTCCACGCTATGACTTGTTAGATGTACATCTTTGTGTTGATAACCTTTCGTCCGCGCTATGTAAAAATGACTCGGCATAGAATGTTGCCTTGACGAACTTCGGCATCCGAATGCTTTTTGAGTGGCGCTTGTGCTTTTATGAGGAAAAAGTATTCCTATCTAGATGTAGCCCCCGAGCCTCTTGCTTTTTAGAACGAAGAGCTGGAGGGTCTTTTGAAGTGCAATTTTGGTCGACTAGTTTTAGCTTTTAGCTACCCTCATCGGTGTGCTCAAGCATTTTTTCAGCTATTTTGCTCTTGGCTGGGATGCTCAGGCATGTTTTCAGCCATTTTGCTTTTTGTTTCGGGTGTTAGCTTTTAGCTACCCTCATCGGCGGGCTCAAGCGTCTTTTCAGCTATTTTGCTCTCGGCCGGGATGCTCAGGCATGTTTTCAGCCATTTTGCTTTTTATTTCGGGTGTTAGCTTTTAGCTACCCTCATCGGTGGGCTCAAGCGTCTTTTCAGCTTTTTTGCTCTCGGCCGGGATGCTCAGGCATGTTTTTAGCCATTTTGCTTTTTGTTTCAGGTGTTAGCTTTTAGCTACCCTCATCGGCGGGCTCAAGCATCTTTTCAGCTATTTTGCTCTCGGCTGGGATGCTCAGGCATGTTTTCAGCCATTTTGCTTTTTGTTTCGGGTGTTAGCTTTTAGCTACCCTCATCGGCGGGGCTCAAGCGTCTTTTCAGCTATTTTGCTCTCGGCCGGGATGCTCAGGCATGTTTTCAGCCATTTTGCTTTTTGTTTCATGAAAACAACTCGTTGGAAGTCATGACAAGACATGCTGTGGATGAATATCATCTTTATTGATCATGAATATAAACTAATACATATGTTGTTGAAGAATATTGTCCTTCGTCGATTGTGAACGTTGGTCCCTTGTGGCTTGCATATCTGTTTTTTCTTGAGTTGTTTTTACACGTAGAATCTTCTTAGCCGGCTGATGTGCCATGTATTGCTGACTTCTTTTCCATCTTCGGTTATTAACTTGTATGTGCCTGGTCCGGTGACTTTTGTGACAATGAACGGACCTTCCCATGGACTGATTAGCTTATGTCGTCCGTCAGTCTTTTGTATCCTTCTTAGCACTAAGTCTCCGACTTGTAGTGATTGAGGATGGGTACTCTTGTTGTAGTGCCGTCTTAAACCTTATAGGTATCTGGCTGATTGGAGGGTAGCGTTTACTCTGACTTCTTCTGAGCTGTCGAGTTCTAATCTTCTTGTGTGTTCTGCTTCTCCTTCATCGTATTGTTCTATCTTTGGTGATGTCCAGATCAAGTCGGCGGGTAGTATGGCCTCTGACCCATAAACTAGGAAGAAGGGTGAGTAGCCTATTGCTCTGCTTATTTGAGTTCGTAGCCCCCATACTACTTTCGGTAATTCTTCAATCCATTTGGACCCATAGTCCACTAGTTCTTCGTATAACCTTGGTTTTAATCCGGCTAGTATGAGTCCATTAGCCCTTTCTACTTGTCCGTTGGCTTCTGGATGTGCAATAGACGCATAGTCTATACTGAAACTATAGTCTTGTGCCCAGCTCTTGAATTCTATAGCTGTGAAGGGGGAGCCTAGATCTATGATGATTCGATTGGGCATGCCGAAGCGGTGCATAATGTCTTGGATGAACTCGACTGCTTTGGTTGCGCTGTATTTCGCGAGTGGTTTGTATTCAATCCACTTGGTGAATTTGTCGATTGCTACAAATATGTACTCGAAGCCGCCTTTTGCTTTCTTCAGGGGTCCTACTTGATCCAGCCCCCAGCAGGAAAAAGGCCAAGCGGGTGGGATGCAGATAAGATTGTGAGCTAGCACATGGGCTTGTCTTGCAAACATTTGGCAACCTTTGCATTTTCTGACAAGTTCTTCTGTGTCTTTCAAAGTGGTTGGTCAGTAGAATCCGGTGCGAAATGCTTTGCCAACTAGTGTTCTTGAAGCGGCATGATTTCCATAGCAACCTGAGTGTATTTCATCTAGGATCTCTTTTTCCTTCTTCAAATGAGACACATTTTAGGAGTACTCCTGATGATGCTGCTCTTCTGTAAAGTCTATCTCCTACTAGAACGTAGTTTTTGCTTCTACGAACAACTTGGGTGGCTTCTGCTTTATCTGCTGGCAATTTATTTTCTTTGATGTAGTCGATGAAAACTTGGCTCCATGAAGTGTTGATTACCAAGATCTGAACGCCTTTAGCCTGAATTTCATGGGTTGTTTCATTGGGTTGTTTGATAGAGGGAACTGATAGCTCTTCTATGAATATGCCGGGTGGAACCTTCGCTCTATCTGATCCGAGCTTGGCGAGGACGTCTGCTGCAATGTTGGAATCGCGTAGGACGTGTAGAATTTCTAATCCTTGAAAATGTTTTTCAAGTTTCCGTATTTCAGCACAGTAAGCACTCATGTTTTCTTTGGTGCAATCCCAATCTTTGTTGACTTGGTTGATGACTACTGCTGAATCGCCGTATACGAGTAATCTCTTTATTTCAAGAGTAATTGCCACTCATAATCCATGGATGAGGGCTTCATATTCTGCTTCGTTATTTGTAGCTTGCCATAATATCTGAAGGACGTACTTGAGTTGTTTTCCTTCTGGAGAAATGAGGAGAATGCCTGCACCGGCCCCACCTAGTTTGAGTGATCTGTCAAAGTACATCTTCCAGTGGTCAAGGATTGTATCTGATAAAGGCTGTTGAATCTCTATCCACTCGGCCACAAAATCGGCGAGGGCTTGAGATTTGATTGCTTTCCGCAGGGTGAAATCGATGTTAAGAGCTCCGATTTCAACTGCCCACTTGGATATGCGCCCCATGGCATCTTTATTGTGTAGGATGTCTCCGAGTGGAAAATCTGTCACCATAGTAATCTTGTGGCTTTTGAAATAGTGGCAAAGCTTGCGTGAGGTGATGAGTAGAGCGTAGAGTAGTTTCTGTACATGCGGGTACCGGATTTTGGATTCTGACAGTACTTCGCTAATGTAGTATATGGGACGTTGCACTTTATACACGCGCCCTTGTTCTTCTCTTTCTATGACTATTGCCGTGCTGATTACGGTAGAAGTTGCCACAATATATAGCATCATATCTTCGTCTTTCTTTGGAGGTGTCAGGACAGGCGACGAGGTGAGGTATTCTTTAAGTTTTTTGAAAGCTTCGTCGGCCTCTATTGTCCACTCGAACTTGTCTGTCTTCTTTAGTAGTTTAAAGAAAGGTAACCCCTTTTCGCCGAGTCTTGATATGAAACGGTTGAGGGCCGCCATGCATCCTATTAGTTTCTGCACATCTTTGATACTTCTAGGTGGGCCCATTTCTGTTTAGCTCGAATTTGCTTGGTGCTGGCTTCGATCCCACGCTGACTGACCAAAAATCCGAGTAGTTGTCCTGAGGGAACTCCAAATACACATTTGTTTGGGTTTAATTTCCATCTCCATCTCTTCAAGTTTTCGAAGGTTTGCTTTAAATCTTCAATCAGAGTGTCTGGGTTCTTTGTCTTCACCACTACATCGTCCACGTATGCCTCCACATTTTCACCGATTTGATTCCCAAGGCAAGTTTGGATAGCTCTTTGGTACGTGGCGCCAGCGTTCTTTAGTCCAAATGACATGGTCTTGTAGCAGTAGGCACCAAACGGGGTGATGAAAGATGTCTTGCTCTAGTCTTGTTCTTTTAGTGTGATCTGGTGATACCCTAAATAGCAATCGAGAAAAGATAATAGTGCAGATCCTGCTATTGAGTCAACTATCTGGTCAATGCGTGGTAGCCCGAACGAATCTTTTGGGCAATGTTTGTTGAGATCTGTGTAGTCGACGCACATGCGCCACTCGTCCGTATTTTTCTTCTGCACAAGGACCGGGTTTGCTAGCCAGTCTGGATGAAGGATTTCCCTGATGAATCCGACTGCCATCAGTTTTGTTATTTCCTTTTTAATTGCTGCCTTTTTGTCGGGTGAGAATCATCGTAGCCATTGCTTTACAGGCTTGGAGCTTTCATTAACATCAATTCTGTGCTCAGCCAACTCCCTTGGGACTCCTAGCATGTCGGCCGGCTTCCAGGCGAAGATATCTTTGTTGTCCCAAAGAAAGTTGGTGAGCGCGAGTTCCTATTTTGCCAAGAGGTGAGCACTGATGGTTGCTGTCTTGGAGGTATCGCCTATGCCTAAGTCGATTTGTTTGACGTCGGCTTCTTTTGGTGGTGCGATGATGCTGGGCTTTTTAGCCGGTATTTCTAATTCTTCTTGGCTTGTCTCTGCAGCGATTGCGGCTATTTCTTTTCTTCCATTGTCGGCTTGTGCTTTAGCTGCAATTTGGATCGCCTGAACGTCGCAGTCAAAAGCACGCTTCAAATCGCTTTGAAGAGAAAGGATACCATTGGGTCCTGGCATCTTAAGCAGTAAGTATGGATAATGTGGTATTGCCATGAATTTGGCCAGTGCTGGGCGTCCGAGGATTGCATGATATGACGAATCGAAGTCAGCGACCTCAAATTTGATAAACTCTGTTCGGTAGTTTGAAGGAGTTCCAAAAGTAACGGGTAAAGTAATTTGTCCGAGTGGTATGGCTGCTTTGCCAGGTACTATTCTGTAAAAAGGTGTGCTTGTTGGTGTGATCATCCCGGCGAGTTGTAGTCCCATCTTCCTTAGAGTTTCTGAAAAGATGATGTTGAGTCTAGCTCCCCCATCGATTAGTACTTTGGTGACGGTCATACCAACAATAGTTGGATCTAGAACCAGTGGATAATGGCCTGTGTTTCCCACGCTAGTCCATTGGTCTTCTCCGGTAAATTGGATAGGATACTGTGACCAATTGAGATATCTTGGTGTAGCCGGTTCTGCTGTCATAATGGTCCGTAGTGCTAGTTTTTCTTGATGTTTGCTTCTGTAATTCGGAGCCCCTAAGAAGATCACTGCTACCGTTCCCCTGGGTTTTTGGAATCCTTTGTCCTCGTGGTTGTCTTCATCTCTTTTCTGATTGTCCTCTTTGGTGTTTTCCTTACTATCTTTTCTTGTGTATCGATCATTGAAAGTGTAGCAATTTCCGATGGTGTGCCTCCCATTAGGGTGCAATGGGCAACATATGTTTTCAATGTCATCATATCTTCTGGGTTTGGAAAACTTCTTTGATTTGTCGGCCATTGCCACAGTATTGTCTGGTCTATGTTTTCTTTCTTGATGTCTGCTATTTCGGTGATTTTGCTTGTCCGAGTTGTCCTGGTTGCTTCTGTCCGGGAACCTCTCTCGTGTTTTTTCTTCTACAGTAATCATCTTTTCTACTGTTCATCTAAATTCTTCATTGTTTCTCGGATTTTCTTTGCAGAAGTCTTGAAATTGCCACCTAGCCATGATTCTGTGAGAGAAAGCTTCAATTACTTCTCATTCGGTTATGTCATGCACTTGAGCTCGTAGTTCGCCAAATCGTCGATAGTAATTTCTGAGACTTTCACCTCCCTTTTGCTTGAGTCCTTTTAGTTCTGCATGAGTGATTGGGTGTGTAATGATTCCTGCAAAATTCTCATAAAAAGCTCTTTGCAAATCCTCCCAATTTCTGATAGATCCTGGATTCAATTTGTCGAACCATTGGAGGGGCATGGCTTCCAGTGCCATGGGAAAGAATAGGGTTTTGATATCGTCGTCTCCTCCAGCTAGTTCAATTGATTGTGAATATATTCTGAGCCATTGCCTTGGTTTAGTTTTGCCATCATACTTGGAGTGGTTAGACGGTTTGAATTTGTGAGGTAATCGTACCAATGCAAGCCTGTTCGCGAAACAGGGGAATCTGTCGTGTGTCCTGGTTTCTTTGAATTCAGATTCGGCACCTTCTTCTGGCCAACTGTCATTTTGGTGGGAATAATCTTGCGAGGTTGTTTGGGTAGGCACCCTACTCCTGGTCTTCCTTGGTTGTTCAAATCGGTGGCCTTGATTATGTTCCTTTCTACTTCCTCCGTCATGGCTTCCACCCGGCCCAAGTCTTTCGAAAGCAGATTTCCTTTGATTTTGATCTTCTTGCCGGTGGGTTGTTGATCTGGCGGGTAGTCTTGATCAAGCTCTCTCTTAATGCGTTCTCGGGATTGTCGATCAAAGCAAGTCCTGGAGCTGTTCATACTTCTCATCGGGATGTGAAGTTGCTCCGAGTTCTTCTAATGCTTCTCGAATCTTATCGTAAGGCGTATTTGCCGTGCGTCTTCCTTCAACTTCTCGTTGCGATTTTCTTTTGTTGTACTCAGCCAACTCTGACTCATATCTGATCCAAGCTTCCCTGCGCTACCTAGCACGGTGTTGGCGCCCTTGCTTCAACTTGTTTTTTCTTTCTCTAGCTTGTTTCTGACTCTCGGTTTCTCCATCGTAGCCCTGGGCAAAGGGTGATATGTTGGATTCTGATTCATCTGATGACCTAACATCGGGTGCTTTCGGGGGATTTAATGGTGACCAAGGACATCGAACCATGAGCACTTCTCGTGTGTGAGCCGTTCTATTATTGGTGTTAGTTTTCATGCTGTCGGAGTCGCTGATAACTTTAGTAGATGCCTCGATGTCATAGATCGAGTCTCCTTCTTGGTAAGGTAGAATAGCTATTGTTGTTGTGCCGACTAGTTGGGTTCCACTATCTTCAGGAACAGAACCTGGCTAGTGGATGATACAGTCTTGCGATGTTATCGTTAGCATGAGACCCTCCTGGGCTCCTGTCAGTGGTATCCCGAACATTGGATTAAAGGATCTTTCGAACTGTCCCTAATAGGATTTTGCCATGTTGTCGAGCCCAAATGGAGAAGAACTCAACTTCTTGAAAGAACTCTGAGGGTAATCCGAGTTGTTTTGGGTTGTGCTCTGGAATCTTGCCAAAAAAGAACTCGGTTTCTTGAAAGCACTCGAATAAGACTTCATCTTGGACATGGAGCTTGAATTTGAGTCGGATGCGCATAGCCGTGAAATCTTATTTGAATCAGATATTATGAGCTGCGCGAATCTTCTGGTGAGCTGATCCATCGTAGTTGTTGAAATAGGAAATTCTTTATGATGATCTAGATCTTTGAAGAGATGGCCCTGAAGCTTGCCGTTGTTGTCTGCCTCGCAGATCCATGAGCCGAAGATGAAAGTTGATCCCGTCGGGAAGATTATGTTGTCGAGGTCCATCGAGCTCTCGGATGCAAAGTCGCCGAAAGCCCCTACCTGGTGCGCCAGCTGTCGATGTTTCACCACCAATAGCCTACCACGGTGGTACCCGAGGCAGTATGTTCAAGCTTCGGCGTATGCTGAACTCGATGGTTAACGCAAGAGACAGTCGATTTATCCTGGTTTAGGCCCTCGATCGTAGATCGAGTAATAACCTTACGTCCAGTCGGCGTTAGCCTTTGCGTTGGATTGATTGTGATATGTTGTGTTGTACAATTGTCATCCTCTTCTCTCAGGAGCCCTGCCCTCCTTTATATAGTCAGGAGGCCAGAGTCCTAGTCGGTTTACAATGAGATTTCCTAGTAGGATTACTTAATAGTTCTACTACTAAGATTACATGGGAAGAATCCTAGTTGGATTAGATCTTCTCTCTCCCTTGCGGGGTATCCTGTGGGTCCCGCATCGACAACAACCTAATGTATAATTGCTCATCTTCAGTTAATGACCTAGCACCTGCACCTAAGCATATTCTCAAGTTAGGCTAACCCCTAAACAATCAACGAGAACATTGCACAAGCATACACTCAAGCATTTATATTACAACCAAATGGAGACTATGTAGCGGTATAGTAAACTAGCCATAACTGGAGATTTATAAATCCAAATGATATGCAACAAGACAATCTGGAAAGCTTATAAAATTGTCAACAATTCATTTTCAGACCTCAGAGCATGATTCAAACCTTTACTAGGTCGAATTCATCAATCAACAGAGTTCTACCCTCACAAGGCAGAGAATAAGCAAATACTGAAACCTAACTTTAAACAGCTGTAGCTTCTAAACTACTGGGCCAAATGCCCTCAAATTTTGACAGGAGCTAGATACATGAATTATCTACAACTCTTGTATTCATTACATTCACAGAAAACCAAAATATCATGGATAACTTTCTAAAGTCCCCAGATCTGTCCAGAGGGACATAATGCAAACGAATAATTAATAACTTAAGATGTAAACATGTAATTGGACAAAACTAAATCTACTCACATGTCACACATATCACAAGGACACCAGAAAGTAGGGTGTTCATCACCAAAACATTACTTTTAATACCTTTCTTAATTTATTTAATTAATTAAAGGAAATAGTAAACATATATGAAAACTACCCCATTAAATCTACAAAAATTACAGTAGACACTACATGCCCTAAGTAGACTACCATAAAAATTTCACATCATTTTAGTAAGTACAACAACCTACACAAAAATGGTAAGGCAGAATGGCTCAAAATGGCATAATTAGGAAACCTTAGTGAAAAGTGTCAAGCAACAGATTTCATATTTTTCTAGCATCTATAAGGTACCAAGATATTACCTACAAAGTTTCTTGGCCATAGGATTCATAGTTAATTTACAAAAATTCACACAAGTATCTACCCATGATAAAAGGAAATTCTATAACTCAAAAACTACACATGCAATGTCTCTCAAATTTTAACCAGAGCTTCTACTAAGCAATACCAGCTTACCCACAAAATTTCACAATTTTTGGATCACAGAAACTCAAGATATGATTTAAACAAGTTTGCATGCATTCAAAAATACTTTTCAAGTTCCTATTTAATTCATCCAAAAATCTCTACATAAAGTGCTCAAGACATATTTTTCTTAAATACTAGACCTAACTTGAGTCTAACAAAATTGAAAGTACTTAATTTGGATCTACCAATTTGGAGTTACAAAAATCACAAATCAGCATTCAAAACTGCATTTTTGAACTAGCCCTAAGAATGCACAGCCACTGCCGTGTGGGTCCCGATGTCAGTCGACCCCACCCGTCAGCGAGACAAAAACAGAGGACACGGCTGCGACGGCGCGGAAGACGGCGTAGCTCACCGGCGGTGGCTCTACGGGCAACGTGGGGGGTACCTCCGTGCTCGCCATGACCTACCGCTTCCAATGACCTACTAACCCTAAGCTCTAGTGGACTCTAGGTACCCCGGCCTCAGAGCGCGGCGGCTCGGCCATGGCGCACGGTGGGGCTCCGGCGAAGTCCAGCCATGTAGGGCACGGCCAAGCATGGTATGAGCTTCTAGGACTCGCGGGGAAGCTAAGGGGAGGAAGAAAAGAGGATGAGATGGCTCCAGTGGCGGTCGACCACGACGAGCACAACTCCGGCGAGGTTGCGTTCATGGCGGTGGCGACGGATTAGCCAAATGCGACCAGTACCTTAGGTTCTCCGGCACAATAGCAAGGTGTATGAGCTAGAGGAAGCTACGGCGGAGCTGTTGGTGGGAGCTGGCCGGCTGCGGTGCCACGGCGAGCAGGCACGAGCACGGTGGAGCAAAGGCGGAGTTGCTGCGGTGCTTTGGGCGAGCAGAGGAAGCAATGGAGGAGGCAGAGCACGTGCAGGCGAGTGGAGAGGCAGCAGGGCATCGTCCATTTCAAGCTAGCTAGTGTGCGGCACGGTCAGGCCAAGTCGAGTGCGTGGCGGCCATGCAGCGGCAACCTCCTGGCCATGGTCGGCCATGAACGGCCTGGTCAGAATGGCCATCAGGCCTGATGAAGCCGACTGACAGCGCCATTTGGAGCTGATGGATTTCCGAATCCTTTGATCATTAGCACAAACTACCTAAGCAAAAGTTGAAGCCCTATGTTCCAGCTACAAAACTCATTTAGAGACCAAAGTCTAATTCGTAAAGGATGGAGAGTAAAATCATGCCAAAGTTGGCTCAAACAAACTGGAAATGTATTTAGGACTTAGAAAATTTTTCAAGTGTTGAGTCCACCATCAATGCTGACTTGTGGGTCCTTTTGGAGCATGTTGTGCACTTTTTCATGATTTGGCTTCTAAACAAAGTTTGTTTCTTATTAAATTTGCTACAACTTTGCTTTAGGTTACTCAACCATGCAAACATCCTAAGCTACACTTTTTAAATAGTCAAACACAGGAGCTCTAGGGGTCCAAATTGGTCAACCATGACTTGGAAACCTAATTAGGCAAAATGGTCAACATGAACAATGTTCCAAATGACATCCTAAGTATAACTAAGGTTCTTAGGAGAATAATTGGCCACACCATACATTGGTCACACAAGAATCAGGCATCACAGGCATTGAAACATGGAAGAACAAGTGAAATGTTACCTTTGTTTGAAGGCCATGCTTCACATGTTTCATGAGTGTGTTGCATAGTACTAACTAACCTTGTTTCACTAAGGGAGTGGCACATGTTGCACTTAAGTGTTGCACACTTTACATTTCATAAAAGAAACAACACACATGAAATATACAACATGTTGTAATGTTTCAAAATCATGTTTCATGTGATATAAGTTCACGAATGGATGCATGATGCTCATGTTCATGAAATGCAGTGCAAATGTGGAAGCTCAACACCTGGGGTGTTATAGCCCTCGCCCCTTATAAAAATCTTGTCCCAAGATTTGAAAAGCATACCATTGTTGATAGAAGTCCTTATAACCATCCCTCAAATAATCTTCCCTTTCCCACGTTGCATCGCGTTCACTACCCTGATTGCTCCACATGACTTTGTAGAACTTGACTACCCAACTCCGAGTCACTCGCTCACGAGTGTCAATTACTCGAACTAGCCTTTCTTCAAAGGTCAAATCAGATTTTAACTCAATATCCCCCAATGGAACTCTCTCTTTAGGGACACAAAGACATTTCTTCAATTGGGATACATGAAAGACATTGAAGATAGCACTCATCTCAGGAGGTAATTGAATCTTGTACGCCACTTTACCACTTTGTCCAATGATTTCAAATGGACCAACATATCTCGGTGCAAGCTTTCGCTTCACACCAAAGCGTTGGACACTCTTCATAGGTGAGACTTTCAGATAAATGAAGTCTCCAACTTCAAACTCAATAGGTTTTCTACAGCGATCAGCATAACTTTTCTGCCTAGCTTGAGCTGCGGCCATGTGGGTTTAGATAGTACAGACTTGTTCTTTGGCTTCTTGAACAAAATCAATTCCATAATACCTCCTTTCACCGGCTTCTACCCAGTTCAATGGGGTTCTACACTTCCGGCCATACAAAGCTTCAAACGGTGCCATCTTTATGCTCTCTTGATAACTATTATTGTATGAGAATTCAGCTAGGGGTAGCCATTTTTCCCATGAGCCCTTAGCCGAGATGACACATGCTCTCAACATATCTTCTAAGATATGATTCACTCGTTCAGTTTGCCCATTGGTTTGTGGATGATAGGCAGAACTTCTTACTAGCTTAGTCCCTAATAATCCGTGTAAGTGCTCCCAAAAGTGAGCAGTGAACTATGGCCCTCTATTTGAGACAATAGTACGAGGGATCCCATGAAGTCGGACTATCTGGTTGAAGTACAACTCCGCATAGTCGGTTGGACAAAAGTCTATGCGGATCAGAATGAAGTGTGCCGACTTGGTCAGTCGGTCCACAATTACCCAAATTGAGTTAAAATTCCTCTGAGTAGGAGGGAGTCCAACTATAAAAATCCATACTTATCTCTTCCCATTTTCAACCTGGAATAGAGTGGCTGAAGTAATCCAGCTTTCATGTGCACAGCCTTGACCCGACAACAAGTGTCACACCTAGCCACATAAGCGGCTATCTCTTTCTTCATTTTGGTCCACCAAAATCGAGGCTTTAAATCATGATACATTTTACTACTACTAGGATGAATAAATAGTTTAGGGGAATGAGCTTTGGATATGATTTGATTTCTAAGCTCTCTATCCTTCGGAACTACCAACCTATCCTTGAACCATAATACGCCTTCCTCATCTACTCAAAAATGTTTGATTTCTTGCTCTTTCATCTTGCGCTTGATGTGAAACACACCTACATCTGTCTTCTATAGCTCAATAATTCAACTCTATAGAGTACAACTAACAGTGATGTTGTGCAAGACTACAGGATGAAGGAGCTTTGACAAATGGACATCACTCTCAATCAATGAGTGGCAATGAGACTTTCTACTTAAGGCATCCACGACGACGTTTGCCTTGCTAGGGTGATAGTGCACTTGGAGGTTATAATCCTTGATCAACTTGAGCCATCCTCTCTGATGCATATTTAACTCTAGTTGAGTGAAGATGTACTTGAGACTTTTATGATCAGTGTAGATGTTGCACACATTGCCAAGTAGATAATGTCTCCAGGCCTTCAAAGCATGAACAACTACAGTGAGTTACAAGTCATGCGTTGGATAATTCACTTCATGCTTCCGAAGTTGGTGAGAGGTATAAGCAATGACTCTACCCTCTTACATAAGAACACCTCCTAACCCAATACCTGATGCATCATAGAACACATCAAAAGGTTTCTCGATATCCGGTTGTGCCAAAACCGGAGCCGATGTTAGAAGAGTTTGTAGGGTATGGAAAGCCACATCACACTTAGGAGTCTAGACAAACTTCATGTCTTTTTGCAGCAATCGAGTCATAGGCTTGGCTATTTTAGAGAAATCCGGGATGAAGCAACGATAATAGCCAGCCAACCCTAGAAAACTCCAAACCTCGTGCACCGAGATGGGAGCCTTCCAGTTCAATACTTCTTGCACCTTGGTGGGATCAACCATAATTCCACCATCGGACAACACGTGTCCAAGAAAAGGTACCTCACGAAGCCAGAATTCACATTTGCTAAACTTTGCATACAGCTGGTGTTCCCGCAATCTAGTGAGAACCACCCATAAATGTTCAACATGATCTTCTTCATTCTCAGAATAGACCAGGACATCATCTATAAATACCACCACAAATTTATCCAACTCGGGCATAAACACTGAATTCATCAGATACATAAAATGTGCGGGGGCATTGGTCAATCCAAAAGACATAACCAGGTACTCATATAGACCATATCTTGTAGAGAATGCGGTTTTTGGGACATCCTCAGGCCAAATTTTGATTTGATGATACCCAGATCTCAAATCAATCTTAGAAAAGACTTTTGCTTTAGACAACTGATCAAACAAGATATCTATGCGTGGCAGAGGGTACTTATTCTTGATTGTAACTGTATTCAAGGGTCTATAATCTACACACATGCATAGAGATTGATCCTTGTTCTTCACAAAGATGGCTGGGCACCCCCACGGAGATGAACTAGGGCGGATAAGGCCTTTCTTTAGCAGTTCATTCAACTGGGTCTTAAGTTCGGCTAGTTCATTAGGAGGCATTCTATATGGCCTTCTAGAGAAGGGAGTTGTACCAGGAAGCAACTCTATCTTGAATTCTACTTCTTGATCTGGGGGCAATCTAGGTAAATCATTAGGGAAAACATCCGGAAAGTCACACACGACGGGGATATCTGCCAGAGACTTTGCTTGCACCGCATTGGTTGTGCAAGAAAGATTGATGTCCCTAGGTAATTGTACTAGAAAACCCTCCTGATTGCCAAGATCTCTGAGCATAACTACCCTAGTTGATGTATCGATAAGCACTCCATGATGGCTCATCCAGTTCATTCCCAATATCACATCGATACCTAGCCCCGGTAAAATTACCAGATCAACCTGATAACTTCGCCCCTCTATCACAAATTGTACATCCCCAACTACCAGCTTGGTTGGGATAATACCACTGGTAGCCCTAATACAATAACCCTCACCCTCAACAGTATATGTTTTCTGCATAAACTTGGATGCAAATGCTGGACTAATGAAGGAATGCGAAGCACCTGAATCAAATAGTACCACTGTGGGGTGTTGGTCAATCAGAAACTTACCGGCAGTCACTACCTCTCCTGAAGGAATCTCAGTAATATTAGTGTGGTTCACTTGTCCCTGACGGCCACCCTGGTAATTATTCTTCTTAGGGTAAGGGCACTCCCTTGCCTAGTGGCCTGTCTTGTTGCAGTTCCAGCACGACATGTTGCTTGGTGGAGCCCTGGAACTGCCCTGACTAGTTGTGCCTTTGGGAAGAGCAACTGTAAATGCCTTGCGAAACCCAGTCTTGGCGGGATTCTTCTTCTGTGGTGGGCAAAACTTGGCGGCTGACGCTGGAGGACAGAATGGAGCCCTTTGTGCGATGGGAGCCTTAGATTGTGAGGCACCCGCCTCATAGGCCCTCTTATGACTTTTTGAAGCCGCATATACATCATTGTTGTTCTCTTGTGATAAGGCATCACTCACAAACTCATTAAAATGAGCACACTTGCAATTTCCCATGGTCTTCATCAGTTTGGGGCTAAGTCCCTGCTTAAACTAGCAATCTTCTTAGCATCAGTGTCCACAAACTCAGTAGCGTACCTTGCAAGGTTGTTGAAAGCTTGCAGGTATTCGTTCAGGCTCTTGTTCCCCTGAGTCAGCTTCATGAACTCTGTATGTTTGATTGCCATAAGACCAGGAGGAATGTAATTTCCCCTGAAAGTAGACTTGAACTGATCCTAAGTGATTTGGGCATTAGCAGGCATAGTGGACCGATGATGACTCCACCAAATGCCAGCTGGCCCATGCAGTTGGTGCGATGCGTACTCAATTTTTAGCACTTTCGTCAAGCGGAGCAGACGGAACTTCTGCTCAAGAGTATTCAACCACTCATCAGCTTGTAGAGGCTCCTCAGCCTCCTTGAAGATTGGGGGTTTCGTGTTAAGGAAATCCTTGAAATCACTGTATTGATTTGGATCCGGTCCTTGGCATGGACCACGGCCATCATGATTCGCAATCATACGGAGGGCCTCGGCCATAGTGCGCTATCCTTCTGCAAGCATTGCTATTAGTTCCGTTGGTGTGGGTGGTGGTGGCGGAAGATCATCATCATCACTCGCACCGGTGGAATGAGTATGAGGCATCTGCACAATGCACAACCAGTAATTATTGATGATGTCAGCACATTGGAGAGGAACAATATAATCGTGCCAAACTGTATTTACTGATGAGAATAAAAACTTCATACAATAAACAGAGGCAATAATTCATTCTCCAATCACCCCATCATCAAGTAGATTACTAGCGCCATACGCAGTGCATTCCAACATGACAAGTTTTAAACTTCACCATTACAATACGCATCCCGAAGGGAGCGAATTAAAGTACATTACATGTATGACTGCAAAAGCTTAACTAGTGAGACTTGCTAACGAACTACTCGTCGAAGTGATCACTGTCCACATCGGAGACACCTAGGACTTCTTCTGGGTATTCCTCTTCTTCTAACTCTAAAGAAGCATCTCTCTGATGGGTCACACGATCCAATTCTTGTGCAGCCTCATCGCTCGTAATAGTGAGGTTTATCAGCTAGTTATGAAGCTTGTCTCTCTCGCGTGCGGTTTGACCCCACTGTTGCAGACGATAATTTGCAATACCACGAATCTCCTCAACTTGATGCTGAGAGATTGCACTTTATACTTGGGATAAGCAATTATAAGGGAGGGAGTAATGCAATATGAATGTCATGAGTGAATATGATGCATGCTCGTTCCGTAGGTCCTCACAAACCTAAGAAAATTTAAGCTTTATCGGAATATATGGTGGCATACATACGTTCTCTCAATTAGCGGTAACTAGTCGATCTACACGGTGCGTTGTTAGCATACCTGTAGAAAAATTTCATTGCAGCCCAACCCACCAAGATATAATGCTAATTACACAAGTAGTAACTAAGATACTCTCCATATATACATCCCCCGATATATATACTTCGGTATCCAAACTACCCGACAAATGTACCCACAATTAAGTACCTTCATATATACATGTATGCAACATGTAAATACTCCAGTAACCACAACTAGCTCTCCCCTAGATCGACGGTTGGACGGTCATGCTCTCGCAACTCACACTTACCTTAGCGTAGAAGCAATTGATCCATACATTACCATTGAAACGAATGGCACCCATACAATATCACGCCGCATGGACGACGAAATAGAAACAATCAATTCCCCCAAGTTAGTAATTAATTATATATAAGCCACCTAGAAGTCCTTAAGTGGGCTATAAGGGATGTGATCACCAGTATACCATAAAAATTTTGATTTTTGAACACTTATATATAACTATAAGTTTGAAAACCATTTTTTTACAACAAAAGCTTTTATTTTTAAATAGCCGTAAGACATGTTTAATGTTGAATCTAGCTCCGATACCAGCTGTCACAGAACCGACCAATTTATAAGAGCACAAGTACAAAAACAATCGCCGAAACGATCAAATTCTCGAACTTGAGCCCATATAAACCCGGTAGTCAACCGAAATCACGAAGGATTTCAAACCAACTTGCATACAACCAAGATCACAGTAATTCAACATAACATATCATACGTTACAACATTTCGCATACGTTCGCAAATAGGTTACATCATCACAGAGTCATTGTTATTACAAAACAAGTCTTGTAAACATGTGGAAGCAAATAGTTTAACTCACACACCGAGTTCAAATACACATACTGGTTTGCTGATCACAGACCGCAAAAGCATTCAGATAAGAGAACAGAGATCATGCCCATGATCTAGTCTTCATCACCCGCCGGGTGGAGACAATACTTGTAGAATCCCTGATATAGAAGGTCATCTACAACAAGAGGGAATAAACCCTGAGTACGGGAATGTACTCAGCTAGACTTACCCATCGAAAACCAAACAAATGACACCAAGGATTATGCATAGCTTAATGTAGTGGAGCTGGCTGACACTTTCTTTTTGTAGAAAAGCATAAGTAGTATGATCAACTCTTATCCAGACTAGCAGTGACTTTTTAGCCGTTATCCTGTCATCTATATTAGCACCTGTACTAAGCAATCATTTTATTAAGGTGCAAACATTAATAACCATATCAGGTATTCATTGTGGCAATCTTATCATCATCATCTATTTAACCATATCGTTAAATTAATTGAATCTACGTTACCGCTGCTCAGTCAAGTTCTCACTATCCGGGAGAGACGCGATTCGAATCGATTCCTATCCAGCTGGAGGGTATTCCTAAACACAAACCCTGCTTCCCCCGTCAGGGTCGCAACAAGTCACCTTTGGTACAATTCAGGAGTCACGGGTTCGAACAGATCGGCATTCTCAGAGAACCACTCTGCCAAGGTTGTTCGGGACTCTAACCCGCCTTGGACTTATGCCAATGGCTCTCCGCACATCCTTACTACCTCCAGAGTGCCACCACTGCTCACGTCCCCGGCCTGAGTCGAGCTACTAGGCTTCACGGTCGGAACTGACTTATCCGGCCAGCTAAGTGTTAGGCTGTGTTCAACATGACATGAGGACGTACAACGTATCGGTCCTTAAATGACTCAGACGGAGTCACTATGTCCAAACCTACACAAGACCCCGCCCGGTCTTAATTCATTATTCACATGGTTCTTTTCTATGATAGCAAATATAGCCAACCGTGATCCACCTCTTCCTAAAGCTCACAGGTGATAGGAAATCACCTGACTTCTACCGCACTAAGCATGGCTAAGCATTTAACCCGTCCTGAACTTAAATAGGATTCCAGTGCGATATCTGGACAAGGAAGGATATATAATGCAGCAATTGGTTCCAACCAATTCCTATACTTAATGCATCATCAACAATAAAAGATACTCAATGTATTTGTGAAAACATGGGAGGCTTAATATGCTCCGGGGCTTGCCTTTTAGGAACGAGGAAGGCTGGTGGTCAGGGCACTCGGGCAATTCCTCCGCGGCGACTGCTTCGTCGGCTTCTTGCACCTCGGGTTCCTCCTCCTAGTTGGCTCCCTCGAACTCCAGAAACATCACTCCCTCCGGCACACCTATTGCATGAATGCGCAAGATAAATATCATGGATGCACATAAACGAATGTCGGGGATGCTCGGGAAATACACATGTTCGCTATAGTTTGCACATTCCAACTTAAGCCCTATTCAAATCACTTTCACTTACCACGTTTATACAACCTAATGTATAATTGCTCATCTTCAGTTAATGACCTAGCACCTGCACCTAAGCATATTCTCAAGTTAGGCTAACCCCTAAACAATCAACGAGAACATTGCACAAGCATACACTCAAGCATTTATATTACAACCAAATGGAGACTATGTAGCGGTACAGTAAACTAGCCATAACTAGAGATTTATAAATCCAAATGATATGCAACAAGACAATCTAGAAAGCTTATAAAATTGTCAACAATTCATTTTCAGACCTCAGAGCATGATTCAAACCTTTACTAGGTCGAATTCATCAATCAACAGAGTTCTACCCTCACAAGGCAGAGAATAAGCAAATACTGAAACCTAACTTTAAACAGCTGTAGCTTCTAAACTACTAGGCCAAATGCCCTCAAATTTTGACAGGAGCTAGATACATGAATTGTCTACAACTCTTGTATTCATTACATTCACAGAAAACCAAAATATCATGGAGAACATTCTAAAGTCCCTAGATCTGTCCAGAGGGACATAATGCAAACGAATAATTAATAACTTAAGATGTAAACATGTAATTGGACAAAACTAAATCTACTCACATGTCACACATATCACAAGGACACCAGAAAGTAGGGTGTTCATCACCAAAACATTTCTTTTAATACCTTTCTTAATTTATTTAATTAATTAAAGGAAATAGTAAACATATATGAAAACTACCCCATTAAATCTACAAAAATTACAGTAGACACTACATGCCCTAAGTAGACTACCATAAAATTTCACATCATTTTAGTAAGTACAACAGCCTACACAAAAATGGTAAGGCAGAATGGCTCAAAATGGCATAATTAGGAAACCTTAGTGAAAAGTGTCAAGCAATAGATTTCATATTTTTTCTAGCATCTATAAGGTACCAAGATATTACCTACAAAGTTTCATGGCCATAGGATTCATAGTTAATTTACAAAAATTCACACAAGTATCTACCCATGATAAAAGGAAATTCTATAACTCAAAAACTACACATGCAATGTCTCTCAAATTTTAACCAGAGCTTCTACTAAGCAATACCAGCTTACCCACAAAATTTCACAATTTTTGGATCACAGAAACTCAAGATATGATTTAAACAAGTTTGCATGCATTCAAAAACACTTTTCAAGTTCCTATTTAATTCATCCAAAAATCTCTACATAAAGTGCTCAAGACATATTTTTATTAAATACTAGACCTAACTGTGAGTCTAACAAAATTGGAAGTACTCAATTTGGATCTACCAATTTGGAGTTACAAAAATCACAAATCAGCATTCAAAACTGCATTTTTGAACTAGCCCTAAGAATGCACAGCCACTGCCGTGTGGGTCCCGGATGTCAGTCGACCCCACCCGTCAGCGAGACAAAAACAGAGGACACGGCTGCGACTGGCGCGGAAGACGGCGTAGCTCACCGGCGGTGGCTCTACGGGCGACGCTGGAGGGTACCTCCGTGCTCGCCATGACCTACCGCGTCCAATGACCTACTAACCCTAAGCTCTAGTGGACTCTAGGTACCCCGGCCTCAGAGCGCGGCGGCTCGGCCATGGCGCACGGTGGGGCTCCGCGAAGTCCAGCCATGTAGGGCGCGGCCAAGCATGGTATGAGCTTCTAGGACTCGCGGGGAAGCTAAGGGGAGGAAGAAAAGAGGATGAGAGGGCTCCAGTGGCGGTCGACCACGACGAGCACAACTCCGGCGAGGTTGCGTTCATGGCGGTGGCGGACGGATTAGCCAAATGCGACCAGTACCTTAGGTTCTCTAGGCACAACAGTAAGGTGTACGAGCTAGAGGAAGCTACGGCGGAGCTGTTGGTGGGAGCTGGCTGGCTGAGGTGCCACGGCGAGCAGGCGCGAGCACGTCGGAGCAAAGGCGGAGCTGCTACGGTGCTTCGGGCGAGCAGAGGAAGCAACGGAGGAGGCAGAGCGTGTGCAGGCGAGTGGAGAGGCAGCAGGGCATCGTCCATTTCAAGCTGGCCAGCGCGCGGCGGTCAGGCCAAGTCGAGGCATGTGGCGGCCACGCAGCGGCAACCTCCTGGCCACGGTCGGCCATGAACGGTCCTGGTCAGAATGGCCATCAGGCCTGATGAAGCCGACTGACAGCGCCATTTGGAGCCGATGGATTTCCGAATCCTTTGATCATTAGCGCAAACTACCTAAGCAAAAGTTGAAGCCCTATGTTCCAGCTACAAAACTCATTTAGAGACCAAAGTCTAATTCGTAAAGGATGGAGAGTAAAATCATGCCAAAGTTGGCTCAAACAAATTGGAAATGTATTTAGGACTTAGAAAATTTTTCAAGTGTTGAGTCCACCATCAATGCTGACTTGTGGGTCCTTTTGGAGCATGTTGTGCACTTTTTCATGACTTGGCTTCTAAACAAAGTTTGTTCCTTATTAAATTTGCTACAACTTTGCTTTAGGTTGCTTAGCCATACAAACATCCTAAGCTACACTTTTTGAATAGTCAAACACAGGAGCTCTAGGGGTCCAAATTGGTCAACCATGACTTGGAAACCTAATTAGGCAAAATGGTCAACATGAACAATGTTCCAAATGACATCCTAAGTATAACTAAGGTTCTTAGGAGAATAATTGGCCACACCATACATTGGTCACACAAGAATCAGGCATCACAAGCAATGAAACATGGAAGAACAAGTGAAATGTTACCTTTGTTTCAAGGCCATGTTTCACATGTTTCATGAGTGTGTTGCATAGTACTAACTAACCTTGTTTCACTAAGGGAGTGGCACATGTTGCACTTAAGTGTTGCACACTTTACATTTCATAAAAGAAACAACACACATGAAATATACAACATGTTGTAATGTTTCAAAATCATGTTTCATGTGATATAAGTTCACGAATGGATGCATGATGCTCATGTTCATGAAATGCAGTGCAAATGTGGAAGCTCAACACCTGGGTGTTATAGCCCTCGCCCCTTATAAAAATCTTGTCCCAAGATTTGAAAAGCATACCATTGTTGATAGAAGTCCTTATAACCATCCCTCAAATAATCTTCCCTTTCCCACGTTGCATCGCGTTCACTACCCTGATTGCTCCACATGACTTTGTAGAACTTGACTACCCAACTCCGAGTCACTCGCTCACGAGTGTCAATTACTCGAACTAGCCTTTCTTCAAAGGTCAAATCAGATTTTAACTCAATATCCCCCAATGGAACTCTCTCTTTAGGGACACAAAGACATTTCTTCAATTGGGATACATGAAAGACATTGAAGATAGCACTCATCTCAGGAGGTAATTGAATCTTGTACGCCACTTTACCACTTTGTCCAATGATTTCAAACGGACCAACATATCTCGGCGCAAGCTTTCGCTTCACACCAAAGCGTTGTACACTCTTCATAGGTGAGACTTTCAGATAAACGAAGTCTCCAACCTCAAATTCAATAGGTTTTCTACGTCGATCAGCATAACTTTTCTGCCTAGCTTGAGCTGCGGCCATGTGGGTTTGGATGGTACGGACTTGTTCTTTGGCTTCTTGAACAAAATCAATTCCATAATATCTCCTTTCACCGGCTTCTACCCAGTTCAACGGGGTTCTACACTTCCGACCATACAAAGCTTCAAACGGTGCCATCTTTATGCTCTCTTGATAACTATTATTGTACGAGAATTCAGCTAGGGGTAACCATTTTTCCCATGAGCCCTTAGCTGAGATGACACATGCTCTCAACATATCTTCTAAGATTTGATTCACTCATTCAGTTTGCCCATTGGTTTGCGGATGATAGGCAGAACTTCTTACTAGCTTAGTTCCTAATAATCCGTGTAAGTGCTCCCAAAAGTGAGCAGTGAACTGTGGTCCTCCATCTGAGACAATAGTATGAGGGATCCCATGAAGTCAGACTATCTGGTTGAAGTACAACTCCGCATAGTTGGTTGGACGAAAATCTATGCGGACCAGAATGAAGTGTGCCGACTTGGTCAGTTGGTCCATAATTACCCAAATTGAGTTAAAATTCCTCTGCGTAGTAGGGAGTCCAACTATAAAATCCATACTTATCTCTTCCCATTTCCAACCTAGAATAGAGAGTGGCTGAAGTAATCCAGCTTTCATGTGTACAGCCTTGACCCGACAACAAGTGTCACACCTAGCCACATAAGCGGCTATCTCTTTCTTCATTTTGGTCCACCAAAATCGAGGCTTCAAATCATGATACATTTTACTACTACTAGGATGAATAGATAGTTTAGAGGAATGAGCTTCGAATATGATTTGATTTCTAAGCTCTCTATCCTTCGGAACTACCAACCTATCCTTGAACCATAACACGCCTTCCTCGTCTACTTGAAAATGTTTGTTTTCTTGCTCTTTCATCTTGCGCTTGATGTGAAACACATCTGCATCTGTCTTCTGTAGCTTGGTGATTCGACTCTGTAGAGTACAACTGATAGTGATGTTGTGAAGGACTATAGGATGAAGGAGCTTTGACAAATGGACATCACTCTCAATCAATGAGTGGCAATGCGACTTTCTGCTTAAGGCATCCACGACGACGTTTGCCTTGTCAGGGTGATAGTGCACTTGGAGGTTATAATCCTTGATCAACTCGAGCCATCTTCTTTGATGCATATTTAACTCTGGTTGAGTGAAGATGTACTTGAGACTTTTATGATCAGTGTAGATGTTGCACACATTGCCAAGTAGATAATGTCTCTAGGCCTTCAAAGCATGAACAACTGCAGCGAGTTCCAAGTCATGCGTTGGATAATTCACTTCATGCTTCCGAAGTTGGCGAGAGGTATAAGCAATGACTCTACCCTCTTGCATAAGAACACCTCCTAACCCAATACCTAATGCATCACAGAACACATCAAAAGGTTTCTCGATATCCGGTTGTGCCAAAACCAGAGCCGATGTTAGAAGAGTTCGCAGGGTATGGAAAGCCGCATCACACTCAAGAGTCCAGACAAACTTCATGTCTTTTTGCAGCAATCGAGTCATAGGCTTGGCTATTTTAGAGAAATCCGGGATGAAGCGACAATAATAGCCAGCCAACCCCAGAAAACTCTGAACCTCGTGCACTGAGATGGGAGCCTTCCAGTTCAATACTTCTTGCACCTTGGTGGGATCAACCATAATTCCACCATCGGACAACATGTGTCCAAGAAAAGGTACCTCACAAAGCCAGAATTCACATTTGCTGAACTTTGCATACAGCTGGTGTTCCCAGAACCTAGTGAGAACCACCCGTAAATGTTCAACATGATCTTCTTCATTCTCAGAATAGACCAGGATATCATCTATAAATACCACCACAAATTTGTCCAACTCGGGCATAAACACTGAATTCATCAGATACATAAAATGTGTGGGGGCATTGGTCAATCCAAAAGACATAACAAGGTACTCATACAGACCATATCTTGTAGAGAATGTAGTTTTTGGGACATCCTCAGGCTGAATTTTGATTTCATGATACCCAGATCTCAACTCAATCTTGGAAAAGACTTTTGCTTTAGACAACTGATCAAACAAGATATCGATGCATGGCAGAGGGTACTTATTCTTGATTGTAACTACATTCAAAGGTCTATAATCTACACACATGCATAGAGATTGATCCTTCTTCTTCACAAAGATGGCTGGGCACCCCCACGGAGATGAACTAGGGCGGATAAGGCCTTTCTTTAGCAGTTCATTCAACTGGGTCTTAAGTTCGGCTAGTTCATTAGGAGGCATTCTATATGGCCTTCTAGAGATGGGAGCTTGTACCAGGAAGCAACTCTATCTTGAATTCTACTTCTGGATCCAAGGGCAATCCAGGCAAATCATCGGGGAAAACATCTGGAAAGTCACACACGACGGGGATATCTGCCAGAGACTTTGCTTGCACCGCATTGGTTGTGCAAGAACGATTGATGTCCCTGGGTAACTGTACTAGAAAACCCTCCTGATTGCCAAGGATCTCTGAGCATAACTACCCTAGTTCAATGTATCAATAAGCACTCCATGATGGCTCATCCAATTCATTCCCAATATCACATCGATACCTAGCCCCGGTAAAACTACCAGATCAACCTGATAACTTCGCCCCTCTATCACAAATTGTACATCCCCAACTACCAGCTTGGTTGGGATAATACCACTGGCAGCCCTAATACAATAACCCTCACCCTCAACAGTATATGTTTTCTGCATAAACTTGGATGCAAATGATGGACTAATGAAGGAATGCGAAGCACCTGAATCAAATAGTACCACTACGTGGGAATGTTGGTCAATCAGAAACTTACCGGCAGTCACTACCTCTCCTGAAGGAATCTCAGTAATATTAGTGTGGTTCACTTGTCCCTGACGGTCACCCTGGTAATTATTCTTCTTAGGGTAAGGGCACTCCCTTGCCTAGTGGCCTGTCTTGTTGCAGTTCCAGCACGACATGTTGCTTGGTGGAGCCCTGGAACTGCCCTGACTAGGTCGTGCCTTGGGAAGAGCAACTGTAAATGCCTTGCGAAACCTAGTCTTGGCGGGATTCTTCTTCTGTGGTGGGCGAAAACTTGGCGGCTGACGCTGGAGGACAGAATGGAGCCCTTTGTGCGACTGGGAGCCTTAGATTGTGAGGCACCCGCCTCATAGGCCCTCTTATGACTTTTCGAAGCCGCATATACAGCATTGTTGTTCTCTTGCGATAAGGCATCACTCACAAACTCATTAAAATGAGCACACTTGCAATTTCCCATGGTCTTCATCAGTTTGGGGCTAAGTCCCCACTTGAAGCTAGCAATCTTCTTAGCATCGGTGTCCACAAACTCGGTAGCGTACCTTGCAAGGTTGTTGAAAGCTTGTAGGTATTCATTCAGGCTCTTGTTCCCCTGAGTCAGCTTCATGAACTCTGTATGTTTGATCGCCATAAGACCAGGAGGAATGTAATTTCCCCTGAAAGCAGACTTGAACTGATCCCAAGTGATTTGGGCATTAGTAGGCATAGTGGACCGATGATGACTCCACCAAATGCCAGCCGGCCCATGCAGTTGGTGCGATGTGTACTTAGTTTTTAGCACCTCAGTCAAGCGGGCTCGATGGAACTTCTGCTCAAGAGTATTCAACCACTCATCAGCTTGTAGAGGCTCCTCAGCCTCCTTGAAGATTGGGGGTTTCATGTCAAGGAAATCCTTGAAATCACTGTATTGATTTGGATCCGGTCCTTGGCGTGGACCACGGCCATCATGATTCGCAATCGTACAGAGGGCCTCGGCCACAGTGCACTGTCCTTCGCAAGCATTCGCTATTCAATTTCCGTGGGTGTGGGTGGTGGTGGCGGTAGATCATCATCATCACTCGCACCGGTGGAACGAGTATGAGGCATCTGCACAATGCGCAACCAGTAATTATTGATGATGTTAGCACATTGGAGAGGAACAATATAATCGTGCCAAACTGTATTTACTGACGAGAATGAAAACTTCATACAATAAACAGAGGCAATAATTCATTCTCCAATCACCCCATCATCAAGTAGATTACTAGCGCCACTACGCAGTGCATTCCAACATGACAAGTTTTAAACTTCACCATAATGTACGCATCCTGAAGGGAGCGAATTATAGTACATTACAAGTATGACTGCAAAAGCTTAACTAGTGAGACTTGCTAACGAACTACTCGTCGAAGTGATCACTATCCACATCGGAGACACCTAGGACTTCTTCTGGGTATTCCTCTTCTTCTAACTCTAAAGAAGCATCTCTGTGATGGGTCACACGATCCAATCTTGTGCAGCCTCATCGCTCGTAATAGTGAGGTTTATCAGCTAGGTTATGAAGCTTTCTCTCTCGCGTGCGGTTTGACCCCACTGTTGCAGACGATAATTTGCAATACCAGGAATCTCCTCAACTGATGCTGAGAATTGCACCT